>NC_056624.2:169692360-169997539 GCF_002870075.4 Lactuca sativa | reverse complement strand
AAAATAAGCGTCGAAATTTAAGTTTAAAATAAACTTGATATCATTGTATAAAGTTGTAGTGGTCGAAACAAGGATTCCGGAGATATAAGGAATGCCGAAATCCGAGTTATAACGAAGAAGTTATGACCTGTCGAAGTTTTACGGCAAAACCGGCATGGCACCACCGGGAAGCGTAAATAGTGAATTTAAGATAGAGCGAGATTTAGCCTTATCAATCTAAACAAAAGTTGTAGAATATGTTAAGATAAGAGCGTCAATAAAAAGAACGCCCAAATCTGACTTCGTATGAGGAAGTTATGATTTTTCTAAGATTCGGCTTAGCAGTGCACGACCCGAAACTCGAATTTTAGTTCGAGCGGTTTTTGGCTTACGCGACCTAAATGAGAGTTGAAGGTCTCATTAATAGGAACTCAACGGTAAAAATATGGACGAAAACGGAGTTCGTATGAAGGAGTTATGAATTCTTCGCGGTCATTTAACAGTCTAAACTCCTCCTACTGTTAAATTTGAGATCGGTCAAGATTTAGCCGACGGAGTCTAAACAAAAGTTGTAGATATTGATTTTACCTACGCGTGGATATAGAGAACGTCAAAAACGGAGCTCGTATGCGAAAGTTATGATTTTTCTAAGTTCGAAGGCTAACACGCGATATGGGTGACGTGGCACCACCCAGAGTTTGACACGTGGCACCACCAGAAAGCCGCCACATGGACCAACTCGGCGAGTAGGTGTCCCCTACTCGGCGAGTATGGGCCAACTCGGCGAGTAGGTGTTCCCTACTCGGCGAGTACATCAGATATTTTCACTATAAATAGGATGCGAGGGTTCAGGGTTTATTTGCTCATTTCTTCTCGTCTTTGCGCCGAAGCTCTGCATTTTTACACCCCGAAGCCCCGGTATCATACTCTAGCCCCGAGGCAAGTCCCGAGATCCCGAAGATCCCGAGAAGTGCGGTTTCCGAGTCGAAGCTCTGCCCGCGAAAAGTCGATTTTTGTGAAGATCTTCCAGATCTGCTGAGGAATACTACTTCTATAAGCCGTAGTGCTGTCCGATCATCTTCTGATCAAGTGAGTGTGTAGTTATTTTCTTCTAATACAATAATACGAAGTATTTTATATAAAAATACGTGCTATGTGTATATATTTGGTTGTGTTATGTGTGAATGTGTATTCACTCTCTTCTATCTTATAGATCTGCTTATTTCTTTATGAGATACGTGTTATGTGTGTGTGTGCCTCATCTGTTATGTGATATATGTGTTGATTAAAGCATGCTATACAGGTTTTCTTTAAACTATGTATACAAATGTATATTTTTATCTACTAATATGTTGGGTAGAACATGGGTAGACCGTTGGTGTGTAATAAACAGATGAGAGGCCTCGTTGTTGTTTGATTGAGTCATCTAGCGGAGTTTAGATGACGACCACTGGCTATTCTAGACAGTCTTGTGGAAACATTAGCAGGTTTGCCACCTGTAGGAGTTAATGAACTTGGGTGTTCATTCGCTGTACTCCATCCCCCTCATGGTTGCCTTATTTGACTTATATAGCTGAGGTACCCCCGAAGCATGTGTTGTCGCCCCGATGAAATATTCTTAGACTAGGTCCCTTATGTTAGTTGTTTTAGGGACATTAAAGTGAGAATAACGGGAATGGGTAATTGGGTTATTGTTGGTTGGTGAAAATTAAATATGATTATTTATTGTGGGTTGAAAACCCTATATGCTCACCAGGCTCCCAAGCCTGACCCACTCAGTTTTAAATTGTATTACAGGTAGTGGCGGAAGGGCATGAGATGGATGAACCATCAAGTTGTTTTGTTTACAAGTCTGCATATGTTTATATTTGCTATATGACTTGTAATGTATTCGTTTATGCTTATTGGTCTGTATCGGAACATGACACCCCGAGTTTTGATTATAATGAAAATACATTTCTTTTATGAAATGCTTCGGTAAACAATGTTTTATCATGTTTTGTTTTTGGGAACAAATTCCGCAACTCTTTCAAATCAAAAGGATTTACTCTGAAAATATTTAAAAGCATAAATGAAAATCGGTCTTTTCTGGCCGAGATTTTGGGGATGTCACAACAGCCGTTTAGGGTTCTTCTCAGTCGACTAAAGACGGACAATGACGGCCTATAAGTGCATTATATACGACCCAAACCTGAACGGTTAGGGTTTTCGCTAAACAGCGTAGACTCGCCAAGTCCATATCGGACCCGTCGAGTCCAGTCGCGAACCCGCGACCAAGTCTGCGATCCTACTCGGCGAGTCTAGGCTCCAACTCGCCGAGTCCCCTCTTAACTCACCCCCAAAACATAATTTAACAATACCTGAGATTCCGGGCTGTTACAACTCTCCCCCACTTGGACTAGACTTCGCCCTCGAAGTCTCACTCTGAAAATAGCTCCGGATGCTGCTCCCGCATCTCACGTTCCGGCTCCCAAGTCATTTCCGACCCCTTACGGTGTTGCCACTGGACCAACACCAGAGGTACTTCCTTGTTCCTAAGAACCTTGATCTTCCGATCCCTGATGGCCACTGGTCTCTCGGCATAATTCAGGCTCGCATCCACCTGAATATCCTCTAACGGAACCACTACCGACTCATCGGCTATGCACTTCCTCAATTGCGACACATGAAAAGTGTCGTGGATCTGTCCCAACTCCGCTGGCAACTCCAACCGATATGCTACCCGGCCTATCCTTGCAATCACACGAAATGGACCAATATACTGGGGCCCCAACTTGCCCCTCTTCCTGAATCGAATCACTCCTTTCCAAGGGGAGACCTTCAGGAGAACGAAGTCGCCGACCTGAAATTCAAGCTCGGATCGGCGCCTGTCTGCATAACTCTTCTGTCGGCTCTGGGCAGTCAATAACCTCTGCCTAACTTGTTGAATCTGCTCTGTCGTCTGAAGCACGATCTCCGTGCTGCCCATCACTCTCTGTCCCACCTCTCCCCAGCAAATGGGGGTCCGACATCTCCTACCATACAACAACTCAAAAGGTGGCATACCAATGCTCGAATGATGGTTGTTGTTGTAGGAAAACTCTGCCAATGGTAAATACGCATCCCAACTACCCCCGAAGTCTAACACACACGCCCAGAGCATGTCCTCCAGCGTCTGAATCGTCCGCTCGCTCTGACCGTCTGTCTGGGGATGGTATGCGGTACTAAAATGCAATTTAGTACCCAACTCCTCATGGAACTTCTTCCAGAATCTGGAAGTGAAGCGCACATCACGGTCTGAAACAATCGAGATCGGTACTCCATGTCGAGATACCACTTCTTGCACATATATCTCTGCCAACTTCTCTGCTGAAGAACTCTCGCTGATGGCAAGGAAGTGTGCACTCTTCGTCAACCTATCCACAATCACCCAAATTGCATCAACTCCCGTGGCAGTCCTCGACAATTTGGTGATGAAATCCATAGTGATTTGTTCTCACTTCCACTCGGGGATCTCCAATGGCTGTAACTTGCCATGCGGTCTCTGGTGCTCGGCCTTGACCCTACGGCAGGTCAAGCACCTCTCAACGAACCATGCAATGTCCCTCTTCATACAGGGCCACCAATACTCTTTCCTCAAGTCCAAATACATCTTCGTAGCACCGGGATGGATCGAAAATTTCGATCTATGAGCCTCTTCCATCAAAGTAATACGCGTACCGCCCACAAACGGTACCCAAATCCGACCCTGAAACGTCATAAGCCCTCGCCCATCCTTAACGAACTCTGAAATTAACCCCACAACCCGCTCTTTCTTCTGCATTTCTGGTCGCACCGCTTCGGTCTGCGCCCCACGAATAGCATCCAATACTGGAGTCATCACAGTCAGTCTCAAGCATACATCTCGTAATGGAGTGCTCTCCGCCCTGCGGCTCAACGCGTCGGCTACCACGTTAGCCTTACCTGGGTGGTACAGGATCTCACAATCATAATCCTTGACCACATCCAACCACCTCCTCTGACGCATATTTAGGTTGGGCTGATCCATCAAATACTTCAAGTTCTTATGGTCCGTATATATTGTACATCGAACCCCATACAGGTAGTGACGCCAAATCTTGAGAGCGAACACTACTGCTCCCAACTCTAAATCATGCATGGGGTATCTCGCCTCATGAGGCTTCAGCTGTCTCGATGCGTAAGCTATCACATGACCCCTTTGCATCAACACTACACCCAGTCCCGAAATCGATGCGTCGCAATATACCACAAAATCTTCCATCCCTTCTGGGAGAGCTAATACCGGGGCTTCGCACAACCTCTTGCGAAGTGTCTCAAAGGAGGTCTGCTGCTCGGGCCCCCATGAGAATGCAACACCCTTCCGGGTCAATCTGGTGAGTGGCACTGCGATCTTGGAGAAATCCTTGATGAATCTCCGATAATACCCTGCCAACCCAAGGAAGCTCCTGATCTCAGAAGGTGATTTCGGCACTTCCCAACTCATCACCGCCTCAACCTTGGCCGGATCGACCAATATCCCTTTCTGATTAACGACATGTCCTAGAAATTGGACCTCCCGCAGCCAGAAGTCACATTTGGAGAACTTTGCATAAGGCTTCTCCGACCTCAATACCTCGAGGACCTCCCTCAAATGCTCCTCATGCTGCTCTCTAGATCTAGAATACACCAGAATGTCGTCGATAAATACAATCACTGATCGATCCAACATCGGTCTGCATACCCTGTTCATGAGATCCATGAACACAGCCGGGGCATTGGTGAGCCCGAAAGGCATCACCACAAACTCATAATGCCCATATCGCGTCCTAAACGTTGTCTTCTGGACATCCTCATTCCGCACTCTCACCTGATGGTACCCTGACCTCAGATCGATCTTGGAAAACCAAGACGCTCCCTGCAACTGATCGAATAAATCATCGATCCTTGGTAACGGGTAACGGTTCTTGACCGTCGACTTGTTCAACTCCCGGTAATCAATGCACATCCGGTGTGAACCATCATTCTTCTTGACGAACAGAATAGGTGCTCCCCACGGCGAGCTGCTCGGCCGAATGAATCCCTTCCCTAGCAACTCCTGGAGCTGCGAGGACAACTCTTGCATCTCTAGAGGTGCAAGACGATAAGGCACTTTAGCAATAGGCGCGGCCCCCGGAACCAGATCGATACCAAACTTTACTTGCCTCACAGGAGGTACTCCCGGCAGCTCCTCGGGGAAAACATCTGGAAACTCACGCACCACAGGGACCTCCTCAACTGACTTCGGTCTCTCGGAAACCACCCGCGTATCCATCACATACGCCACAAAACCCTTACAGCCCTGCTGTAGACACTGCCTCGCCCTAGCGGCCGAACGAAAAGCTGATCCCGAACGGGTACCCTCGTCGTACACCGAAAGAACTCCCCCACTATGGTCTCGTATGGTCACCAACTGACGCTCACAGTCGATGACAGCGCCGAATCGGCTCAACCAGTCCATGCCTACGATGACACAGACATCACCCATCGCAATAGGAATCAGGTCAATCGGGAATTCGACCCCGAAAATCTCTAGCATGCATCCCCGAAGAACCTCCGTGGGACAAATCACTTTCTCGTCAGCTATAGAAACCCTCAAAGGTCGACTCAACGACTCACGACTAGCGCTGATATGCTGACTAAAGGCTAAGGACACAAAGGACCTACTCGCACCCGAGTCAAATAACACTAAGGCAGGCACAGAGTTCACAAGGAAAGTGTAACATGAGCATAACATCTTGACATTAAAATAAATACATGAATTACAACATACCTGCCACGACATCGGGCGCAGCGCGGACCTCCTCCGCAGTCAGCTGAAAGGCTCTCCCACGAGCCCTCGGGGCCTCGACCTTCACCGGTCGAGCCTCAGTAGTCCTGGCAATAGGTGCAGATCCCTGACGAAGCTGCGGACACTCGGCCTTCCGATGGCCGGTCTGGTTGCAATGAAAGCAAACCATAAACCCCTTGGGGCACTCCCTAGCAATGTGCCCCTCCTTGCCGCACTTGTAGCAAGCACCGGCTCGACACGCCCCATCGTGACCCTTGCCGCACTTTCCGCAAGTGCGGCTCTTCGGACCTCCCGTCCTCGAATCGGCAGACTTGATCCGCTTGGCTGCCGGCTGAGACTGAGCCGGCCGCCGGTCTGCCTGCTGAGACTCGGCCTCCTCCCTGGCCTGAGTCTCCAACTCGATCTCACGCTTCCTGGCATTCGCCTGAAGCTCCGTAAAAGTATGATAGGTGGATTTCGACACAAACTCCCGGATATCCCTCCTCAAGACACCCAAGTACCGGCTCATCCGAGCCTGCTCTGTGGACACCAGCTCGGGGCAAAACATCGCCCTCTCATGAAACCTCCGCGTGATCGCCGCCACCGAATCTGTACCCTGCTTGAGGGTTAAGAACTCCTGAACCAATCGTTCCCGCTCCACCGGGGGAACATACTCATCCCTGAACATGGCAGTAAACCCCTCCCATGTCACCGCTGTAGTCTCTGCCAAAGTGAAGTTCGCCGTCACGAACTTCCACCAGTCCTTCGCTCCCAAACGGAGCTGGTTCAAAGCGAACCGTACCCTCAGGTGCTCCGGGCATGAACAAGTGTAGAAGCACCCCTCTATGTCCGCGATCCACCTCATCGCAGCAATCGGATCCTGCGTCCCATCGAACTCCGGTGGCTTCGTGTTGCTGAACTCTCGGAACAGCAACGAGTCACCCCCCTGTGGCCTAGCAGCGGCCACAGCTGCGGTAGCTGCAGCGGTTGCAGCCTCAGTCAATGCGGCGTACCGCTCATCGAATGTCTCTATCAGGGTGGTCTTAATAGACCCAAACATCTCCGGGATCTCAGCCCGGATCGCCGTCGCCACCTCCTCGTGAATCATCTGACGAATCTCCTCGTCGCTCACACCGCTCGTACTCGCTCCGTGGCGTGGTCTAACCATGATGTCTCTGAAATACAACATAAAACTATCAGAGACTCCATCGAGTGTAATTGCACTCGATAACGCAACCCTACTCAGTCTCCGATATCCAGGGATTCGTACTTGGGTCTCCCAATGATCCGGTGTCTTCGGTAGTACGGGCCCAATACTACCGACCACACCGCATCAGCATTCATCCCAAGTCTTCCTCCCCAAACCCCGGATAGTGAGTACTCTACTTCTGATATTCACTATCTACCCGCACACTAGCAAAGCATCTCATATCGGCAAACTTCCCTAGACTAAGGCATCACAAATCAGGCCACTCTAGTCCTATCATGAATACCTAGTCTTCTAGCATGCATAACAATTTACATTATATAACATTGTAAGGTATTTTGGGGATCTTTACCGTTCGGGCACTGACTGATCGTACACACTGCTTCTTTCTTGCTTACCACAAAACCATTTACAAAAGTTTATGCCTTTATTTAAAAAAAATTTCCTCAAATCCTCGGTTTGAGTTCAGTTACTCCCGAAGGTGCACCCGAATCCCTCAAACCAAGGCTCTGATACCAATTGTAACAACTCAAATTTTCAAACAAAATTTTCTTTTTAATAATAGAGTAATTTCATTCAAAACAAGGCATAAATAATTTAAGTGTCATGTCAAATACAAACTGTCTAAATCCCAAGATCATCAAAAACATTCTTCAGTGTGTATCGATCACGCCGGCGCCTTCCCACGGTCCTCGCTAGTACCTGAAACACATACATAACCACTGTAAGCATAAATGCTTAGTGAGTCCCCCAATATACACTCACGCACATACGCCTTTCCAGGCCCTGACCTTCCGGTCCTCAACACAACGCCTTCCGGCCCATAACATAATCGCCTTCCAGCCCATAACATATTGCCTTCCGGCCCACATAACATACATAGCACACATATAACAAATAACTTACCACATATAGCATACATATCACATATCATATCTGACCTTCCGGTCACAAAGTCAAACCCTTCCGGGTACAGTGTAGTGAGAAGACTCACCTCGTAAATGCTGAAAGCTAGCAAATCCTGAAATCACTCGTGCACAATCCGACGAGCTACAACCTCCCTATAACATTACATATCTCTCATTAACACTTATATCTTCTAAGTGTGACTATCCCTAAGAAGTCATACTTAAGTCAACTCTGGTCAACGGTCAACGGTCAACGGTCAACTCGACCGGACTCGGCGAGTGCCATGGCGACTCGGCGAGTCTAGACGTTCTCCAACTCCCTGAGAGTCCCTATCTACTCGTCGAGTATCCTCCTTGACCCGACGAGTTACTCCTGGAAGAATCGCGGGGCCACCCCGACTCCACTCGCCGAGTCTGAAGAACAGCTCGACGAGTTCCAGTCAATCTCCAAGCTACTCGCCGAGTCTGTTCATCGGACTCGGCGAGTCCATGCCATGCAGTCGATCAAACTGCTTCCTGAGATAAGTTTCGTCCCGAAATACCCCAAGCATGGGACCTTTTGGACCTCTAAAGGTCCTAATACAGGATTATAGTCGTTGGGTAACAAGGTACTAATTCATCTAATCACCAAATGGGTTCCATAAACCCTAAATCCATGCACACATCAACATAACAGAAAGGAATCCGAAATATTACCTGAAATATGCACTCTCTGTGTCCCCAAACCGTAGAACTCGAATCCCTTACTGTTCCTTTAGCCAAAGCTCCTCTCCTCCTTGCACAACAATTTCTTCAAAGCCCTAATATCCTTCAATCTTGCTCTAGATGCCCACAGCCGTTTAGGGTTCTTCTCAGTCGACTAAAGACGGACAATGACGGCCTATAAGTGCATTATATACGACCCAAACCTGAACGGTTAGGGTTTTCGCTAAACAGCGTAGACTCGCCGAGTCCATATCGGACTCGTCGAGTCCAGTCGCGAACCCGCGACCAAGTCTGCGATCCTACTCGGCGAGTCTAGGCTCCAACTCGCCGAGTCCCCTCTTAACTCACCCCAAAAACATAATTTAACAATACCTGAGATTCCGGGCTGTTACAATTTTAAATTGATAAATCCTTGAGAAATAAATAAAATATGAGTTTTGGGGGTTTAAAATAGTAAAAATATGAATTTGGTGAAAAACTCCCGTAAAAAACGGGCTTAGGAGGCGAAAGTAGTCGAAAACCGGGAGAAGGAAGCGAACCTGCGAGGTTCGGCCCTTAGAAGATGAGAACCGAGAGAAGGGAGGAGTAGGGACCGAAGGCAGGTGAAGGGACTGAAGGTGGAGGCTCGGGCCCAAAGGTCAGGTTTGGTTTGCAGGGGGCTTCGCTTCAGCTTTGCTTCTTATGAGAGGTTCCCTCTAAGAGGGTTCGGTTCCTAAGAGGGTTTCGGCCCTAAATGGCTATTTTTCAACATAACTTGCCGTTTTGAGTGATTTTTGGCCAAGTTAAGGGTCGGGATGACCCGGATGACTATAAAAAGTTGAGAGAGATATTGAGAGAGATTTGGGAGAGATTGGGAGAGATTTGGGAGAGATCCACTTTTAGCCATTTTCATTGAATAATCTTGCAATGCAAGGTCCGTAGACCCCGTTATACTTCATTTATGATTAGTTTAAGTCCCCCACAGGGTTCATAGACGTGTTTTGATGCGTTTAACTCCCTTCTTAGGGTTTCACATTGATAAACACTTAGATTTACCGAGACACTCGAATTCTTGACACACAAATGTACGTTTTCATAGAATAACTTTTAATCATACAAGTATTATACAAGATCGACCGGTTTGACTTGTTGACTTTACTTTGACTTTTTGAGTTTGAGTTTGACTTTGACTTGAATTTGATGGTTGTCATAGGTGCTTGAGCTGCAATGTGATCGAACAGATGCCCTAGGACGGCGAACATCTCATCAAACTTTCCATTCGGAACATCGACAATGTTCCAAGTGGATCGAATCCGTTTGATGAGGACTTTTTGAATGATGAGATTCATCTCGTCCTTCTTCTTTATCTCTTTCTCCAATCTTTGGATTTGTTTCTCATGACGCACATGTGTCTGCTTAATAAGGTCGTTAGTAGGAGACACCAAGTCATCATGGACTTTGAGCATAGAGGTAATGGTGTCAATATAGTGTTCAACCGAAGCATCGTATTTGGCTTCAACTTCCTCAAGTGAACGCTTGAGTCGGATAGAGGTCAATTGATCTTGTTAGGCTTCAAGTTCCGCAACTGAAGGTCCAGACTATTATGAGGGAGACTGAAGGATGGCATCCAGTTTGGTATCAAGTCCGGAAATCTTTTGATCCACCCTTGTGTTGAGCTTTGTTACAAATGTTTCGATTGAGGAGACCTTCTTCATAGTATCCGAGACATTGGTTTGGATTTAGAGGAGAGCGAAAGGATCAATGTAATCACCAGCTGAGGATTCGGAGTCAGAGTCTGAGTTGTGCGGTGTAGCTTGTCGTGATGAAGTATATGTGGATGGACCAAACTTAGTTGCGGCATCATCTTCTTGTAGCTTGTAATGGGAACCACCATCCGGAGTGGTTGAAGAAGATGATCCGAAGTCAAAAGCAGACATGGAGGTTGATGGCTTGGATTAAAGACAGATGGACGACATGAACTTGGGGTCCGGAACAGATTTGGCTTCATCAGTGAGCATTATTTCTTCGGAGAGTTCTTCATCCGGATTAGTTTGGAAGATGTTGGTGTGAGTGGTGATTGGTGGTTTTTCCGAATCTAGTTCTCTATCAGCATCATCGTCTGTAGGAGGAACATACGGAAGGTTTCTTTGATGAGCTGTGTTGTACATTGACGTAAGAATGGCCTCCACTTGAGCTCATGTCAGATCCGAACGTCTGGAAACTGCCCTGTTTACATAATCTTCACATTTGGGATCGTTAGCACCTGGTCGTCCTGTACACCTTCCGAGTATTAGACCAGTTAAGGCATCCAGAGTCGGAGAGACTGCTCCGGCTACGAAATGCTTAGGGTACAGAATAGGGGTTCCGGAGTGTGTACGTGTGTGAGAAACGAGAGGGATATCAAATGAGACTCGTGGGTGTGTTCCAACAAGGTGCAAGGAACTATGTTCAACACCGACATCACCTTTTTGGGAAGTTGAGGGTGGATTATGTGGAGACTCCCCGTAAGTGTGTGCATATGATGTTGAAACATTGAGGGGTACCTCAGATGAGTGGGCTGGTAGGGAGTTCGGACGACCAGAGTCAGCCTGAGTGTCATGAGCATCTTCCTTTGGAGAGGAAGAGCCAACTTTGGGTCTCTTTTGAGGCTTTGGCTTTATGGGAGACCTCTTCCGTTTGGCGGATTTCTTAATATTGGATCTGGACATGGAAGGTTTGTCCTTTTTCGAAACAGGCTCAATGGAGACTGGGGCAGGTTGTGTTGGGTCAAACACAACCGAAGTCTCCAGATGATGTTTCAAATAAATGGATTCGAAAGGAATTGAGGCTTTGAAAATAATATTCCGAGATGAAAATTTGAGCACTATGACAATGTGGGCTTTGAATAACAAATAATCAGGATGAACAGCTTAAAACTCAAGTGAAGGTCAGAAATAAAGATATGTAAAATGATCCTATGGATTCCGAGTGAAGGTAGTTCCGAGATAAAAGGTTTTGAGATTGGAGTTAATTTTTTTTTCTAATACGTCTATCAAAGAGAACAAGTCTCTTGAAAGAACTGAGGATCTGGTATCATCATACCCATCTTGTTCAGAAAACCATTGAATTTGGTTTCGTCTAATGCCTTAGTAAAGACATCAGCAGTCTCATCGTCAGATGGAACAAAAATGAGTCCAATGTTACCATTTAGAACATGATCTTTTATGAAATGGTACCTTATATCAATGTGCTTAGTCATTGAGTGCTGAATTGGATTATGGGAAATCGCCATGGCACTTTGAGAATCACAATAGATAGGAATGAGTTGAAAGTGGTAACCATAATGCAAGAGTTGAGATTTCATCCACAGAACCTGAGATGTACAGCTGGAAGCAACGATATATTTGGCTTCGGCTGTAGAGAGTGCAATGCAGTTCTGTTTCTTTGATGACCAACTGACCAAACGACCACCTAAGAATTGACAGCCACCTGAAGTGCTTTTTCTATCAAGTTGAAGACCACCATAGTTTGAAACTGAGTAGGCTTGAAGTAGGAAGCTCTCGTTTGCTGGGTACCAGATTCCGAGACTCTTTGTACCTTTGAGGTATCGGAAAATTTGTTTCAAAGCCAAGAAATGAGACATCTTTGGGTTGACTTGAAATCTGGCACACAAACATGTAGAAAACATGATATTCAGATGACTTGATATGAGCTATAGCAAAGATCCAATCATTTTGCGGTACTTCTTTTCATCAACTAAAACACCTGAAGGGTCGAAAAAGATCTTGTGTCTGAAGCCCATTGGTACCTTGGCTGAGGCACATGTATCCATTGAGTATTTTTTGAGGAGTTCCGAAATATACTTCTCTTGGTGAATGAAGATTCCTCTTTTATTCTGTTTGATTGGAGGCCAATAAAGAAGCTTAACTCTTGATTCATGCTCATTTGGAATCGATTGTTCTTTAGTTTAGCAAAGTCAGCAACCATATATGAATCCATAGATCCAAAAAAATGATGTCATCCACATACATTTGAACCACCATGAGATGCTTTCCATTTGATCTTCGGAACAGGGTAGGATCTATAATTCCTCTTTGGAAACCAGAGCACTTGAGAAAATCAGTGAAAGTCTCGTACCATGCCCGAGGAGCCTGCTTGAGTCCGTAAACTGCCTTCCAGAGTTTGTAACAGTAGTTTGGAAAGGAGAGATTAACAAAACCGGGGGGCAAGTAAAATTCTGATGGCTTCAAGACGTGCAACATGAGCAAAGGTCTCATCGTAGTCGAGCCCTTCAATCTGTGTAAATCCTTTTGCCACCAATCTTGCTTTATTTCGAGTAATAACTCCTACGTCATCTAGCTTGTTGCGAAATACCCATCTCATACCGACAATGGGATGATTCGGAGGAGGATGCACAAGAGTTCAAACTTCATTCCGGTCAAATTCTGCTTGTTCTTCTTGCATGGCTGTAATCCAGTCAACATGCTCTAATGCTTCCTTGATGGATTTGGGTTCAACCATTAATATGAATGCTGAGAAATGACATTCATTTTGGATGCTTGTAGTAGAACGAGTCTGTACACCAGCATTAGGGTTTTCGATTACTTGGTTCCTAACTGGGAGTTTGATAAGAACTTCTATTCCTTTGATAAAATTGATGAGCTCGGAGGGTTTTTCAGATTTCAGCCTTAGGAATAAGACCCAAGTGAACCTTGTAAAATCATCAACAGTCACAAGAATGTATTTCTTATGATGAAAACTTTCTACAGTGGATGGTCCACAAAGATCAATATGTAGAAGCCCTAATGGTTCCGAAATGGATTTTTCGATGATAACAGGATGACCCTTCTTTGATTGCTTACCACACTCACAAGCAGCACACAAATGATCATTTTCGAATTTGAGAACAGGTAAACCTCTCACCATTTCGCCTAATACGAGATCATTCATGTACCGAAAGTTTAGATAAGCGAGCCTTCGGTGCCATAACCAGCTGATGCCCGGAACAACTTTGGTGAGAAGGCAGAGTTGCAGTTTGCCAATAATAATGTTGATGTCGAGCGGGTACATGTTCTTGTTGCGAAGAGACTTGATTAAAGACTCTTTCCGGTCTTCATTCATTACATAGCTATACTTTTTGCAAAATTCCACATGTCAATTTGAATTAGTGAACTGAGCAACACTTATCAAATTATGTATCAGATTAGCTACATAAGCCACATTTGACATAGAGAAGTTTCCATTGGTGAGAATCCCATAACCATGAATTTGGGAGTTGGAGTTGTTGTCATATGTCACGTAACCAACATTTGGAGAAAGCTTTAGATATCGCAGAAAGTCTTTCTGCCCCGTTAAGTGCATGGAGCAAGCACTATCAATATACCATATTGTTTCTTGCTCCGAAGCACAAAGTGCATGGGAAATTAGTGAGTAATGGAGTTTTTAGGCTCCGAATTAAACTTTGGGATGTAGGCACATGTTTTAGACTTTGATTGTGACTTAGGAACAAATTTGTGTTTCTGGGTGGTATTGTTTGAAATCTTTGGAAATAGATAGAAGGCTAATGTCTTTTCATCTATCCAGTAGTCATATTCAATGACTTGAGGGTTGCAAATAGTCTTCTTCGGACCTTTGACTTATGGAGTGTTAGACACAGTTGTAACCTCCGAAATTGTTGTTTCATCAAAGAGAGATTTGACTTTCCACACCAGATTTTTCTTTGAAGATTTTGAAAATTTTGTTTTCTGTGTATTTGTTGATTTTCTTGATGACACATTGTGTGACAACCCGAAGTTTCTATTCTGAACAATCATTCACTTCAATAGAAATCAGAACTGTTCCTGCTATCTGTTAAGCATTTTAGAGCCAGTTTAAGTGTTTTAAAGCTTAGTACTTCAAGGAATAACAGGAAAGAGGATGCCCTAGGTTCATTGTGCATCATTTTCGCAAAAACTCCAAGAGTTAGGAGTTTTCGGCCCAAATAATGTTTGGACCAAAAACCCCCATGAGTATATATATATATATATATATATATATATATATATATATATATATATACGACACTTAGCCATATTTGTCACTTTTCACTCTTTCAAGAACAAGAACCGAAATCGTCTCAAGTATCATCCGATTTTTCCTTCTAAATCTTTTATGTGTAAGTGTTTCTTACCCTATCTAGTTGATTCCTCCCATATTCAAGTGTTTTTACATAATTTCATCCATGAAATCATTCCATTTATGTAGATCTTCAACTATTCTTAGTTACACCAAGAACACCAAGAACACACTAGTGTTTTGGGCCGAAAACACCCTTCTTTGCTTCCATATTGTAAGTATCTATCTCTTATACTTGTTACCTAGTTAGAATACTTGATTTAGGACTTGAAATCAGCAGTCATCCATGAAAAAGAGGAGTTTTCGGTCTAGTGAATCTCGTTAGACCGAAAACCCTCAAGAAGGGTGCAAAATGGCCTTAAACCCTTCCTAAGGCTAAGCATGAACCCTAGAGACCGATCTCATTGAGCAAGGCTCCTTGAAGAACATCATTTTTACAAGAATGGAGGAGCTTTCGGTTGAGTCTCCTTAGACCGAAAACCTCCATGACCGAAAGGTCATTTGGACCGAAAACCACTTGGACCAAAAACTCCCTTAAGTGGCTATACAACCCTTAGATGCAACCCTTGTTACTTCTAGCACTTGAATCAAAGTGTTTTTCCATGTCCTAGGGTGTTTTAACATGATTAATTAGTTGTTAAATGACTAATTAGATACATATATGTTTTACTATATGTTAACTAGGATCATTGTGTGTGTTCAAGTCCTCACGAGACACTTAGCATCCTTTACCGATCCTACTATCGCATCACTCATTTCAGGTGAGTCCATACCCCTTAAACAACCTTTTAAATGCTTTTGCATGCTTTTAAATACTTTTATGGGGGGGGGGGGGGGGAATACAAGTTGAATATCATAGTTATTATATCAATCATATGTGATTAATAACTACCAAATAGATGGATTTACTATACTTTCAAACCGTTTTATCAAACAAATTACTTTAAATCGTCTTATAAACTGACATCAAGTCATGGTTATTTTATTAATTCAAACTCTTTAAATGTATTACAAAAACCTCTTTTCACTTATGTATTCATAGAAACCATATCTTTACACTTATGTAGTAAGTATATATATATATATATATATATATATATATATATATATATATATATATATAGATATACATATATATATATATATATATATATACATATATATATATATATATATACAT
Source organism: Lactuca sativa (assembly GCF_002870075.4). Lineage (NCBI taxonomy): Eukaryota > Viridiplantae > Streptophyta > Magnoliopsida > Asterales > Asteraceae > Lactuca > Lactuca sativa. The sequence goes on along the minus strand of NC_056624.2, from coordinate 169,981,703 downwards.
ATATATATATATATATATATATATATATATATATATATATATATATATATCCGAGAAGATGGCTGTGACTTCAGCCCCAACACCTGGTATAACAAAGATGTAAAAACATACATGGACACTTCAAACTAAATTACTAGCAAACTATAATAGGCATAGTTTTGGAAATACTACCCACTATTCCTAGTACAAATGGAACATACAAGAGTCAGTTCATTCATGAGTCTATACAACTGTATTACATACTATATGAAGGAATACTATTACATACTATTGGAAGAGATATGATGACATACTATATGATGAGATACTATTACATATTATATGAGTAGATATTCTTATATAAGTACGGGACTAAGCATTCTACACCCAGGTGTTCGCTACAGAGGGAAAATGCACATCGACGGATGTCTGCGGTTAATACTATTCGGCAAGTTACTATGCCGTGTTTATCCTAGTACCAAAGGATAATACTTACATGATTATATAATGTTCCCTTTTACTTTTATTTTGTGACACTTTCACATAAACGATGAAGTAGACTATATCTTGATAATAATAGTTACACATGGGAAAATTACATATTTTAACAAGAAACAAACATACAAAACAGTCGGGTCTTGGTAGAAGACTACATTTTATACTAGTAGGAGATATATGATTTCCTAGGGTTTTTCACACTTATACGAACTGATTCATCAAACATTTACAAGTCTTTTCCTTACAATTTTGAAAACCAAAGACACTAAAATACTTATGAATTCACCGGCTTAAATGTTGATACTCGCTTTCAAAATAACTTGTATTCTCAGGTCATCAGTAGACAGGTACCGGTGACAGGATTTTGAGAAGATGGAGCACAGACAAGTCTCGTCTTTTATTTTGATCATTTATTTTTGGTGTCTATTACATTACAAATAACACACATATATTAAAATTATATATTTAATGTAATGGATGACGTTTGGTTACTTATTTACTATTAATGTGTTGTGATACTATACATGATGTCCTCCACCCCAGAACGTTTCCGCCGTTCTTGGTTTTGGGGTGTGACAGATTGGTATCAGAGCGTTTTTTATAGTGAATTGAGTATATCAACCCATAAAAGATATACTAACTATAAATACAATGGGATTAAAACACTCTGAACAAGAGTTATACTTTTAAATAATAAAATATTTAACTAAGTATACATACCTGCATTCATACTAAAATCAGTGTCACAATGACAAATACAAAAGTATTACGATTGTTGAATATTAGACGTAAGCTCGGGGATGTATGGTCAGTCCTAGGAGTGGCATAGCCTGATCAACTATGCTAGTCCGAGGAGTGATTAGCATATGCCCAAGAATGGTTGTGATATGACAACAAGTCTAAAAACTTACCAACACTACTACAATGAGAACTTTAGCACAAAACATAACTTAAAATACTATAGGAGTATTTCGTGCTACTATAAATATTTTAGTTAGTATGTCTCTTAAACTAATTCTTTTACCCCTACTTCTCAAGTAGATAACATGGCTGGATTCCATCATCACGGCGACCCATACTTTCCACCTCACGGCAATGCTGGATGGCTTGAAGAAGAGGCCGAAGATGAGCATCCAATTCCTTTGGATGATCACCTCGCAGAAGGCTTCTCGGATGGTTCTAACTCCGATCCTGAAGTCAACAACCTACCCCAAGAGGGTCAAGCCCTAAATCTCAACCCCCGACCCGCTTTTCAAGGTCCCACACCCCTATGGGCAACAAACTTGACTCGCTGGAGCAATGAACAGGGTCAACCTTTACCCTACAACGGGGACCAAAGTTTTTACAACATAAAAGAGGGTGGCTCAGCTGACCGAGTCCTACCTATAATGGTGTAACGTCCGTAGATCCGGGCTAGTCAATTTAGAGGCAATAAGTGTCGAAAATGACTTTTTGGAAAAGTATTATTTAGAATAAATAATCTTAACCAAGTTTTAGTATATGTTACAAGGTTTCCGTACATATAATGACAGTCGAAATCGGAGTTATAACGAAGAAGTTACGACCCGTCGAAGTTTCGCGACGGAACTGGCACGATACCGAGAAACGTAAATAGTGCATTTAAGATAGAGCGAGACTTAGCCTTAGCGATCTAAAAAAAAGTCGTAGAATACGTTAAGCTGAAAGCGTCCATAAAAAGAACGCCCAAATCTGACTTCGTATGAGGAAGTTATGATTTTTCGAAGTTTCGGATTAGTAGTGTACAACCCGAAATTCGAATATTAGATCAAGCGGTTTTTAGCCGACACAACCTAAACAAGAATCGAAGATCTCGTTATTAGTAGCTTAACGATAAAAAGACAAACGAATATGGACATCGGATGAAGAAGTTATGAGATCTTAACGGACCAATCTTGTCCCGGCCTATTAAAAATATAACTTTAAAAATAAAGTCAAAATTAGCCGATAGAGTCTAAACGAAGGTTGTAGAGTACGTCTCCACCTACACGTGGATATAAATAACGTCAAAAACGGAGTTCGTATGAACGAGTTAAAAATTATAATAGCATATTTACGTATTAAAATAAAGTATAAATAATATATACACACACATATATATACATATGTATATATCATTAGAAAGGTATCGACGATGCGGTCATTATAAGACTAATGTTGCATTCTTTCGACATTAATTTAGTACAAATATCGTTAAATATATTTAAAATAGTATTATAAAGGGTGTTTAGTTGTTTATATAACTATAAGGTCATTAAGTAATAAAGAAGGGTAGTTTTTTTTTTTAAATTCAATTACTATAAATAAGAGGCTTGGGCTCTCATATTGAAGCGCTGCACGAATCTTTCTTAGAAAGATTCAGCGACGAAGTTCTGCCCCTGCAGAGCCCGACTCCTAGCTAAAATCCCCTTGTAAGTAAGTTATGCTTACCCTATTTTAAATATAGTTTATATTTAAAATTAATATTGTTATTATAAATTTATAAAAAATATTTGAGCTATTATGATGACTTATATAAGTGTTGTTATAATATCTTTTTAACTACTCGCGGTACGGGGAATCTGGTTTAAAGGGCCGCATAGGGTTGTTGGATTTCAGAAGTGCTATACGCCAAAATGGTCCTGCCCTCCGATGTTTTATGTTTGGCCCCTGTCTGTACATAGTGGTTGGAAAGTATTGTTTAAACGCTTATATAATAATAATAATAAGACTAATAATTAGTCACGGTAAATATTAGACTAAAATCTAGTGGTGATAATACTAGGTTTCGTCGAAGGAAATTATTTTAAAGTAAACGAAGCGTTGTCCGAGTACCGAGTCACTACCTTCTCAGGTGAGTGCATAGTTACTTTCATCTTACACATAGATATGAAGTATTTTATATAAACTACGTGCTATGTGTGCATATTATCTGAATACTTGCTGTCTATGCTGGATGAACGTTTTTTATACATGTTTTAAATGATTTGAACTGTATACGTATTTTAAATATACAAGTATGTTGGGTATGAGATGGGTAGATGAATGATGAGAGATAAAAGATGATGTGAGTAAACATTGGCAGCTATAGACTTAGTGCCTAACAAATAACATCGGCAGCTATGGACTTAGTGCCTATCGGGCAAACACTGGTAGCTATGGACTTAGTACCTGTTAGGAATTTGGTAGCTATGGACTTAGTACCTATTAGTTAAACACTGGTAGCTATGGACTTAGTACTTATTAGACAAACACTGGTAGCTATGGATTTAGTACCCGATGAATAAACTATAGCAGCTATGGAATTAGTGCTTTACGAACGAGCATTGGTAGCTATGGATTTAGTGCCAGTCCTATAACCCTGGAAACAAGGGATTTCGGAATAAACGAATGCAGGATAGATGACTCTTAGGATAGATCCTTAAGAGTAAAGAAGATAATGGGGATGGGTAATTGGGTTGATTGTTTGATTGTTTAAACATAATAATTATATTATTGTGGGTTGAAAACCCTATGTACTCACCAGGTTTCCCAACTTGTCCCACTCAGTTTATTTATATCACAGGTGTTGTTATGAAGTCACATTACACTGAGAGATTAAAGAGATGTAGATCACTAGTGTAAATAAATGTAAGTTCCGTTTATGCTTATGTTTCTGTATTGACGATGACATTCCAAATGTTTTAAAATGAATAAAATCCGTTTCTTTGAAAATGTTTTGATAACGTATTTATCGTGTTTTTCTGGGTACAAATTCCGCAACATTTTTATGAAAAGAAGTACTCTGATTTTTACAAAGCATAAACAAAATCGGTCTTTTCTGGCCGTGAAAATGGGGATGTCACAGTTGGTATCAGAGCATTAGTTTAAGCGAACTAGGAATTTGTAGGAAATTTCTAGACAGAAACTTAGAATGCTAAGCGATGATTGTGAGATGAGTGTCTGCTATAATTTAGACACGAGCACTAGTTTATTTTAGGAAAGATGCCTAAAATGTTTTATGTGATAAATTATTTAGGTTATAGCTATAAAGATGTCTTATATGCTGTTATTTGTTTGGATCTATGGTCTGTTGCCAACCGGATCTGGAAACCTTATGTGTTCAGGATTCTAAGCATATGATTACGATATTAGAACTAGCATGTAACGTTTCGTTGTGACAAGGAGATTTATACGTGTATCGTAAATAAAATCTTACTTATCTTAAATTCGCGTCTCGGTACACTGAACGTCTACTTGTGTGTACAAAACAAGAGGAAGATGACAACCTGAGCCTAAGAATGTGATGGGTCATACCTCGGTCGTTATGCCTGTACCCGAACCTATCACGATGGCAGAAGTTCATGAAGTGATGCGAACCATGATAGACTGGGAAAATAGAGGAAATGATATGGCTTACGATACCGAATGATACCTATCGGAAGATATCATAAGAGAGGTATCTTGCGTTTAGAATACGTCTAATAAAATACTAGTACGTCTATAGAAGTAGGGTACGTCTGAATGTACACATTTGATTGGCGAGATGATAGTACGATTGGTGTAATTCCTAAAGTTTTCCTATCATCTGGAATGTCCATCACCAACCGAGTTGAAGCAGAATTGATGATTAAAGATATGCATGGAAGAAGTCCTAGTAGAGTTTAGGGAAAATTTTATGATTATTTGGACACACTCGTATGTGTTAACTTGTTTTGTGATTTTAGGACTCGGGGACTACGAGACAATACTTGGGATGGGTATGAGTAGGTGTGAAAGGTAGTATATGCATATACTACCGGAAGCACAAGACTCACGCTTGGATCAGGGAAAGTCACAAGGTTACCAAGAAACTAGTAATTGATTTCGTTTTATTCAAGTATGTTGTTACCATCGTTTCGGTAATGACTAAAAAGATGATTGTTATTCCAACCCTAGTATTCATATGAAATTGAGTCCGACTAAGACAAGTATGTTACATGGTTCAAAGAACCAAGTCCGATGTAGTATCTGACTTAAGCTAGAAGATTGAAGTGAAAGACAATCAAAGTGATCAGTAGTGGTGTCTGGATAGTTGCTTGTAGCTAGGAATTCTACCTTTTAAGATGTGATTATGTCACATTATAACATGAAGGAAGGTATAGTCTGTTCTGGAATTTGACTCTAAAAGACCTGAGTCCAAGTGATGCATCATGCGATGGGAGGTCATTAGAACATGACCCATCGGTCTATTATGATAATCGAAGGAAGAAACTTATCTCAAGTTTGTTAAAGAAGGAGTCTCCAATAAAGATCAAGATCGCTCCTTGAAGACAATTATTTGGAAGTCTAACATGAGATAGAGAGCGAGTCCAAGATCGGGCACCGCCTGTAGTCAGGAAGTCTTAGAGTTAGATACTCATTCGAAGAAACATCAAAGTTATGGTTATTACTTAGGATGAGGAGATAACGTATGGATTCATCATCTGAGTCTTGTTTCGTTGATGATTCCGGGACATAATCATCCTAAGGGGGAGATAATTGTAACGTCCGTAGATCCGGGCTAGTCAATTTAGAGGCAATAAGTCTCGAAAATGACTTTTTGGAAAAATATTATTTAGAATAAATAATCTTAACCAAGTTGTAGTATATGTTACAAGGTTTCCGTACATATAATGACAGCCGAAATCCGAGTTATAACGAAGAAGTTATGACCCGTCGAAGTTTCGCGACGGAACTGGCACGATACCGAGAAACGTAAATAGTGCATTTAAGATAGAGCGAGACTTCGCCTTAGCGATCTAAACAAAAGTGGTAGAATACGTTAAGCCGAAAGCGTCCATAAAAAGAACGCCCAAATCTGACTTCGTATGAGGAAGTTATGATTTTTCGAAGTTTTAGATTAGTAGTGTACAACCCGAAATTCGAATATTAGATCAAGCGGTTTTTAGCCGACACAACCTAAACGAGAATCGAAGATCTCGTTATTAGTAGCTTAACGATAAATAGACAAACGAATATGGACATCGGATGAAGAAGTTATGAGATTTTAACGGACCAATCCTGTCCCGGCCTATTAAAAATATAACTTTAAAAATAAAGTCAAAATTAGCCGACAGAGTCTAAACGAAGGTTGTAGAGTACGTCTCCACCTACACGTGGATATAAATAACGTCAAAAATGGAGTTCGTATGAACGAGTTAAAAATTATAATAGCATATTTACGTATTAAAATAAAGTATAAATATATACGTACACACACACATATATATATATATATATATATATATATATATATATATATATACATATGTATATATCATTAGAAAGGTATCGACGATGCGGTCATTATAAGACTAATGTTGCATTCTTTCGACATTAATTTAGTACAAATATCGTTAAATATATTTAAAATAGTATTATAAAGGGTGTTTAGTTGTTTATATAACTATAAGGTCATTAAGTAATAATATTGGAGGGTAGTTTTATTTAAATTCAATTACTATAAATAAGAGGCTTGGGCTCTCATATTTCTTGCACCATTCTCTTAATTCAAGAGTCTTTCTTTCCTTATCCCCCTAGTATTTCGGTCCCTCGTGATTCGACTTCTCTTTCTGTAGTTTTAGCATAGTAAGGTGAGCGCTGAAGCGCTGCACTAATCTTTCTTAGAAAGATTCAGCGACGAAGTTCTGCCCCTGTAGAGCCCGACTTCTAGCTAAAATCCCCTTGTAAGTAAGTTATGCTTACCCTATTTTAAATATAGTTTATATTTAAAATTAGTATTTTTATTATAAATTTATAATAAATATTTGAGCTATTATTATGACTTATATAAGTGTTGTTATAATATCTTTTTAACTACTCGCGGTACGGGGAATCTGGTTTAAAGGGCCGCATAGGGTTGTTGGATTTCAGAAGTGCTATACGCCAAAATGGTCCTGCCCTCCGGTGTTTTATGTCTGCCTCCTGTCTATACATAGTGGTTGGAAAGTATTGTTTATACGCTTATATAATAATAATAATAAGACTAATAATTAGTCACGGTAAATATTAGACTAAAATCTAGTGGTGATAATATTAGGTTTCGTCGAAGGAAATTATTTTAAAGTAAACGAAGCGTTGTCCGAGTACCGAGTCACTACCTTCTCAGGTGAGTGCATAGTTACTTTCATCTTACACATAGATATGAAGTATTTTATATAAACTACGTGCTGTGTGTGCATATTATCTGAATACTTGCTGTCTATGCTGGATGAACGTTTTTTATACATGTTTTAAATGATTTGAACTGTATACGTATTTTAAATATACAAGTATGTTGGGTATGAGATGGGTAGATGAATGATGAGAGATAAAAGATGATGTGAGTAAACATTGGCAGCTATAGACTTAGTGCCTAACAAATAACATCGGCAGCTATGGACTTAGTGCCTATCGGGCAAACACTGGTAGCTATGGACTTAGTACCTGTTAGGAATTTGGTAGCTATGGACTTAGTACCTATTAGTTAAACACTGGTAGCTATGGACTTAGTACCTGTTAGGAATTGGTAGCTATGGACTTAGTACTTATTAGACAAACACTGGTAGCTATGGATTTAGTACCCGATGAATAAGCTATAGCAGCTATGGAATTAGTGCTTTACGAACGAGCATTGGCAGCTATGGATTTAGTGCCAGTCCTATAACCCTGGAAACAAGGGACTTCAGAATAAACGAATGCAGGATAGATGACTCTTAGGATAGATCCTTAAGAGTAAAGAAGATAATGGGGATGGGTAATTGGGTTGATTGTTTGATTGTTTAAACATAATAATTATATTATTGTGGGTTGAAAACCCTATGTACTCACCATGTTTCCCAACGTGACCCACTCAGTTTATTTATATCACAGGTGTTGATATGAAGTCACATTACATTGAGAGATTAAAGAGATGTAGATCACTAGTGTAAATAAATGTAAGTTCCGTTTATGCTTATGTTTCTTTATTGACGATGACATCCTAAATGTTTTAAAATGAATAAAATATGCTTCTTCGAAAATGTTTTGATAACGTATTTATCGTATTTTTCTGGGAACAAATTCCGCAACATTTTTATGAAAAGAAGTACTCTGATTTTTACAAAGCATAAACAAAATTGGTCTTTTCTGGCCGTGAAAATGGGGATGTCACAAATGGTCCGTAGGATTGCTCGGAATGTTGAGCAAGGTCGAGCAGCCATCGGCCAAATCATGGAAATTGATGCCAAATCTGGTGTCAACACAGTCCGCATCCGCCGTCTTGAAGAAGATATGGAAAGGACGAGGAGAACCAATGAGATTCTGCAGCAACAACTAGCTGCCTCCCGAGCTGAAGTCATAGAACTTCGAGTTCGCCAGAGGGCTCATGAATGAAACCTTCAAGAAGTGGTTCGTCAAATGGAAGACCTTAGGGTTCGCCCAAGGAATTCCCATCGCCGTTAGAAGATGTCTAGCACATCCTTTCTTTTGATTAAGGAATAGCCTTCTTATCCGTGCTCTATGGAGCAATTGTTTGTAAAATATTCCTGTTTTTCAAGTACTTTATTAGACTTCTAAACTGCCAATATTTTCCCCTATGGTATGATACCAATTGAGTGAACAAAATGGATCTGATGCGCAGGGACAAGGATTGAGAACTCAAACCTTGAGTGAATGCTTAAGATCAATGTCTTCTTGCTAATAAATGTTCTAGTCAAGACTGGAAAGACCAGTCAAGTCTTAGTTAATATTTTAAACAAATGATCAAGTCATTAAATGAAGAATGAGAACAAATGATCAAGGGAAAGCTAATAAATGAAGAACAAGAAGAATGTTTGAAAGAGATTTGAAATAACTTAGTAAAAGCCAAGAGTGAATGATTCGTTGTTTACTTTACATTGAAAGCTCCTATAAATAGGAGTGAAGGTTACAGTGAAGGAACTGGAAAACTTACATAAAACCGGACAATAGAAATGTTTCTGACATTCTGATTGTCTAATATTACAAAAAACTAAGTCCTATGAAACATCACATCAATACAATGACAAACTTAATAAATGTACAAAGATAAAATATTGTGACTCCGGATCAGCATCCATTCCGGACATGAGAATCATTTCGGAATGCCTTCAGCTTCTCATCTTCTTCTCTTCTGGTCCGGACAGATTCCGGACCACTCTTCACATTTGACTCCGAACCATTTGTTTCGGAACAAAACTACTTCGTAATTCAGACTTAGGATTGGTAGAGGTTCACTTTCAGGTTCCAACACAAACCACAAAGATCTAGACTTTAAGTCTCAAAAGGACCCAAAAATGAATCTTTCTTAACTTAATCAATTAAGTCCAATTCTCCAACCTTCAGATCTGAATCAACATGATGTTTAGATGGATAAAGCTTCCAACTTTTTCAATAATAATGTCTTAAGCTTTCAAGAACTAAACTTTACTACACCAAAATGGCGTAAATGACCAAAATAAATTGCATGGCTGAAAGGGAAGGCAAAAGATCAAAACTTTCCTAGACCATGAGGTCCAAGAAAACATTCTAAAATGATCAAAAGATGTTGGAGTCCATATCTAAAACATATAATGTTCTTGGGACCATGGAGAGTAATAAAGTTGCAAACTTTATTCCCAACTCTCATTCAAAACTCATTAAAATGTACCAAAACACAAAATACATTTAGATCCAAAGATGAAATGCAATAAAGCTTGGAGCTTTATAACTTACAAAGGTCTAGAAGGTTGATGAAAGTTGAGATCTTCAATTGCCGAGCTTCAAGGATCAATCTTGCATGAAAACATTGCTCCAAACCCACCAAAAACTCGAAAATACCCTAAAACAAAAATCATTACCTTTAAATACCTTTAAAGCCCTAAAAATTTGTGGGCTTTGGGTTGTATAGCTCTCATGTCGTGAGAATATATTCTCACTTCATGAGGACTCTCACGTCGTGAGAATTACTTCTCACCCCCGTTAGAATGGTTTTTCAACCAATTTCACTCCAACTTCAAAGAATCATAACTTATTCGTTTCAACTTTGTTTTTAGCGTTCTTGTAACGCCTGCTTCCTGGTATGCATTTAATTTAGTAATCTTTCAATTTATATGAGAAACTCGACGAGTTGGAAGCCCCAAACTTGTCAAGTAGAGATCAGAAGAGATGCGGGTTTTAAGTAACCTACTCGACGAGTCGAGAATCCTTAGCTCGACGAGTAGGCTGGCAAGGTGAAACCCTAATTTCAAGGTTTTGCACCCTATTTAAGCATCTTAATCCCCTCATGCTAGCCTTATTTCCAGCCTCCATGTCCCAAACCCTAAATCCAGAAACCCTAATGCATTTGTGAGCTTGTGAGCCATTTTTTAGGGTGTTTTGTGTGTGTTGATCCTTGTAAATGAAAGAGAAGCTTGGGGATTCAAGAAGAAGCTAGTAGATTCAAAGACACCATTTCATTCTCATCATTTTCTAGTAAGCAAGTCTCGAACTTTCCTAGTAACTTCTTAGATCTCCTTATTATCATTTTATTGGGTTTTTGATCCAAGAAGCATGATATTTGGGAAATGGACGTCCCAAGTGGGTATACCTTTAGATCTAGAACCTTGAAGGGCTCTCATAACATAAAGGTGAAAACTGTGACAATCCAAAAATTTTATCTTGTAAGTCCATCCAGTCAATCGAGAGTCAGACTTGTTTCTGCTATCTTTTAGCATTGTTAAGGATCTTTTTATGGGTTCTAAGTGTATTCCACTTAAGTATTTGGTGTTGGGTTATGTTAGCTTAAGCTCATTGGTTTGCAATTGAGCCAGAAAACCCAACACATGGGGTGTACGGCCGTACACACCCTCTAGCTGTGAACTATCCTCAATATGTATAGATTTCCCTCATCCCTTCTTCATTCTTCACAATTCCAACTCAAGAACTTCCATACTCTCTCAAGTATCATCAAGAATTACTCCATTTCTCGTCCAAATTGTAAGTGATTCTTCCTTGTATTCCTTGATATCATTCTTAATCTAGTACAACCCGATGATTTCATCCATGAATTCACCACTTTTGTCTAGATATTCAAGATCATCATCTTTCACCAAGAACACCAAGAACACACACTTGTTCTTGGTGGTCGTGAACTCCTAAGGATCCTAAAATCGTAATTGTTTCATCATGTAGCTTGTTATACTTGAAAGACCACTAGATCCAAGCCTTGATTCTTCATGTTTCAGCATCACCTTCATGATCTTGAAGGGTGTACGGCCGTGAACCCTTCATAGATTCATTGGCTGTACACAACCTAAAAGGATCCCAAATCATAAGAAATTGACCCTTGACTCGTTGTACATTAGACACCCTAGTTTCCCCATGGATCAATTACCTCTTTTGCATGTTTCTTCCATGAGTGTACAGTCGTACACTTATTGGCCATGAACCCATGGCCGTAAACTCAAGTGTGGCCATGAACACACCTCCCTTTGGCCGTAAACTCCCTTTAGACATGTTGGATTACATGTCTAAGCCCATAACTATTATTGGTATGTACTTGACCCGAGAGTAGCATGGTCCATTTGGGTTGCATATCATCTGGACAATTTGTTAGGATGGACTTTTGAGAGAAGGTTATTTATGGTTTATTAATATATTATAAGTTATAATATATTAATATGAAATCATATGTTTTAATTAGTATCGATCAAGAATTAATTTGGAATTAATTTAGTGATCAAAAGAGACTAATTAAATCTATGGGGACTAATTATGATAATTAGTTATATTTATATGTGTTGGGCTTATGACCCATGTTGGACCAAGTTTATGTATGGATACATAAAGAGTTGGGCCACATGAACCATGGATCATAAAACCCATGGGTATGGATTATGGGTTATACCCATGACCCTTGGAATCCTACATATAAATAGGTTACTCCATAGCCAAAATCACCACTTCTTTTCTTAGAGAAATATGGAGGTGTTATGGTGCATGGAATTCTCTCTCAAGAGCCATATTTGTCCTAGGTGTGTTGTGATTCCGTTTGAGGCATTTCATACTATTGGTGCTAAGCTCTTAAGGCCAAATACATCAAGACTTCAAGCCACATAAAAGGTATGTTTCGCTAACTAGTATATTATATGGTTTATGTCAAATTCATGCTAGTTATAGGTTTAATGCCTTGGAAACCATTTGCATGTATATTCAGTGAAAACATAGATCCAAGGTATTTAGGGTTGTATGTGCACCATAGGATGTTGTATTATACCAAAACCCATCAGTGGTATCAAAGCCATGGGTTGTTTTCTACTATATTTGATGCAAATGTATTTTTCTTCAAGTTGATTAAAAAAAAAGAAAAAAACATGAAGTTTGTCAAATTTTATGATAATTACTTGTTTTTATGAAAAACTAATTATTTGTAAAATTTGAGTCACTTTACTACAAGAGTTGAATTAGGTCAATTTATTAAAAGATAGAATGATATGATTAGTTTATTTGTTTTTGAAGTTTGATCTAAGTGGTTTTAAGGTGTTACAAATTTTTTCATAAAATTTTGGAACTCAAAAGTTTTTTTTTAAGTTATGATCTTAAGAGTTTTTAAACTTCCATAAGTTATGGATGTGAAATGTCTCATTTATTAACTCTTTAGGTTATAAAGTCCAAGAGTCTTCAAAGAATAATTGTCGAAGTTTCAAGATTTGTATTAGTTTATATGATTATCTAATTTCTTAAAAATTGTTGATGTGAATTATCTTTACTTATGAGTTTAATCTAGATCATAGAAAAATTATTTGATTATTGTGTTAATTGGAATATTTGATCTTAATGGTTTTTATGAACTCCATAACTTGTCATCAAGTTATGGAAAGTGAAGAGTTTTTTCTTTTTAAAGTGTCATTAAGTCTCATAGGTTATGAAAATAGAAGAGTCTCTATTTTTAATGTCATCATTAAATGATTTAATGTCTTCCATAACTTGTCCTCAAGTTATGGAACTTGATTTTTTTTTCATTAAACCTTAATTAAACTCATAAGTTATGAAAAACCCAAGAGTTTTGAATGGTTTCAAAACTTGTCCTCATGTTTTGGAATTTGTAAAGTTACCCCCATGTATACTTTAATTCCAAACTAGACCTTAGAATTTTAAAAGTTAAAATTCAACCCTTATACTTTATAATATTATAAGTTAATAATATTTATATATATATGTATAAGAGTAAAGTCAGTCTTACCGTTAGTAGGCCTCATTCACGAAGCCGGTCTATAAGGGGGGTATAAGGTTACTACCTATAAAATGGCAGTTTAATGGGTGTCCACTCTCACCCACCGCTTCCTTGACCGGTGGAGGGTCGTTAGCCGAACGGGTAGGAAAAAGACTATAATTCTCCCTTCATTAAAAGTATTAATGATAAATACTAAGTAACTAAACATTTTATAAATACCCAATCTTAGTTACTTAGGAAAATATGAATAAGGTGCTAATCCATGAAATTACACTTTGCACTTTGTTTAAGTCGGTTAGTGGAGCGTGTGTGGTTAACCAGCACACTAACTCGTATTTAACAAGGTAGGCAAAGGGTAACTTAATGTTTATCATAGTATCGATGGAGCGTGTGTGGTTAACTGGCACATCGATTGAGGGGTAAACACTTAAGGGTACCAAGTAATTTGCATGGTTACTTCACACCTTGTTTTGTGATCCTCGGCATCCCAGTCACAAAACCTGAAGGGCACACTCGAGATTGAAACATGCCATTGAAAATTTCAATGAATCTCAAAAGATCTAGGAGTTTCAAATCCAATTAAAACCTAATAAATTATTTCGTTTTTCATGGTGGAAATTGGTGAATTGTCATTCACCTACCTTCAAATATTCTATAGCTTGGATTACGGCATCCCTCTTCCAAGTTATAAAATAGTTTGTTGGGTCCTAGCATTAATATTTCATATTGGGTGTTATATTAAGGACTTTAAATCAACTATCTTGAATATCTCCCAAAAGATGTCTAGTTCATACATCTATGATCTTCCCAAATATCTTGGAACTTCACTTCCTCCACCTCCTCCAATTATTCTCCCTAACCCACAAGTTCAAGGTCACTCAGTCCCTATTGGCAAGGCAAGGTCTAGGTGTGATCACATCTTGGAGATGAAGTCACATACTGACAAGCCGGGAGAGTTGGGTGTCAAAGTCTTAAGAAAGTTAGTGGTTCAATCACTTTCTAAGTCACATAGTGAGTTCCTTGGGACTCCTATGAAACAGACTATGACAAGACCCTTAATGATCTTATCTATTTGCTTTGTGCTACTAAATCAGAAATGATTTAGTGTACTAGTAAAGCAAATTTGATTAGGAGATCAACTTCCCAAAACTTTATGGACAGGGACAATAGTGACACAGGAAATCCAGAAAATCATTCTCTTCCCAATGGAAATGGATCGGCCATAGTCAAATCGGTTGACCAAATGGTAAAGAGAAAGGCTAAGTCTAAGATAGTCCCATGTACTATTACCTAAGGGTCCATATGGTCCTATTGCCAAAAGGAAAGGGCATTGGTTGCGAAGCTGTCAATTTTACCTGAAAGATCATAAGGCTAGTAAAGTCAATAAGTTTGACTCTATTTTAGGTAAGGTCCACTATCTAACTCGGTTAAGTTTCTATTCTAAGATTCTTATCACAAGATGTGACTGGGTCACATGTTGATGTTTAAGAATCAAAGGAAAAGGGAAGGAAACTTAAATAAAGAGTATGTTGTATCTGATCGCGAAGATGGATTTCTATCGCTTGATTGAAGATTGGATTCTTGAGCTACTCTTAGGAGTTATGATAGATTTCTAGGAAACAAGTAATAACATAGTTTTCATTTCAAGTTACATTGTAAGGAAAAAGTATTTCCGCATTTTAAAATAAATAAAAGTTTGTTTTACATTATTTTTATCTCCTTACAATGGCATTCATGAAAACTTGATGTTTGTATGTTTATAGCAATATTGGAAATATGAATTTGATTCGTTCATTTGTGGTAGTGTCTAAATTTACCAAATAAGGAAAGATTCTAATCACCCAAGTTTCAATTGGATCGAAACTTCGAATCATGCAAGTTGTATAGTATGATGAATGAGAACTTTCGAGCATTGGAAAAATTAAGACTAACTATTTGTTCACATGGATGTGTGAGTCAAGAGAAGGACTAAGGGATCAAGTACACTTTCTTGTGCACGTGTCAAAGTCCACCACAAAAGATGGATAAAACTATTCATCATGATTTACTAAGGTTTAGTAAATATGATTATACTTACAAGCTTAAGTATAATTCTGAAACATTGGAAAATTTTCAATGTATGACAGAACGAATAAGAAGAATCAAATTAGGCAGAAGGATAAAAGTTTTTCAAATCTGAAAAGATGGGAGAGTACTTTAGTATCATGTTTTAAGGTCATCTTAATGATTTTGAGACCTTATCACAATTCATCCTCTAAGTACATTCTAATAGTTAAGAAGAGGAGTTATGAATTATTGAAGTGGTTAAATCAAGAAGACGATTCATACTTCATTCCAAAACAATTCATAAAGTTATACTCTAAGATTGTAACTTGAGTGACATGTCTTAAAGAAGGTTTAAAACACTTGTCAAATATAAGAGTAAAAGTTTTCTACTCTTATACATTTGAAGTTGGTAAGTTGTGATGTTTTGGATAAAACAAAGACTAACTAAGGCTAATTGTGTTAAGTGTATGTCTTCATTAGAATCCACACTATCTCTTGAATATTTGGCAAGAAAGTCGTATAGGTCAAGGAGACAGTGGGAGTCTAAAAGATCATGAAAAAGGTTTCAAGAAGTAATCAAGAATAAAACCTGTATTTCATCGCTAGCACACAAGTAGAGGTTTATAACCTATCGTGCTGACATTTCTGTGCCCATTCCAGTGAAGCTGGCTATACATTTGAGTTCTACATGTTCTCAATTGTTTGCATAACTACTTGGAAGCAATGGCGGGCCCTTGAGCTTCCAAGTGGCAAGAAGTTAAGATTGCACAAGTTCAATCCATATGAGTTTGGATTCGTCATTGTCCTTGTCTTGTGACTATGGTTTTGACAATTCACATGGATAAGAACACACACACCATTAAATCTAAGTGTCATAAGGTTTCTCTTCGATTCATGAAAATGATGGTAAGAAAACTCTTTCACTAAGTAGATTTTGAGTAGATAGCAATTGTGGGAATGACAAAAGGTCTAAACATCATGATTACGGCATCCCTCTTCATAATTGTTTAGACACACATGTGAGATATCTAAGAGAGGTGTATGATATTGATAAAGTCTTATCAAGGCAATCTAGTATGAGAAATCTGAACTTTGGTAAGAAAGTCAATAAAGTATTGATTTCTAGAAGTTCAGTTGATTTCTGGGTACATGTCAAAGCTAGTGGGAGCATAAGTGTTATGCTAATAATCATCATGTTAGTGGGAGCATGATAATTATGATAAGTATTGCAAGTTAGCAATGTTAATTATAGAAAACAAAAGTTTCAATTTGTGAGGTTACAGGGGTTGAAAAAGTTGTTTTGCTATAATTAAGGGAGAGGAAATTATACTTCATCTCAAATCTAAAAGCTTAGATTGAGGTCTTAATCGTATTTAGTCAAGAATATATATGAATTTTATGTTGGGATGGCTCAACATAAGGAAATTCTATATATGGGTTCATTATTTGCGTTCTAAAATTTGATTATGATTACGGCATCCCTTTTCATAATCTGAATTATGAGAACTTGGCAAATAGAAATGGAAATATTATAGCAAAAGACTGGTTTAGTCTTTATGTGAGACATCATGAATCGTGTCCCATATTCTTCGGATATAGGATCGATTACATGTGCTATATTCACTCTTTCTGAGTTTTTCCCAATGCCTGGGGCATGAAGAAGGGAAAAGGTCTAGAAATTGATATGACTAAAATGATTAAGCAATTGTTGAGGACAATCTAAGGTTTACCAAAGATTGGTTGCTCAAAGACAGTTGGAAGTATAGTATTAATTCTGGAAGGACCATATTGACATAATCTGTAAGGAGGCAACTCTTGTTCAAAAGTGATAGTCAAAATGGAATATGGAAATGCTTCAAAGTTAGAAAGTATTCAATCTGTATGATTAGGAAACTTAATGAAAGAAGGATGTTTCCAAGGAGTTGATCTCCTTTGGAATACTCTGTAATGATTGTTTCCAAGTCTTTGTGAATTTATGCATAATCATTACAAGAGGATCAATGCATATAAGTTTAGAATCTAACAGATTTCAGTAAATGACATGAATTTGGAATTCTTGCATTTACAGTAAGATTTGGGACTGTGAAATGAGAATCATTGGAGTTTTGTTCAGTTGATCTATTTCACAAAGTAAAGATCATAGACAAACATAGTATGCATACTTGGTGTGTGACATGACTAGTGTTTAGAAAAACATAGTGTACATGCTTGGAGCATGGGACAACTATTGTTTTAATTCAAGAATAAAGTTGATAGCTGAAACAGTATACAATGAATAATGTGTAATTATATGGTGATAAATAAAAGGTGTTTTATTTATATTCATAAGTTCTGAGACCATATTGGATTCGATTATTATTGTGTTTCACTTTGCATGTTTTGACTTCCAAAATAACTAGGTCATTGTTCTGATTGACTAAGTTATTCAAACCATCCACAGTCGGTCATATGTTGGAAGTAGATATGAATCAAGACTGTCATGGGTTGGGTTTGTAGAGGTCTAAGATGTTGGACAAGGTGGTGCTACAACACTCATGAGTGCTCACAAGTTCTGAGTATTGGATTCAACCCACGCTCATTGGAATCACTTCATGGATTTTATCACGAGTGATCATGAGACGATAATATCTTATATTCTTCAAACCTAGAGATATGAGTTGTTACTATGAGTTGGTTATACATTGATTGCACAAAAACACATTGGTAACTCGATGTTATAAAACGTGCATTTGTGTATGATTCAACAAGTAGTAGAACAAGCCATATGAGTTGAATTTTATCCATTCCTTTTACCTTCGGGATAAAAGCGATATCTGTGGGCCCCTCGATGATTTGATGATGACAAATGGAAGTGCTCGGTCGGGCCAGGACTGATTTAATTTGTTCAATTAGTCAGTCGTCATAAATCGGAAATTGGGAAACAACAAATGGACAGAGAGAATGATTATAATCCATGTCTCAGTCCATATGATATCCATAATGGAGGAATATAGGATCCCTTATCTAATGGACGCGTCAATGATTTGTTCAGAGTTCGACATCGGCTTTAAGAGCCATGATTGCTAGTCGGGTTATGAAGTCGTACTTGCAATAATAGTTTTAGACTTATCCAAGTGGGAGACTATTGGATTATATGTCTAAGCCCATAACTATTATTGGTATGTACTTGACCCGAGAGTAGCATGGTCCATTTGGGTTGCATATCATCAGGACAATTTGTTAGGATGGACTTTTGAGAGAAGGTTATTTATGGTTTATTAATATATTATAAGTTATAATATATTAATATGAAATCATATGTTTTAATTAGTATCGATCAAGAATTAATTTGGAATTAATTTAGTGATCAAAAGAGACTAATTAAATCTATGGGGACTAATTATGATAATTAGTTATATTTATATGTGTTGGGCTTATGACCCATGTTGGACCAAGTTTATGTATGGATACATAAAGAGTTGGGCCACATGAACCATGGATTATAAAACCCATGGGTATGGGTTATGGGTTATACCCATGACCCTTGGAATCCTACATATAAATAGGTTACTCCATAGCCAAAATCACCACTTCTTTTTCTTAGAGAAATATGGAGGTGTTTTGGTGCATGGAATTCTCTCTCAAGAGCCACCTTTGTCCTAGGTGTGTTGTGATTCCATTTGAGGCATTTTATACTATTGGTGCTAAGCTCTTAAGGCCAAATACATCAAGACTTCAAGCCACATAAAAGGTATGTTTCCCTAGCTAGTATATTATACGGTTTATGTCAAATTCATGCTAGTTATACACTTAATGCCTTGGAAACCATTTGCATGTATAATTACTGAAAACATAGATCCAAGGTATTTAGGGTTGTATGTGCACCATAGGATGTTGTATTATACCAAAACCCAGCAAGACAATCACATGTGATTGTAACACTTCATTCCAAGTGTTTCCTAGTCCGTAAGGTTGTTTCATTACATGTTAGTTGTTTTAAACACTATTTACATGCCTATATATACCATAATATGTCATTTAGTACTCGTTTGGGTCTCGGTAATTCATTCGTGGAACTTCTCATCCTTACGCGAACCTTCAATTGAATCACCCACATAAGGTGAGTTCATACCCCTATAATTAATCTTTTAAATGTTTTAATTGCTTTTAAGAGGGGAATACAAGTTGAACACAATGATAATTGTGTAAATGTTATTTGTGATAATCATCACAATTAAAAGATTTCTTATGCTTTTATAAGTGATCAAAACCGTTTCAAAAACCCTTTTTAAGTTATGTTACTTTCTTGTTTATAAAACACCGTTTTAAAGTACAATCATAACTCAGTAGATAAAGGAGTCTTTTCTTCAAGTCAGTATCAGTTCAAGTAAACATACCAGTAAACTATAATAGGTATAGTTTAGGGGTTCAGAACATGCTATAACGAGAAACATAAAGAACATTCTATAAAGAGAAACAGGGAGGAACATACTATACACTAGAACATAAGGAACATACAATAACAAAAACAAGATAATAATAATGTGAAACCACTACTTCACGGCTTAGCAATATACTTGTTAGGTCACGTTTTGTAACCAGAGTATCCTGGAGGGAGAGCATGATTTTGTGTATAGATCTATACGAGATTGACACCCCACACCTTGCTGCTAGATACAGTGGGACTTGCAAGTCTACGAGTGACAAATGTCACATCAGTTTCGGCGCCATTAGGTTGTCGTGTGAAACACTAGTCATATCAATATGGTTACAACCTTCTCACACTTTAAAATTAAATTAACAAACTGGTTTTAAGGTAGTAAGTGTTCAGTAGTTACTTTTTTTTCAAACATTACTGAATGCTTTCATTTTTCCCATTACATTCATATTGTGATCTTCTCACATAAAAAGTAATGCAAACTATTTTCTAGTAAAGATAGTTTTAAACTTGGGAAAACTTACAAAGGACAAAAAGTACAGTCGAGTCTTAGTACATTCGCTTAGAAAGGGTCCTATAATGCTAACTTGATGATTCCTTAGTGCATACATCATGGATATATATTAATCGGGTCCTGTGCTTTCTGCTTTATTTCCTGTGCCTGGGTGATAACGAATCTCGCACTTGTAATCATTCTGTAGTTCTACCCATCGTCTCTGGCTCATGTTGAGCTCTTTTTGATTGAGGATGTGCTGAAGGCTTTTGTGATCCGTAAAGATAGTACACTTTATTTCGTAGAGGTAGTGCCTCCAGATATTTAGGATGAATACTACTGCTCCCAATTCGAGGTCATTTGTGGGGTAGCTAACCTCTAGCATTGTTAACTGCCTCGAGGCATAGGCAATGACCTTTCCTCGTTGCATTAACACACATCCAAGACCCTAGTTTGACGCATCGTAATAGACCACGAAGTCTTCAGTTCCTTCTAGTAGGGATAAAATTGGATCACTATATCGAGCTAGCTTTAACGGTTGGAGCGTGGCCGCTTGCTTCACTCCCCAGTCGAAGGTTGCCCCCTTTTGGGTCAAGTTGGTAAGTGGTTTGGCGATCTTGGAGAAGTTTTGGATGAACCTTCGGTAGTAACCAGGGAGGCCAAAGAATTGATGGATTTCTGTAGGCGTCCTTGGTGCCGACTAGTTCTCGATCACCTTGACATTGGAAGGATCCACGTGTATCCCTTCCTTACTTACCACATGTTTGAGGAAGCCCACTTCTCGGATCCAAAATTAGCACTTTGAGAATTTTTCATATAATTTTTCCGCCCTCAATGTCTCTAATACTTGTCGTAGGTGCTAGTTGTGCTCTTCCTTACTCCTAGAATAGACCAGTATGTCGTCTATGAAGACAATCACAAACTTATCTAAGTAGGGCCGACATACCCGGTTCATCAGGTCCATGAACACCGCGGGCGCGTTCGTTAATCCGAAGGGCATCACTACAAACTCGTAGTGACCGTATCGGGTTCTGAATGTCGTTTTTGGAACATCCTCCTCTTGGACCCGTAGTTGATGGTATCCTGACCTCGTATTTATTTTTGAGAAGTAAGTTGCTCCTTGGAGTTGGTCGAAAAGGTCGTTGATCCGGGGTAGAGGGTATCAGTTTTTGATGGTAAGCTTATTTAGCTCGCGGTAGTTGATGTACATGCAGAACGATCCATCCTTCTTTTTCACAAATAGAATTGGCGCTCCCAAAGGTGAGAATCTTGGTCTGATGAACCCTTTGCTTAGCAGTTCGTTTTGTTGTCTTGATAGGTCTTGCATCTTGGCTGGCGCTAGGCGGTATGACGCTTTGGCTACGGGGGTAGCTCCGAGAATTAGGTCGATTCGGAATTTGACTTGTCGTGTGGGTGGAACTCCAGGGAGGTCTTCTGGGAATACGTCAGGGAAATTACAGACCTCTGGAATGTCCTTGATGTCTTTCACCTCCTTCTTCTCATTCACTAAATGGGCTAAGAAGGTGTGGTATTACTTGCGGAGATACTTTTGGGCTTTGACACAAGAGATGATTTGTAGGCTCGCACTAGGTTTGTCGCCATAAATGAAGAGAGTTTTGCCATATGGCAGATTTAGGCAAACGACCCTTTCGTAACATAGAATGTCGGCACGATTAGAACTTAGCCAATCTGTGACATCGCCAGTTTTACGGCCAGAAAAGACCAATTTTGTTTATGTTATGTTTAAAAATCAGAGTAACGTTTTAAATAAAAGTGTTGCGGAATTTGTTCCGAGAAAAACATGTTAAATACGTTATCAAAACATTTTCGAAGAAACGTATTTTATTCATTTTAAAATGTTTGGGATGTCATCGTTAATACAAAAACATAAGCATAAACAGAACTTACATTTATTTACACTAGTGATCTAAATCTCTTTAATCTCTCAGTGTAATGTGACTTCATAACAACACATGTGATATAAATAAATTGAGTGGGTCAGGTTGGGAAACCTGGTGAGTACATAGGGTTTTCAACCCACAATAATATAATTCTTATGTTTAATCATCAAACAGTTAACCCAATTACCCATCCCCATTATCTTCTTTACTCTTAAGGGTTTACCCTAAGAATCAGCTACTCCTCGTTAATTCATTCCTAAGGATCATCCTAAGGAATTAGCATGAAATCCATCGTTGCCAGGGTTTACTCAACGGGCACTAAATCTATAGCTGCCAGGGTCTGCTTAAAAGGCACTAAATCCATAGCTGCAAGGGTTATTTCGTTTATCGACAGTATCCACTCGCAATATGTGTCAATGGGTTTTTAGAGTACACCGGTGAACACATCGTTCACAACACCTACAGGTTGCGAGCCTGCTAGTGTTCCACTGGATTGTCTAGAATAGTCCGTGGTTGTCATCCATACTCTGCTGAATGACGGGGCCATCATTTGGTAAAAAGGCTTCTCACATCGTCCACCTCTCACCCTCACCTGACGGACTATTTCACCCCTCAACTCATCATCCAACTCATACTCTATCTATTACATCTACCCATGTTTTACCCCAACATTATCGTAGATGTAAAATACATATACAGTTTAAATCATTAAAAACATGTATAAAATCGTTCATCTAGCATAGACGGCAAGTACTCAGATAGTATGCACACATAGCACGTAATTTATATAAAATACTTCATATCTATGTGTAAGATGAAAGTAACTATGCAATCACCTGGTAAGGTGGTGAGTCGGCACTCGGACAGCACTTCGTTGCTCTTAAAACAATTTTCTCGACAAAACCTAGTATCAATATGACTAGGGTTTAGTCTAAAGTTAACCACGACTAATTAATAGTCTAGCTATTATTATTATTATTATTATTATTATTATTATTATTATTATTATTATTATTATTATTATTATTATTATTATTATTATTATATAAGCGTTAAATAACAATCTATATAACTCATAATAATAGCCCAAATACTTATTATAAGGTCCTAATAACATTACCATATTAAAACATAAGCTATACTAAAGATAGGTTAGGCGTAGCTCACTTACAGCGTTTCTCAAAAACCGAGCTTCGCTGGAGCAGCGTTCCCGAGCCAAAAGGCTCTTTTCTCAAGGCTTCGGGAGCCTCGGGGCTTCCTTCGGGTGCTAGGGGGTTTACCTAGGCTTTAGGGGGCTTAAGGGGAGCTAGAGAGAGAGAGAGAGAGAGAGAGAGAGAGTTTAGAGAGAGATAGTGGAAGAGGAAAGGTGTGAGAATGAATGGAACCCGGCACATCTATTTATAGTGTAAAGTCCTGATGGAATCGCTGAGTAGGAGGACTTACTCTCCGAGTTAGGGCATGTGGTGGCCTTCTGGTGGTGCCACGTGTCCAATTCTGGTGGTGCCACGTGTACAACTTTCATTTAGACTTCGTCGACTAATTCCCGATCGATCTAAAACTTAACAGTAAGAGGCGTTTAGACTGTTAAATGACCGCGAAGAATTCGTAACTCCTTCATACGAACTCCGTTTTCGTCTATATTTTTACTGTTGAGTTCCTATTAATGATATCTTCAACTCTCATTTAGTTTGTGTAAGCCAAAAACCACTCGAACTAAAATTAGAGTTTCGGGTCGTGCACTGTTAAGCCGAATCTTAGAAAAATCATAGCTTCCTCATACGAAGTCAGATTTGGGCGTTCTTTTTTTTTTATGTTCTCGGTTTAACATATACTACAAATTTCGTTTAGATTGCTAAGGCTAAAATTCTCTCCATCATAAATTTACTTTTTACGCTTCCCAGTGTCGTGCCGGTTTTGCCGTAAAACTTCGACGAGCCATAACTTCTTCATTATAACTCGGATTTCGGCGTTCTTTATATGTACAGAAACCTTGAGACATATTCTACAACTTGGTTAAGACTATTTATTATAAATAATCTTTTGCCGAAGAGTCGTTTTCGACACTTTTTGCATCTAAATTGACTAGCCCGGATCTACGGGCGTTACAATTATCTCTCCCTTAGGATGATTACGTCCCGGAATCATCAACGAAGCAGGATTGTATAATAAATCCATATGTTATATCTTCATCCTAGGTAATAACTGTGACTTTTATGTTGCTTCGAACGAGTATCTAACTCTTGGACTCCTTGATTGCAGGTGGTGCTCGGTCTTGCACCTGCTCGTTAGACTTTCAATCATGACCTTCGTGTCACAACCTCAGTATTTATCAGAGACTCCTTCTTCTTCTTAAAAAACTTAGGATATGTTAATTTGACTACTACAATTGACCGACGCGTCATATTCTAATGACCTATCATTGTATGTAGCAACGCTTAGACTCAGGTCTCTTAGAGTCAAATTCCGGAATGGAATATGCCTTCCTTCATGGTCTAATGTGATATAATCACATTTTAACATGTAGCGTTTCGAGCTACCAACTTCTTTAACAACGAGTGCGATACTTCTATTGATCGCTTTGATTTCAATCGTTTGGTTTAAGTCGGACGCTACATCAAACTTGGTTCTCTGAACCACGTAACCTACTCATCGTAGTCAGACTCAATGTGATATGACCACTAGGGTCAGGATAACAACAATTTTCTTAGTCATTACCGAAACAATGGTAACGACATACTTGAATAAAACGAAATCAATTACTAGCTTCTTGCTAACCTTGTGACTTTCCCTGATCCAAGTGTGAGTCTTGTGCTTCCGGTAGTATAGGCCTCTACTACCTTTCACACCTACTCATACTCGTCCCAAGTATTGTCTCGCAGTTTTCCAAGTTATCATCACAAAAACAATTTTAACACATAAAAATGTGTCCAAACAATCACAAAATTTTCCCTAGATTCTACTAGGACTTCTTCCATGCGTATCTTCAATCATCAATTCTGCTTCAGCTCGGTGGAAATGCCATACGATGGGTCAAATTCATGAATTACGCCAATCATTCCATCATCCTACCAATTGAAGGTGTACTTCGGACATACTGTACTCCTCTAAACGTACTACATGACATATTCTAAAGGCAAGATACCACTCTTATGATCTCTTTCGATAGGTGTCATTCACTATCATTAGCCTTTTCATTTCCTCTATTTAATCAATTCTCTATGAGTCCTTATCATGACATTCTATTCTCCAAAGCAGACGTTTGGTGTATCGAGACGAGAATATAGATAGAGGAAGAATTAGACGTGTATTCCTCCTTATTACTCCAAAAAGTCACATGCCAGTTCTAATATCATAATTAAACATTTAGAAACCTAAGCACATAAAATTTAAAGATCTGGTCGGCAACAGACCATAGATCCGATCAAACGATAGCATAAAGCATCACAAATTATTTAACACATGAAAGCATTTTAGGCATCTTCCTTAATTAAGCTAGTGCTTGTGTCTATTCAGGTGTACTTCCTAAAATATATTAGAGACACTCCTGAAGATCATCGCTTAGCATTCTATGTTTAAGTCTAGAAATAAATCCTTATTCCTAGTACGCTTAAACTAATGCTATGATACCAACCGTGACATCCCCATTTTCACGGCCAAAAAACACCGATTTTGTTTATGCTTTGTTTAAAAATCAGAGTAACATTTTAAATAAAAGTGTTGCGGAATTTGTTCCCAGAA
Source organism: Lactuca sativa (assembly GCF_002870075.4). Classification (NCBI taxonomy): domain Eukaryota; kingdom Viridiplantae; phylum Streptophyta; class Magnoliopsida; order Asterales; family Asteraceae; genus Lactuca; species Lactuca sativa. The sequence goes on along the minus strand of NC_056624.2, from coordinate 169,955,466 downwards.
AAACATGTTAAATACGTTATCAAAACATTTTCGAAGAAACGTATTTTATTCATTTTAAAACGTTTGGGATGTCATCGTTAATACAAAAACATAAGCATAAACAGAACTTACATTTATTTACACTAGTGATCTACATCTCTTTAATCTCTCAGCGTAATGTGACTTCATAACAACACCTGTGATATAAATAAACTGAGTGGGTCAGGTTGGGAAACCTGGTGAGTACATAGGGTTTTCAACCCACAATAATATAATTATTATGTTTAATCGTCAAATAGTTAACCCAATTACCCATCCCCATTATCTTCTTTACTCTTAAGGGTTTACCCTAAGAATCAGCTACTCCTCGTTAATTCATTCCTAAGGATTATCCTAAGGAATTGGCACGAAATCCATCGTTGCCAAGGTTTACTCAATGGGCACTAAATCTATAGTTGCCAGGGTCTGCTTCACAGGCACTAAATCCATAGCTGCAAGGGCTATTTCGTTTATCGACAGTATCCACTTGCAATACGTGTCAATTGGTTTTTAGAGTAGACCGATGAACACATCGTTCACAACACCTATAGGTTGCGAGCCTGCTAGTGTTCCACTGGACTGTCTAGAATAGTCCGTGGTTGTCATCCATACTCTGCTGAATGACGGGGCCATCATTTGGGAAAAGGCTTCTCACATCGTCCACCTCTCACCCTCACCTCACGGTCTATTTCACCTCTCAACTCATCATCCAACTCATACTCTATATATTAAATCTACCCATGTTTTACCCCAACATTATCGTAGATATAAAATACATATACAGTTTAAATCATTAAAAACATGTATAAAATCGTTCATCTAGCATAGACGGCAAGTACTCAGATAATATGCACACATAGCACGTAATTTATATAAAATACTTCATATCTATGTGTAAGATGAAAGTAACTATGCAATCACCTGGTAAGGTGGTGAGTCGGCACTCGGACAGCACTTCGTTACTCTTAAAACAATTTTCTCAACAAAACCTAGTATCAATATGACTAGGGTTTAGTCTAACGTTAACCGCGACTAATTAATAGTCTAGCTATTATTATTATTATTATTATTATTATTATTATTATTATTATTATTATTATTATTATATAAGCGTTAAATAACACTCAATATAACTCATAATAATAGCCCAAATACTTATTATAAGGTCCTAATAACATTACTATATAAAAACATAAGCTATACTAATGATAGGTTAGGCGTAGCTCACTTACAGCGGGTTTTCTCGAAAACCGGGCTTCGCTGGAGTAGCGTTCCTGAGCCGAAAGGCTCTTTTCTTTGGGCTTCAGGAGCCTCGGGGCTTCCTTCGGGTTCTAGGGGGTTTACCTAGGCTTTAGGGGGCTTAAGGGGAGCTAGAGAGAGAGAGAGAGAGTTTAGAGAGAGAAAGTGGAAGAGGAAAGGTGGGAGAATGAATGGAACCCGACACATTTATTTATAGTGTTAAATCCTGATGGACTCAACCGAGTAGGAGGACCTACTCGCCGAGTTGGGGCATGTGGTGGCTTTCTGGTGGTGCCACGTGTCCAATTCTGGTGGTGCCACGTCACCCCCTATCGCATATCAGCCTTCAAACTTAAAAAATCATAACTCTCGCTTACGAGCTCCATTTTCGACGTTCTTTTTTTTCAACGCGTAGGTAAAATCAAGATCTACAACTTTCATTTAGACTCCGTCGGCTAATTCTCGACTGATCTAAAATTTAACAGTAAGATGCGTTTAGACTGTTAAATGACCGTGAAGTACTCGTAACTCATTCATACGAAGTCCGTTTTCATCTATCTTTTTACCGTTGAGTCCCTATTAATGAGATCTTCAACTCTCATTTAGATCGTGTAAGCCAAAAACTGCTCGAACTAAAATTCGAGTTTTGGGTTGTACACTGCTAAGCCGAATCTTAGAAAAATCATAACTTCCTCATACGAAGTCAAATTTGGGCGTTCTTTTTTTTTTTGTATGTTCTCGGTTTAACATATACTACAACTTTCGTTTAGATTTCTAAGGCTAAAACTCGCTCCATTGTAAATTTACTTTTTACTCTTCCCGGTGTCGTGCCAGTTTTGCCGTAAAACTTCGACGAGCCATAACTTCTTCGTTATAACTCGGATTTCGGCGTTCTTTATATGTACGGAAACCTTGAGACATATTCTACAACTTGGTTAAGACTATTTTTATAAATAATCTTTTGCCGAAAATTCATTTTCGACACTTATTGCCTCTAAATTGACTAGCCCGGATCTATGGGCGTTACACAATTCATGCCATTGATGATGTCAAAGCTTTTTATTAAAACCGGCATTAGATCGATTTTGAATGAATGGTTGTTTAGAGTGAGGGTACACCCTTTTTATATATCATTAGTGCTCTCTGTCTTTCCATTTTCCATTTCTTTGACGTATGTATCTTTTAGTGATTGGGGATTTTGTTTTAGTAATTTTTTTGAATTTGTGGCTAACGAAACTCCTCTCCGCTCCACTATCAAATAACATGCATGCATATGAGTTATTGAGGATAAAACGTACTAGTAAGCACCGTGGGATCTTCCATAGCTTCCCCTTGCCCTAAGACCAAGACCCTTCGGACACCACCAGGATTTGCGTTCTTTGCCTTTGGGCAATCTCTTTTGAAGTGTACGGTCTCCCCACAACCGTAGCAGGCTCGGCTTGCCCCAACTTTGGCGGTCGAGGTGGCTTGTTGGGCTGGCGCCTTGCAGAATCGGGCGGTATGCCCTTTCTTGTTGCAGTTGCGGCAATATATCTCCCGACATGGGCCTGTGTGGTGAAAGTTGCACTTGTTACATTTGGGGAGGGTCCCGGCATATTGCCTCAGGGGTGATGGAGCAGTAAGGGTAGTGGCACCGTGAACCACCACCATTTGTTGTTTCTTGGCCGAATCCTGGGCCGGCTGGCTCTTCTTGTTGTTCCAGAACTTTCTTTTGTTGTTTCCCCCTTTTTCTTGATCAGGGGTGGCTACCACAGTGCCATGGCTGGCCCTATGGTCGATGAGTTGTTGTGCTAATTTCTTGGCACTATCAAATGTAGTTGGTCTTGAGGCCAACATGCTCCCTTGAATCTGGGGGGTTAGCCCTCAAATGTATTTTCCCACCTTTTTACTCTCCGGGGTGACCAAAACGGGACATAGTATGGCCAGACCACTAAACCTGGCCATGTAAGATGCGATATCAGAGTCGGTCATCTTGAGGCCCCAGAGTTCCTGTTCCAATTTTTGGAATTCGCCCCTTGGGCAATATTCGGTGATCATAAGGGCCTTCAAATCCTCCCAGCTCATTGCATTCGCCACTAGGAGGGTCAAAGACTTTACATGATCGTTCCATTAGGTAAGGGCTCAGTCAGTGAAATTGCAAGCTGCAAATTTGACCTTGCTAGCTTCAGGACATGAAAAAATTTCGAAGACTGATTCAATCTTCTCGAACCATTTCATCAAGGTAATGACGTCCCCGCTTCCATCGAAGGATTTGGGTTTGCCATTTGTAAAGTCTTTGTAGGAACACTCTTTTGTGCATCCCGGACTATCACCTTGGTTAGAGTTGGTGGCTCCATTTCCTGATCCACCTACACCATTCTTACCAATTTATGACATTGCAGCTGCCACGGCTGCTATTACAGCAGCTTGGAACATGGCGGGGTCAAACTGTGGTGGTGGTGAGGATGGTGGCGGAGGTGGTGCGTTGTTGGAAGGTCTGGGATTTTTCAATGGTGGCATAATTCTACCACAAGTTTTTAAAGACGAAAAGATGGTAAGCTTTTAATAGTAGCGACAAGTCCGTTGTTATTGAACTAAACTATTTGGGTTATGTTCCGACTTTTTAAAGCAATTGCAAGCAACTTTATGTTGTAAAATTCATATGTTTTAATCTCATGAATTTAGTATTAGTGTCTTAGTGAATTCTTGTGACTTGATCCATCCTAGGTCCATCTACAATCGCTTAGTGTATGCTTGTTATGTGTAATTAAGATCGAATAGATCGTTGATTCTAATGGATTTGCCCTAAGCCCACAACCAAACAAGGAACAAGACCTAAAGCAGAACCACCACTTCTAAACCGATAGAATCTTAATTAGATACAACTTTATCGCCAACACCAAGTAGTTGTAGACTCACCATAAGCAACGACATATACTGTTATGAATATAGAGATAACACTCCTAATGAAATAAAGTATGCATGCCAATTCCATTGATATGTTTTTAGTATATAGATTTTGGAAACATTTGACCTTGCTGCAGGTCTACATCACATCAATGCAAGGAAAAGTTTTGACATCATTACGCTCCTTTGATTAGTGTAACCACTTAATCACAGGAATGAGCATACACACAGAGAAGAGTAGCACCAATGCATACTCCTAAACCTAATCTATAAAGATTTGTGAGTAGGTTGGAACCTACTCACGTCGACCAGTCCCCTACGGCCCTTGAGACGAAGTTGAGGCACCTTTTAGTTCTGCTAACCGGCGCTCGACTGCGATCACTCTCTCCTCGAGAGTGGTGTGTCTTTCCTGATACTCCCTTACCTCCGCCCGAGAGGTGGTAAGGTCCTCAATGAGTTGGTCCATGGGATAGTAGTCTATTTCTAAGTCTCAAGTACGTGCATCGGTGGCTTCTGCAGCAGCGCTGAGCTCCCGCACTCGATCCCCTGTTTCCCTATTCTGATCCCCTACGTTCGTGATTTGCTGGATCACGACTGGGAGGGACTTGTCAGCCGATCCCCCATGGTTGAGGTTGTAGTAACCTAATTGATTTCCAAATAGTGATCGTTGTCGCTGATGACGACTCTACCTCTCGATCACTGATGCCCAACGGGTATCGGGTCCGTTGTAGCCAAAACGGTTCGCAGGAACCCTGGCTATATAAGGAGGTGTAACGTCGTGGAAATTCAAAACAATTTTTCATTTTTAATTCATAAAAACATATATCATATTGCTCAACACCAATTATTCATTTAACAAAGTTTTCAAAATCATCGCATAAAATCCAGGATCCATAGTAGCTCTTCCCAAAAACATAGTGTGTGTGTACAATCATGTTGGTGCCTTCCTACGGTCCTCTGAAGTACCTGAAACACATATCACATAAACGGTAAGCACGCATGCTTACTGAGTTCCCCAAAATACCACGTACATACAACTAGCCACTCGCGGCTAAAGCTCTACGAGACCTTCCGGTCAATGTGTCTCAGGGGCCTTCCGGTACCACAATCTAAGTAGACCTTCCGGTCCTACTCTGTCGATGTTCCAGTCCATACCATATTGACCTTCCGGTCCATACACTACTGACCTTCCAGTCCATACACTGTTGACCTTCCGGTCCACGCACTGTTGACCTTCCGGTCCATACCCTGTTGACCTTCCGGTCAATATCATACTGACCTTCCGGTCCATACCATGCTACTCATAAAATATATAACATATACATATCACATAGAAACATATGACATACTCATCATAGCACATAAGACCTTCCGGTCACACATAATTACCACTCTAGGTAAGGTATAGTGAGAAGACTCACCTCGTATGATGTCTAGTAACTCACGTGCTCGATATCCCCGAACTTGAAACAATGACCTAGCCCTCGCCTCATCACATAAAGTAATTATCTCAAATCAACAACGACTCTCAAGGCTAGACTAATCCCTTCCTATGTTCTCTCAGAAGGCTAGAAGACCATTTTACCCCTCTAATGGTCCAAAAGTCCACATGTTAACCAAACCTTAAAAGTCAACAAAAGTCAATTGTAGGGAGGTATGCTGCGCGTACCAGCTCTGTATGCGGGGCGTACTCCGTGATCATCCAAAATCAGGGAACTCGACCCCCTATGCGGCGCATACTGGGATTATGCCCAGCGTAAGTCCTAGTTTCATACTTTCATGATTTTTTGTCTGAATAGATTAAGACATAAGCTCATATCTCAGATCTAGGCACTATACTGAATCTTAAGCCATAAAGTCAAAACCTTTAAGCCTTTGCATGGCTGTAAAGGTCACCAATCACTTCAAACACATATGCTCTTTCCCCATTAAGACCTAATCTCATGCATGACTTAATCTTAACGTCAAAGATTGGATTTTTATGGATTTATAACACAAAATACACTAAAATGGGGTAGATCAAGGTCCATGGAGTTCCTTTGCTCAAAAAGTCTCCACCTTTGGGACTTAAACCCTAAAAATGCTCCTATATGATGTTCATAACAAAAGAGTGGTAAAGTTTGAAGCTTTTTACATTTGTGAGAAGCTCCCCACTCAGTTTAGCTCAGATCTACAAGCTTTGTCTCCAATATTTCCTCTTCAAGGTCTTTTCTTCTTCTTCACAAGCGCACAATGACACTTTCAAGCTAAAATACACACACACAAGTTTAGAACGAAGGTTTAGCTCTTTTAGGGTTTCACTCTCTAGAAATGCTGGTTGGGATGGAGGCCATAACATTCCTTTTATAGTGCTCATGTCTCATTTAGGGTATTAAGTCTGGGACCATTACGCCTAGCATAACTATGGTACGCCCAGCGTACCGGGTAGGATCCGTGTCAAAGGCACGTCCATGGGTACGCACAGCATACTCTTCAGTACGCCCAGCATACCCACTTGTCACCATTTTCTATTTTGGGCTAATTTTGACAACTTGGAAAAGAAGAAGGATTAAAGAGATATACCTGACTTTCAGGATGTTACAATTCTCCCCCACTAGAATCAGACTTCGCCCTCGAAGTCTCATGTCGTAAATAACTCTGGATGCTGCTCCCACATCTCCGACTCCGGCTCCCAAGTCAGCTCGGACCCTCTCCGATGTTGCCACTGGACCTTAACCAGAGGCACCTCCTTGTTCCTCAGAACCTTGATCATCCTATCCAGTATCGCGATCGGCCTCTCGATGTAATTCAGGCCCGCGTCTACCTGAATATCCTCCAATGGCACTACCGTCGTCTCATCGGCTATACACTTCCTCAACTGGGATACGTGGAAGGTATAATGGATCTGACTCAACTCCTCGGGTAGCTCTAAATGGTATGCTACCTTGCCCACTTTAGCGATCACCCTGAAAGGACCAATGTATCTGGGCCCCGGCTTGCCCCTCTTCCTGAACCGGATCTCTCCTTTCCAAGGAGATACCTTAAGGAGTACAAAGTCTCCAACCTGGAACTCGAGCTCGGATCGTCGCCTATCCGCATAACACTTCTGGAAACTCTGGGCTATCAGTAACCTCTGTCTGACCTGCTAAATCTGCTCCATCGTCTTAAGCACTATCTCAGTGCTACCCATCACTCGTTGCCCTACCTCTCCCCAACAGATGGGGGTCCGACACCTCCTCCAATATAAAAGCTCAAAGGGAGGCATACCAATACTCGAATGGTGGTTGTTGTTGTAAGAAAACTCAACCAAGGGTAGGTATGTATCCCAACTTCCACCGAAGTCCATGACACATGCTCAAAGCATGTCCTCAAGCATTTGTATCGTCCGCTCACTATGCTCGTCCGTCTGTGGGTGATACGCAGTACTGAAGTGCAATCTCGTACCTAACTCCTCATGAAACTTCTTCCAGAACCTAGAAGTGAATATTTTGGTCTGACACAATCGAGATTGGCAGTCCATGCCGAGACACCGCCTCTCTCACATACATATTTGCCAGTCTCTCTGCAAAAAAGCTCTCACTGATGGCAAGGAAGTGAGCGCTCATCGTCAGCCGATCCACAATCACCCGAATTCCGTCAACACCCCTCGCGGTTCTCGGAAATTTGGTGATAAAATCCATAGAAATTTGTTCCCACTTCCACTTGGGAACCTCTAGTGGCTGCAACTTGCCATGCGGACACTGGTGCTCGGCCTTAACCTGGCGTCAGGTTAAGCACCTCTCAACTACCCACGCAACATCCCTCTTCATACAAGGCCACCGATAATCTCTTTTTAGATCCAAATACATCTTAGTGGCCCCGGGTTTGATCGAGAATCTCGATCTGTGCGCCTCCTCCATTAGTATGCTACGTACCCCGCCTGTAAATGGCACCATAATCCGACCGTGAAAGGTCATAAGCCCTCGGCTATCAGTAACAAACTCAGACACCTGTCTAATCACCCGCTATCTCTTGCGGTTCTCCAGTCTCACAGCCTCTGCCTGGGCCTCTCTGATGGTGTCCAATATCGGAGTCATCACCGTCATCCTCATGCATATATCTCTAATCGGGGCACTCTCCGCCCTGCGACTCAGGGCATCGGCTACACCATTAGCCTTGATCGGATGGTATAGGATCTCACAATCGCAATCTTTTACCATATCGAACTATGATTTATTTAAATATTATGGATTCCAAGCGTTTTAGTCTACCAACAACCGAATTCAAGCTTGATTGCGCATCAATCTAATCGTAATTAAACATAGGTGATTAGTCTACGTCTAGTTGTGGTTCGGCCCATGTACAACCAACTTAGCTAATGTGTTTGACCTAAAACCTTGCATTGTATTGGCATTCGAGGGTTCGAGTTTATATATGTATATATGTATAATGTGACATCCCCAAAATCACGGCCAGAAAAGACCGATTTTTGTTTATGCTTTATAAAAATCAGAGTACTTCATTTTATAAAAATGTTGCGGAATTTGTTCCCAGAAAAACACGATAAATACGTTATTAAAACATTTTCGAAGAAACGTATTTATTTCATTTTAAAACGTTTGGGATGTCATTGTTAATACAGAAACATAAGCATAAACAGAACTTACAATTATTTACACTAGTGATCTACATCTCTTTAAATCTCTCAGTGTAATGTCACTTCATATCGTCACCTGTGATGTAAATAAACTGAGTGGGTCAGGTTGGGAAACCTGGTGAGTACATAGGGTTTTCAACCCACAATAATATAATTATTATGTTCAATCAAACAATCAACCCAATTACTCATCCCCATTATCTTCTTTACTCTTTAAGGATTTAACCTAAGAGTCATCTATCCTGCATTCGTTTATTCCGAAGTCCCTTACTTCCAGGGTTATGGGACTGGCACTAAATCCATAGCTGCCAATGTTCGTTCATAAAGCACTAATTCCATAGCTGCTATAGTCTATTCATCGGGTACTAAATCCATAGCTACCAGTCTTTATCTAATAGGTACTAAGTCCATAGCTACCAATGTTCAACAGGTACTAAGTCCATAGCTACCAATTCCTATAGGTACTAAATCCTTAGCTACCAGCGTCTAACTAATAGGTACTAAGTCCATAGCTACCAATTCCCAACAGGTACTAAATCCATAGCTACCAACGTCTAAAAGGTACTAAGTCCATAGCTACCGGTGTTTGTCCCATAGGCACTAAGTCTATAGCTGCCAATGTATACTCACGTCATCTTCTATCTCTCATCATTCATCTACCATCTCATACCCAACATTTTCGTATATATAAGATACGTATACAGTTTAAGTCCTTTAAAACATGTATAAAACGTTCAACCAGCATAGACAACAAGTATTCAGATAATATGCACACATAGCACGTAGTTTATATAAAATACTTCATATCTATGTGTAAGATGAAAGGGACCATGCACTCACTTGAAAGGTGGTGAGTCGGCACTCAGACAACACTTCGTTACTCTTAAAACAATTATCCCTTGACGAAACCTAGTATCATTACCACTAGAGTTTAGTCTAACGCTTGACGAGACTAATTTAATAGTCTAGCTATTATTACTATTATATAAGCGTTAAATAACACTCAATATAACTCATAATAATAGCCTAAATAATTATTTTAAGGTCCTAACAATGTTACTATAATTAAATAAAATCTATATTAAATATACTATAGGCGTAGCTCACTTACAGCGGGTTTTTATTAAAAACCGGGCTTCGCTGGAGCAGCGTTTCCGAGCCGAAAGCTTTTCTTCTCGGAGCCGTCGGGCGCTCCGGGGCTCTCTTCTCGTGCTAGGGAGGTTCCGTAGACTTGGGAGGGGTTTAGGGAGGCTAGAGAGAAGTTAGAGAGAGAAAGAAGGGCTTATGGTGTGAAGAAAATATGAGGAGTTCACCCTTGTATTTATAGGAAGTGTATAGTAAAGTAGTCTCCAAGCTTCGTCCGTAACTTTTGCATACGAGCTCCGTTTTTGTCTGTCTTTTTACTGTTGAGTTCCTATTAATGAGATCTTCAACTTTCATTTAGACCTCGTTGGCTAATTCTCATTCTATCTCGGATTTACAAAACTGTATCAAATTCGCCGCGCTCGAAAAGTAGGGACTAAGCTTCGTCCATAACTTTCGCATACGAGCTCTATTTTTGTCTGTATTTTTACCGTTGAGTTCCTATTAATGAGATCTTCAACTCTCATTTAGACCTCGTTGGCTAATTCTCATTCTATCTCGTATTTACAAAACTGTATCGAATTCGTCGCGCTCGAAAAGTAGGGACTAAGCTTCGTCCATAACTTTTGCATACGAGCTCTATTATCGACGTTCTTTATATCCACGCGTTGGTATTTACGAGTACTATAACTTTCATTTAGATCCCGTCGGCTAAAAATCGACCGATCTAAAATTCAGATTTCGGGCTGTGCACTGCTATGCTAAATCTTTAGAAAAATCATAACTTCCTCATACGAAGTCAGATTTGGGCGTTCTTTTTATCGATTTTCTTAGTTTAACATATTCTACGACTTTCGTTTAGATCGCTAAGGCTAAATCTCGCTCTATCGTAAATTCACTATTTACGCTTCCCGGTATCGTGCCGGTTCCGTCGCGAAACTTCAACGGGTCATAACTTCTTCGTTATAACTCGGTTTTCGGCGTTCTTTATATGTACGAAAACCTTGTAACATACTATACAACTTGGTTAAGATTATTTATTCTAAATAATCTTTTGTCGAAAAGTCGTTTTCGACCCCTATTGTCTCTAAATTGACTAGCCCGGATTTGCGGGCGTTACATATAACCCTATATTTGTCTATTAAGGAATATACCTAACCTAAGGGAGTAATCCGTACACTATAGTCGCGCTTTCCTAAGAAGCCGCTAGTTCGCTATAGCCAATAGCTCTAATACCAATCTGTCACACCCTCGGCCGCCGGCGGAAACGTCGAGGTGTGCAACGTAAATCAATAATCACAGTTATTAAACATACATTGAACAGTACAAATATAATCTTTTATTATTAATGGAATATAAATTAAATGGACAAGACCATTGCTAAATCGAGACACACGCCTAACATTCGACGTTTACAAAGGTGTAGCAAAATAATGGAAAGTCTTATGAGCGATCACATCCAAACTGCTAAATAACTTGAGAATACATGTATTTAAAATACGTTAACAAAAATTAATGGTGAGTTCTACAGGTTTTGACACATAGTATTTTTATAAACCAAAAGTGTTTTATAAGATTTCTCTAGTTGACCAGCTAGTATAAATATGTATCTTTTTATCGAATGTATAAAGCTAAAACGAGTTTTAAAAGTGTATTTGGACTCATTAAAAATATATCATTTGCTCAAATCCAAAAATAACCATTTGCTGAATATATAAGTAAATCAAATTTATAACAAATCTTTACGGTTCTCAAGACCAAAAATGTTTTTTTATATAAATACTTTGAGTACTAACTTATATAAAAGAAAGCCAAATCACTCTTTATGAAAATATAAAATATCCGAATTTACTCTTGAAACCTTGCACAAGCATTCGTATAGTTTATATGTAAAATTCATAGATTTTGTAAATTCGTGTCATGGTATTAATTAAGTATTACTTTACTTGATTTAGAAACCAACACTTAACCTATGGGGCAAACTCTTCCCACATAAATATTGTGTTTCCGTGTAACAACAAAGAGTTGATATAAATAACTTATTCATTGTAAGTTAATAAATCTCGTTCGGTCATGTCATGATATTAATTAAGTATTATATGACTTAATTTCTAGTACTGAAACTTATATTTTTGAGTCGCAACCTATCTCACTACCTATAGTGACTTTCAACTAGGATATCTGAACGAAAACCCCGTATAAACCCAATATCGATTCTATAAGGTGACAAGACAAACTCGGGATCTATGATGAGGTCATAACCGACCTGTGACGAACACCTATGCACCTGAACTTACAAGTTTTAGTGTTGAAAGTCCACTCCTAAGTTTGCTCATCCTCAGGGATTTTATCATGTAGGAAACGCCAACGCCCAAACTCGACTCGTCAACTGATGGTTGTAGCTAGCAACCAGTGGCGGGATGTCAATCCACATAAGTATGTGATCTTGAACTTATACCTAGCGTTCCTCGTTCCAATATGAATTAACGGTTATGACACAGAGGAATTTCCACTAAGATGCACGGTCTTATAATCGTGGAAAACATAGCCCATGCATCATAGGAAATGATCATAACTCATAAAGTTTTTAGAATTAACGTAGCTCATATAGAACGTGCTATCGGTGTGATGGATCCTAACAATGAGTCTTGGCATCCTAATCCTAAACTCTCCATTATAAGTATATTGAACACCTATAATTCTTGATGTTTAGGATTTATTATTGATTGAAGTCTTATGGTATTTGAGATTTGTAAGACTTAACACATTTCCAAACTTTTATTATGTATCGTGATGAAATTTGGGCAGCATAACAAATGCTTATTTAATATTTTTCAAGTTTCAACTAACATGAAACCAACAATTTCATGATATTTATAATTCACACAATTAATCCAATTTAGATATGTCGCAGATAACGACTTTTAAGTCATGAAGTCGATCACGTTATTTATTGCAATGAAAATCCATAGCTTAATAAATTGATTTATATTTTTATAATTAATATAAAAATATATTAATACATTCTCCTTTCATTTTTACATGACCTTATATATTAAAAGTTAAATTTGAATAATGTTAACTATTAATTATGTACTTTCATAATCTTGGACTTTCCATCAATTATGGCAAAGTACTTTAGTTTTATACCCGAATATTATTTCTAGTTATCTTTATATCTTTCCATACTTCCATTTGATACTTTAATTATTACATATAAATTTGTCATTTATGTGTGTTACAATACCAACTTGTGTTATTATAGCAGTTCACATATAATCTTGATTTTTAATATGATTAATTAATATATCACAACAAGGTGTATTTATATCCTTTATAGCATTCTACTTTAATTTATGTGTTTCATACAATTTAAATTACTAATATATAAGCTTTCGACCAAATATAAAGTACGATATTAACGTATAAAAATATGTAAATCATTAACCTTAAATAGACACGCATATATTTTCCTCAAATATTAAAACTGTAAAAGAGGGGCCGTAGAAACTCACCCTTGAAGCGTGAGTTCGAGTTGTTCGGATTCAGTTTGTTTGAGAAGTTAGACGTGAGAAACCGCAAGCCCGTCATTCTTGAATTTTTGAAATACTTTCGGGTCATTTTATAACGAATTTGAACTATCGGGGACTGATTTGGTAAAAATAATTTCAAAGGAGGGGCTCAAATGGTTATTTTTTTTTTTTTAATTCAAAGTTTGAAGATTTAGATTCATTCTGTTAAAAACAACCAAATGAGGGGTTGTTTGTTAATAAATGGAATCGGACCTAATTTGAATAAAGGATTTAACAGTGGGGGCATTTTAGTCATTTCATAAAATGACTTCAACTTAGGGCTCATAAGCCCCCGTCTCTTTTGTTTTGATCGGGTAGAGGATATGAATCGTTCCCAAAGGAGGTCACGAAGGAAGTCGATTATAGACGCGAAGGGGCAATCGGCAACCAGAAAGGAGCACGATGATTCGTCGCTCGACTCGCAATTCGGTGGCGGCCTCCGTGGTTCTACTAGACCGAAGAAGAAGAAGAAGGATCGAAGCAGCGAGGCGGCTGTGACCTCGGACTAGAAGAAAGAGACGAAGCAGCAGGGCTGCTCGTCTTCAGTCTTCTAAGGAGTTGCGAAGGAAAACGAGATGGTTGCGAGGCCTGATGGCGGTCGTCATCTCGCGAAGAAGATGGAGCACCTCCGATGCCTGGAATTTGCCTTCGATCGTCGACCGATCATGAAGAAAAAGGAGCGCCTCCGTTCTTTGACCGGTTGTGTAGAAGAACTAAGGTAGAAGTCAAAACGGGTCTTCAATTTCTGGACTGACCGAATAGAAGAAGATGAACGGAAGCAGCCATGGCTAGCAGGACAGTCATCGATCATGGTAGCTAGGGCGTTTGGGTGGTTCTTCTTCAGCAGAACAAAATGAACAGGATCAGCAATATGTATGGTTTTTATTGTTTTGATATAAAGTCGACGGGGATTTTGAAGTGTTTGGGTTTGATTGCTAGGCAGGAAGAAGGGAAACACGAAGAAGAAATGGGCTACTGCCCTCTTGGTTGTTCTTGGCAGCAATCGAAGGAGAAGAAGGAATGACAGAGGGGGATGTGGGTTTTAGTCTTCTTAGTGATCGGCAGCTTCACCTCTGGTGGTTGTCTTTAAACTGTTTTTCATTCTCGTTACAGGTAACAAACACGAAGGAACAAGCAACAGAGAGTAGATGTTTAAGAGGTATTTGACGTAAAACCAAATGATGTATTTTATTTGTTTATTTATTTTATGATGTAATTTTTGATTTTTGGTTCTTCGTGCCATCGATCCCGAATCCATAATATCTTTATGAAATTGTCTGTTGATTGTTGATTGCCCTGGTGGTTGTGATTTCAGAAACGCGGACGAATTCAATTCCGATTTACCAAACTCCGTGAATTAGTGTTTAAAGTTTTGCGATTAATAGGATCAATTTCGACAAATTTTGGTCGAGGTTAAAAATATTATAAATTATAAAATTATAATAAAATAATAGAATATAGTTTGAAGTCAAAAACATGTTCAAAAATAATTTTTGAGGCTTGTAACTAACACAAATGAAGTAGTCCACGGTTTGTTCAAGAATATCAGATAAATATTGGTTTTTGTAACTTTAAAGAGGTGTAATTTTCTCATATTACCTCCGTTTTAGACGATCTTTATATCCACGAAGTCAGGAAAACATAATCTACTTAAATTTCTTATCCATAACTCTCAAATATTTTTAATGCAAAATTTTTATTTTTAACTCTACAAATAGACTTAATTTTTGTTGGTTTTTGATTCAATCTTCATCGATAGACAATTTAAGCAGTTTGGGATGTTCTAAAAAGAATTGTAAATATAATATATTTAATATACACTATAAACATAAAATTACACAGAATTGATTATTAATACATAGTGGTTCGCGGTGGTTTGACTGTCGAACGCTGACCAATTTTTATCAATTGTTACATTATCTACTTATTGAAAGAAATTTCGTCCCGAAATTCAACGTGTAGATAAAAATATTATAAACAACCGGTGATGATTTCTTTTCGCTTGATCCATACATGATCTGTCTAAAGTCGATTTAAGTCGCGTAGCTCTAGATTAGATAACCGATCCATTATATGACTTTACCACAACTCACCACTAAATAAGGAATATGGAATATGATCGAATCAAATATTTTAAAGATCATCGAGTTTTATATTCAATTTAATTGCATGTACTTTCCCAATTATGAAATATTCGCACGGTTTCCTAGCTCACTTCATTGAAACAGAGATAACAAGTGTGTCATCGGACCGACACTCCTTGAGATTTGACGTATGAAAAAGTGTCGTGCACATCGTTTAGTTTTCAAGATAACTTGATGTAAATATTACAGCCAAATTTTCTCTAAGAATCTCGAAGGTCCTTTGAGTCGTGGTTTAACTTGACTCGTTCTCTAAGCCGAATTATTCTTCTAAAAGAGAAGGCATTTTAAAGCATACATAGTCTCTGACTTGGAAGTCGATCAACTTACTTATTTCATTCACATAACTCTCTTGTAGTTTGTGTACAATCTGGAATCTTTGTCCTGTTCACACAATCTTTTATGTGATCTCTTGATTGAATCTTGGATAAAAATGCAGCGCATCACCCGCATGCTCTTTGTTCACTTTCATATCGCCAATCATTGTTTAACATATCTAGGGTTGACACTCTCGCCCATATAAGGCTTCAAATGGTAATCTCTACTTTCATGCATGTTCATCACTTCAATTCGTTCAAATCTAAGCACATTGGGTCATCACTTGGATGCATGGGACACTTTAACCTGTGAGCTTTATTGAAAACTATGTTTACATGGTTATTGTACTTAGGGGTACAAATTTGGTTCATAAAGTATCGCTTCATGTCATCCCTGAGCTTGAAATGTTTATCCAGTCTTCACAGTGATGGGTTTTAGCCATAAGAACTTTCCTATGTGCGCATGCAAAACCCTAATGCTTGGATCTAGGCTTTCTAATAAACATGCTTTGAATCCAAGACTTCTAATTTACTAATTAGGTTAAACAAGAACATTAAAACAGATCTAGAATCATACCTTTGAGTTCCTTGTTGATCTTGAGGTCTTGGAGCTTCTAGAGTCACAAATGTCACTCCTCTAATGGCTTACAAACACCAAAGCAAGGAGGATGATTTGGGAGAGAGGAGAGGGGAGGAATTTCGACCAGAGGTTCCTTACTTTAGGTCAAGTGTCGAATTCCATCAGCCATGGGGTCTATTTATACTTGTAGACTCCTTAAGGATTACAGATAAGTCCCTATCAGATAATCTTCTCTTAAGGCTATCCAAATCCATTCCTAGATAACTCTAATGGACGATTTTAGCTATCCTAATCCTCTTAGAATTCGTCCATAGTATATCCAAATGGATTTACAGTTTAAAGCTTAACTATCAAACAATTGACAGTTTATACCCCTTTATTTAATTAATCTCTTTAAGTCACCAAATTAATTCTAATTAATTCTATGACTTATATTAATCAAATAACAAATATATTATTCATTATATTATTCCCATAATATATTAATAATATTTATTCTCTCTTAATAAATCATCCTATCAAGTTGCTATGGTGAAGGCAACCCAAAAGGACCATGCACAACCGAATATAGTTACAGCCTTAGACACTATTCCAACAGTCTCCCACTTGGATAAGTCTAGTAACTATACAAGTACAATTTGGTTTGCAATCGTAGCTCTCAAAGACGCTGTCAACTCTGATCTAATCAATCTTGTCCTTTAGATAAGGGAACGTACAGTCCTCTGTTAGATATCATGCTGACAATCCTATGGAATGGTTAGTCAAGCATTTAGGTTTCTCGATCTCTGATTTATTCGACATAGAACTTAATCGAACACATCAATTCAGTTCTGACCGGGCCCGGCACATAAGTCA
Source organism: Lactuca sativa (assembly GCF_002870075.4). Classification (NCBI taxonomy): domain Eukaryota; kingdom Viridiplantae; phylum Streptophyta; class Magnoliopsida; order Asterales; family Asteraceae; genus Lactuca; species Lactuca sativa. The sequence goes on along the minus strand of NC_056624.2, from coordinate 169,938,160 downwards.
AATCAAATCATCGAGCGGCCGAGATATCGCTTTTACCTTCTTAGATAAAAGTTACAGATAAACTTCGACTTATATGCATTTACTTATTCATTTACCAACTATACACAACAATACGTTTTATAACACCAAGTTACTGATGCGTTTTCGTATTATCAATGTACAATCAATTAACAAATAATAAACCATATATCTAGGTTTTAAGACTATATGATATTATCGTCTTGCGATCACCTTTTTTTTATCTTATTCCATAAGGTGATTCCAGCAAGCGCGGGTTTATTCCAATGCTCAAAACTAGTTCATAAGCACTCATGAACGTTGCAGCAATCCTTTGCTATGTCTAACATCATTTAGACATTCTACACACCAATTCACGACAATCTTCTTTCATATCTACTTCCAACATATGAACGATTGTGGACCATTTGAATAATTCGATTATTCCTAATAACCTCAATTATTCTGGAAGTCAAAACATGCAAAGTGAAACAATAGCTTAAACAATTAACATAAGATAGCAACATTACTCATAAATAAAACTCCTTTATTTAATCATCAAATGTCAATTACATTTATCTATTACACGTTTCTAATACTATCTAATCTATGCTAATATCATCCTTCAGCCCAATACTCCTAGCATGCTGCAAGTGCTTAACCCTACTCAGTCCCTTCGTAAGCGGATCTGCTGGGTTATCTTCTGATGATATCCTCTTTACTACGAGTTGTCCTTCTTCTACACGATGTCTAATGAAGTGATACTTTCTGTCGATATGTCTTGATCTACCATGATCCCTCGGTTCCTTGGTTAAGGCAACCGCACCTTCGTTATCACAGAAAATCTCCATTGGCTCCTTTATGGCAGGTACGACTCCAAGATCACCGATGAAGTTCTTTAGCCATATTGCCTCCTTCGACGCTTCGCTCGCTGCAATGTACTCTGATTCGCACGTTGAATCAGCTACGGTTTCCTGCTTGGAACTTTTCCATGTCACTGCTCCTCCATTTAGGGTAAAGACCCATCCCGACTGCGAACGGTAGTTGTCCCTGTCGGTCTGAAAACTGGCGTCACTATACCCTCGCACCTTCAAGTCATCACTCCCTCCGAGGACTAAGAACCATTCCTTTGTCCTCCGAAGGTACTTAAGGATATTCTTCACCGCAATCCAATGTGCTTTGCCAGGATTCCCTTGATATCTGCTAACCATGCTCAAAGCGAAGGCTACATCAGGGCGAGTACAAGTCATAGCGTACATGATTGAGCCAACTGCGGAAGCGTATGGTACTCGGCTCATTTCTGCTATCTCAGCTTCGGTACTCGGACTTTGAGTCTTACTCAATTTGGCATTACTTTGTATTGGTAATTCTCCCTTCTTTGAGTTTTCCATACTAAAACGTTTCAGTACCTTCTCCAAGTAAGTGTTCTGACTAAGTCCAATTAGTCTCTTACTTCTTTCTCTTACTATCCTTATTCCCAAAATGTAAGAGGCCTCTCCGAGGTCCTTCATAGCGAAACACTTCCCGAGCCAGGACTTTACCTCCTGCAGAGTCTGGATGTCGTTTCCTATGAGTAATATGTCATCGACATATAGAACGAGGAAACTTACTATACTCCCACTGGCTTTGACATATACACAAGATTCGTCTTCGCTTCGTACAAATCCAAACTCTTTGACTTTCTCATCGAAACAAAGATTCCATCTGCGAGATGCTTGCTTAAGTCCATAAATGGACTTCTCAAGCTTACACACTCTATCCGGATGCTTCGGATCCACAAACCCCTCTGGCTGAGCCATGTAAACATCCTCAGCCAACTTTCCGTTAAGGAAAGCGGTCTTGACATCCATTTGCCAAATCTCATAATCATGAAATGCGGAAATTGCTAACATCACTCTAATAGATTTAATCTTCGCAACTGGTGAGAAGGTCTCATCATAGTCAATTCCGGGAGTTTGAGTAAAGCCCTTCGCGACCAATCGCGCTTTATATGTGTGTACGTTCCCATCCACGTCGGTCTTCTTCTTGAAGATCCATTTGCACCCAACGGTCTTACGTCCGGGCACGTAATCAACCAAATTCCAAACTTGGTTATCATACATGGATTGGATCTCGCTATCCATTGCCTCTTTCCACTTTACAGACTCCGGGCCTGCCATGGCTTCCTTGTAGCTATTAGGTTCATCAAGATTTACTAGTGTACCATCACTAATATACGTGTCCCCTTCGGTAGTAATATGAAAGCCATAGAACTAGGGATGAACTCTAACTCTATCGGAACGTCTAAGAGGTAAGGATTCGTCAATTGGTTCAACCGGAGTTTCCTCCTCGGGTTGAGCGCCAGCGGTAGAGGTTCCTTCATCCATCGACTCTTGAATCTCTTCAAGTTCGATTTGCCTCCCACTGTCTCCTTGGCTTATGAGTTCTCGCTCTCGGAAAACTCCTCTCCTCGCAACGAAAACAACATTGTCCTTCGGTCTATAGAAGAGATATCCAAAGGATGTCTGTGGGTAGCCGATGAAAATACATCGCTCACTTCGAGGTTCAAGCTTGTCGTGAGTATCTCGTCTTACGAAAGCCTCGCAACCCCAAACCTTGATATGTGTCAACGAGGGAGCTTTCCCTGTCCACATCTCGTGAGGTGTTTTGGCAACCTTCTTAGTAGGGACTCGGTTAAGGATATGGGCGGCAGTCTCTAAGGCATACCCCCAAAAAGAGATTGGTAGTGAAGCACGACTCATCATAGAGCGAACCATATCCAATAAGGTTCGATTACGCCTTTCTGCCACACCATTCAACTGCGGTGTCCTAGGAGGCGTCAATTGCGAAACTATTCCACACTCCTTGAGATAATCGTGGAATTCAAGACTTAGGTACTCTCCTCCTCGATCGGATCGAAGCATCTTGATTTTCCTGCCCAGTTGATTCTCCACTTCATTCTTGAACTCTTTGAACTTTTCAAAGGTGTCTGACTTTTGCTTCATTAAGTAGATATACCCATATCTACTATAGTCATCGGTAAAAGTCACATAGAAGCGGTTCCCATCCTTCGTGGTTGATCTAAATGGTCCACATACATCGGTATGTATTAGGTCCAATAGACCCTCGCCCCTTTCACAAGTACTTGTGAAGGGCGACTTAGTCATCTTTCCAAGCAAACAAGACTCGCATGTGTCATCTTCCCTAAGGTCGAATGACTCCAACACTCCATCCTTTTGGAGTTGGGCTATGCGTTTCTTGTTGACATGTCCAAGACGGCAATGCCACAAGGAAGCTTTATCCATACTAGTGGAAGAATCAATATTCAAAACATCATTTCCAAAGTCATCAACAATCATAACAGTTTCATATATTCCATTACATGGTATAGCTTCAAAGTAAAAGACACCATTTAGATAAGCCAAAATAGAACCATTCTCATTATTAAAGGAAAATCTAAATCCTTGTCTAAATAAACCATGAAATGAAATGATGTTTCTTGCCATTTCTGGCGAATAGCAACAATTGTTCAAATCTAAAACTAAACTATTCCTAAGCACTAAGGAATACACTCCAATCTTGGTTACAGGCGACGATCTTCTGTTCCCCATGATTAGATTGATCCTTCCTTGCTCCACATCCCTACTTCTTCTTAGTCCCTGCACATTAGAACAAATGTGATAACCACAACCGGTATCAAGAACCCAAGAAATAGCATGATTAGAATCGTTAGATTTGATTGTATATATACCTGCGAAAGATGGCTTGATCTTTCCTTCTTTGATTGCTTGCAGGTAATCCGGGCAGCTTCTCTTCCAATGTCCTATCTTGTGGCAGTGGTGGCACTCTGCCTCCTTCGGGTTAGAGCAGGGCTTGGCGGGATCAACTTTGGTCCCACTAGAAGAGGCACCATCTCGGGCTTTCACCTTGCGATAGTTCTTTGATGAAGCTTTCCTCTTCTTTCCCTTCCCTTGTCCAATAGCCAAGACAGGAGCAGCGGGCGGATTGGGAGTAGGTGCAACAGACTTGTCTTTAAAGTTGCTCTCAGCAACCCTCAAGAGACCTTGGAGCTTGCTTAGGGTGACCTCTTCTTTGTTCATGTGGTAGGTCATCCTAAATTGATTGTACATCGGAGGCAAAGAGTGAAGCACCATGTCGATCGCCAAATCCTCACCGAAGTCAACATTTAACTTGCGAAGGCGGTCGACATACCTTTGCATCTTTTGCAAGTGCACGGTAAGAGATTCTCCATGACCCATCTTCGCGGAAATCATGTTAGTGAAAATCTCGTACCTCTCTTGTCTCGCGTTTTGGTGGTACCTCTCCAATAAGTCTTGATGCATCTCGTACGGGTACATGTCCTCGTAGGACTTTTGGAATTCGGAGTTCATGGTGGCGATCATGATGCAATGTACCTTCGTTGCATCTCGCTCATGAGTTTCAAAGGCGGTGATTTCGGCGGGAGTAGCAATTTCGGGGTTGATTTTCTCGAGCTTCTCATCGAGGACATACTCCTTATCCTCATAGCGAGCAATGGTGCGAATGTATCTTATCCATTCGCTAAAGTTCGTTCCATCGAAGGTGACCTTTTGGCAAAGGCTCATCAATGTGAAAGAACTAGCAGCAGCGTTGTTTGCGTTCGACATCTACAATTAGAAAAGGACAAAGATAGATTAGAATAAGAATCCCTAATTATCACCCAATAAGAAAATTAGGGCTAGGATCCAACAATAACATTTACATACTAGAAAAGGGATGCCGTAATCTAATATGCAAATAAATTGAAGGTAAGTGAATGACGATTCACTAATTCTCCATCAAAAGCTTACACTATTAGTCCTAAGTGTTTTTGAGAATTCCTAGGTTCGGATGAGATTCATTGAATCTATTCAATGGCATGTTTAAATCTCGATATGCCCCTCTTGTTTGTGATTGGGATGCCGAGGATCACAAAGCGGGTGTGAATTACCATGCAAATTCACATGGTGCCTTCATTGTAACAATCACCTATTCGATGTGCCGGTAAACCACACACGCTCCATCGAACTATGATAAACAATGAATCACCCTTTGCCACCCTCGCTTAGAACCAATTAGTGTGCCGGTAAACCACACACGCTCCACCAACATCTTAGCAAGGTGCAAAGTGTAATTTCATGGGATTGCATCAATTCACTTTTCCTAAAGTAACTAGGATTGGGAAATTTTAAAATATGTGTAGTTACTTTGTATTTCTTATTATACTTTTAATGAGAGGATGAGGTTGCCCTATCCTACCCGTTCGGCTAACGACCCTCCACCAATCAAGCAAGCGGTGGGTGTGAGTGTACACCCATTAAGCGCCATTTTATAGGCCGCAACCTTATACCCACCTTATAGATCGGTTTCGTGAATGAGGCCTACTAACGGTAAGACTAGCATTTAGTTATACATATATATATTATTCTAGTAATATCATATTAGTATAGGGTTGTATTTTAAAACTTTTAAAATCTAGGGTTTGAAATTTAAGTTGTCTAAATTAAAACTTTTTAATCACAAAGGTAAATTTCAAAACATGAGGGTAGGTTTTAAACATTTAAAACATGGAGGATCAAATAACAAATAATTCCAATTAACAGTTAATATCCTAATTATCTATATTTGATTTATTCAAGATTTCTTTTTAAGATAATTACCAAAATAATTAAAATAATTAATTAATTATCATATAAGGAAATTAAATATTTAATTAGTTGATAATTACCCTTAACTAGATCAAGATAATAGTTATATTTATCAGAAAAACGAATTAATGTTGATCTAATTAGTTTATGGTAAGTTAAGATAAGATAAACACAAAGAAATCCCGAATCTGGCCATTCCTGACGCCTGGACTCGCCGAGTGCACAAATGGACTCGCCGAGTCAGGCCTACTCGCCGAGTCCACTTTGAGACTCGCCGAGTCCATGACTCAGAAACCAAAAATTCGAATTTTGCAGGTTTGTTTCAGTTAATCAAGCAACAATTTACAGAAAACCAAGCTAGGCTCTGATACCACTGATGGGTTTTAGCCATAAGAACTTTCCTATGTGCGCATGCAAAACCCTAATGCTTGGATCTAGGCTTTCTAATAAACATGCTTTGAATCCAAGACTTCTAATTTACTAATTAGGTTAAACAAGAACATTAAAACAGATCTAGAATCATACCTTTGAGTTCCTTGTTGATCTTGAGGTCTTGGAGCTTCTAGAGTCACAAATGTCACTCCTCTAATGGCTTACAAACACCAAAGCAAGGAGGATGATTTGGGAGAGAGGAGAGGGGAGGAATTTCGACCAGAGGTTCCTTACTTTAGGTCAAGTGTCGAATTCCATCAGCCATGGGGTCTATTTATACTTGTAGACTCCTTAAGGATTACAGATAAGTCCCTATCAGATAATCTTCTCTTAAGGCTATCCAAATCCATTCCTAGATAACTCTAATGGACGATTTTAGCTATCCTAATCCTCTTAGAATTCGTCCATAGTATATCCAAATGGATTTACAGTTTAAAGCTTAACTATCAAACAATTGACAGTTTATACCCCTTTATTTAATTAATCTCTTTAAGTCACCAAATTAATTCTAATTAATTCTATGACTTATATTAATCAAATAACAAATATATTATTCATTATATTATTCCCATAATATATTAATAATATTTATTCTCTCTTAATAAATCATCCTATCAAGTTGCTATGGTGAAGGCAACCCAAAAGGACCATGCACAACCGAATATAGTTACAGCCTTAGACACTATTCCAACACACAGAGCTTCACTCGTGAAGCTTTTCTCTTTTAGAATCTCGAGTAAAACTTTTTGAACATGATATGTAAGTTTGAATGGATGGTCGTAGATAATACCTATACTTAGCAGGGTCTGGTACGTTCTTTTTGGCTCGGTACATTTTCTACCATGTAAATCTTATTACAATGTTTGTGAATCTCACACATCATGATGACAATAAATTTCTCATTTAAGTCATTCAACCAAAAGTATAGTCAAACCTCGTCTCAATTCACCTATGTGCACCTCAATCCATTATGTACATGTCGTTGTGTATGAACAAGTTTTATGTTCTTTCAAAAAGGTAGGCTTGCTGCGTCACACCATAGTTGTTCCAACTTATGGAATACCATCTCTTTCTTATTTTTCCGGTTGGACTTTGTTTCTTTTTGGTGTTAATGTAGTTGACAATTGGGCTACCATAATGAAGTTCCTGATGGAATCATTGTGTAACGCCTGTAGATCAGGGCTAGTCAATTTAGAAACAATAAGCGTCAAAAATGACTTTTTGATGGAAGATTATCTAGAAGGATTAATCTTAACCAAGTTGTAGTATATGTCACAAGGTTTCCGTGCATATAAAGAACGCCAAAATCTGAGTTATAACGAAGAAGTTATGGCCCGTCGAAGTTTCGCGACAGAACCGGCACGACGCAATGCAACGTAAAAAGTGAATTTACGTTAGAGCGGTATTTAGCCGAAGCAATCTAAATGAGAATCGAAGATCTCATTGTTGGTATCGAAGCGATAAAAAGTTAGGCGAGAACGGACGTCAAACGAAGAAGTTATGAATTTATAACGAAAGTTTATGTCGCGGCCTATTAAAAATAATTAATAAAAAATAAAGTCAAAATTAGCCGACGGAGTCTAAACGAAAGTTGTAGAGCGTAGTCTCACCTTCGCGTGGATATAAAGAACGTCGAAAACGGAGTTCGTATGAAGAAGATATGAATTTCCGAAGATTATTAAATAATTTGTATTTATTTTTAATCTTTAATTCGGAAGCATTATCCGAAGGAGTCACCGGTCTGATCCGAGGTACGCGCCGCGTACTCGAGTACGCCCCGCGTACTCCGAAGTGTCGACATTCGCAGCAAGTGGCTTCGGATGACGCACGCAGTGACGTTTTTCGGACCAGTACGCCCCGCGTACTGGCGTACGCCCCGCGTACGTGCGAGGCTCAGCCTCTATAAAAGGAATCCGAAGGCAGCCGATAGTTTTGCCAATTTCTCCTCTTCTTTCTCCCATTTTGCATCGGTTTGCGTGCCAGAAATACCCCGAAGCCCCGGTATTGTTCTCAAGCCCCGAAGCAAGTCCCGAGATCCCGAAGATCCCGAGAAGTGCGGTTCCCGAGCCGAAGCTCTGCCCGCGAGAAGTTCGATTTTTGAAGAGATCTTCCAGATCTGCTGAGGATTACTACTTTTGCAAGTCGTAGTGCTGTCCGATCATCTTCTGATCAAGTGAGTGTATACTACCTTTCATAAACACAATAATAATACGAGTTTGGTTTGAGTGTATTAAGAGTATTGTTGTTTATAAGTGTGAGGGTGTAGTTATTTTTCTTCTAACGCATAATTATTAAGTATTTTCGTTGAAATACGTGCTACGTGGAAAATATAAAGTTGTTTATATGGATGGATGTATAGTCCCTTTCATAAACACGGGTATAATACAAGTATTGTTTGAATGTATTGAGTGTACGTTTGGCAGAGTGTATGGTTACTTTCTTCTAACACATAAATATGAAGTATTTGGTATAAAATACGTGCTAGGTGTTTATATATTGTTGTTTATTTGAGATGAGTATGGCATGAATGTTTTATATAGTTTTAAAATGAGATAAACTGTATGTGTATTCTAGATCTACAAATATGTTGGGTAGAACATGGGTAGATGAGATAGTTGGTATGTGATGAAATGATGAGGTATGAAAGATGATTAAGAATGATATTGGTAGATGCACCAATTAAAGAATGTCATAAGACTAGCAGATGTGCTGTAGAATAATATCGGTAGATGCACCAAGTAGTGAATGTCGTAATCCTAGCAGATGCGTTTATAGGATAATGTCGGCAGATGCGCCAAATAGAGATTGTCATAATAAAAGCAGATGCGCTTATAGAGTGATCCTAGCAGATGCGCTCATAGGATATTGTTGGCAGATGCGCCAAATAAAGATTGTCATAATAATAGCGGATGCGCTTATAGGGTAATCTTGGCAGATGCGCTTATAAGATAATGTCGGCGGATGCGCCTAAAAGAGAATGTCATAAACCTGGCAATCGCGCCTCATAGTGTATGACGTAATCCTGGCAGAGGCGCTTAAAGGATAATGTTGGCAGATGCGCCTTATGTAGCAATGGAAGTTGTGTAAATCCCTTAGGTCAATCCTTAGGAATGAAGGAATGACGAGTAGTTGAATTCCTAGGGTAAAATCCTAAGAAACATAATAGGGATGAATAATTGAGTTGATTGTTTGATGGTTGAATATAATAATTGTATTATTGTGGGTTGAAAACCCTATATGCTCACCAGGCTCCCAAGCCTGACCCACTCAGTTTTCTTTGCATTACAGGTAATGGCACAAGAGTATAAGTTGGTGGACTTGACGAGAGATTTTGGATTATAGGCCAGTAGTTATGAATAACTGTTGTAAGGTCTATTTATTATTGTTTATGCTTTTGGTCTGTATCGGAACATGACATCCCGAGGTTTTATTATTTAATAAAAATACATTCTCTTTGAGAAACGTTTTGATAAATGGTTATCATATTTTATTTTGGGAACAAATTCCGCAACCGTTTTCTTTCAACGATCACTCTGATTTATAAAACAAAGCATAAACAAATCGGTCTTTTCTGGCCGTGAAAATGGGGATGTCACACATTGGTAGTATCTAACATAAATTATTTTGTTGTTAAAATTCCAGTGTTCATTCCTTGGGAAAAAGTCTTCACTTGAACTTCCACATTTGATCAAATCCTTCACATTTGATTAAATGATGGTGAGTCGAGAAGTTCACAACAGTCCATCGTTTGATTTTTAGGGTAGGAATGAAATTTTAGGTTTTCTCTGGCTTGTCATTATAAATGACCATGGTTTTCTCATGGGTAGATTTGGCCACACCGTGGGCACAAAATGCCAAAAACAATCTCTATTTATCCCACAGTCGCCATGTCGTGGTAGCCTAAGGCTGCACCGTGGATACTAGTTTGAACAACTCAAACGAGCTTAATCCATTTTCTTCTAATTTCAAGAGCTCCAAAGCTCAAATCTGATCCTTTTCAAGGTCTTAATGTATAAAGTTTCTTACTTTATCCATTAGGAAGGTTCAAACCACAAAGATCTAGACTTTAAGTCTCAAAGGGACCTAAAAATGCATCTTTCTCAACTTAATCCATTAAGTCCAAGTCTCCAACCTTCATATCTGAATCAACATGATGTTTAGATTGATAAAGTTTCCAACTTTATCCATAATAGTGTCTCAAGCTTTCAAGATCTAAACTTTAACACACCAAAATGGCCTAAATGACCAAAATAACTTGCATGGCTAAAAGGAAAGGCAAAAGATCAATACTTTCCTAGTCCACAAGGTCCAAGAAAATGCTTAAAATAGATCAATACTTTCCTAGTCCACAAGGTCCAAGAAAATGCTTAAAATAGATCAATACTTTCCTAGTCCACAAGGTCCAAGAAAATGCTTAAAATAGATCAAAAGGTGTTGGAGTCCATATCTAAAACATATAATGTTCTTCGGACCTTGGAGAGTAATAATGTTGCAATCTTTATTTCTAGCTCTCATTCAAAACTCATTAAAATGGACCAAAACACAAAATACACTTAGATCCAAAGATGAAATGCAATAAAGCTTGGAACTTTATAACTTACAAAGGTCTAGAAGGTAGATGAAAGCTGAGATCTTCAATTGCCAGGCTTCAAGGATCAATCTTGCATGAAAACATTGCTCCAAAACCACCAAAAACTCTAAAAAATGGATGAGAGAGGAGTGGGGAGGCTCAAATCTAGAAAATAGAGGCTAGGGGTTTCCCTCAAGAGGTTCTAGATATGATCAAGGCTAAGAAAACACCCTAAAACATGAATCCTTACCTCTAAACACCTTGAAAGCCCTGAAAATTTTGTGGGCTTTGGACTGTACAGTTCTCATGTCATAAGAATATATTCCCACCTCGTGAGGATTCTCACATCGTGAAAATTACTTCTCACCTCGTGAGAACGGGTTTTCATCCAATTTCACTCTAACTTCAAACAGTCATAAATTCTTCGTTTCAAATTTGTTTTCAACGTTCTTTATATGAACAGAAAGGTATTGACGAGGCCCACAACCCTATCTAATTACTTTTGACTTAGAACACATAGAACTAAAACCATTAATTCAAAAAGAAGTCTGAAACATCATTTTCCCATTTTACCCTTCGACTCCAAGATAAAAACCTAGGCTTTAATCATTTATCCAACATTATCATCATCAGATAAGGCCTAAACCTCATTCCCATGAATCTCAAGGCCTTTACTTGATCCATCTATTGTCCACATTAATCCTGAAATAAGAAACTTTTTGAAACAAGATGTTACATTTACGTCGAAACATTGAGCACCTTGAATTTATACTGACACATGCACAAAAATTAGTTTTTTTTAAGTTAACGAATAAAAATTATTATATATTACCCAATTCATACTAGGAAACATACAAAAATTAAGCACATAAATATAAAAATATTACGTTGAAACGTAGACAAACTTGAATTTAAATCAACACGTTGATAAAGAAAAAACAAGTAATTTTATTTTGTAAAATTAACGAATGAAAGTTTTGAATTCATGTTGAAAAGTTGATCTTTTTAAATGTATACCGACACATATACAAAAATAAGCACGTAAAATTAGTTTTTTGGTTAACGGACGAAAGTTCTTAAAGAAAATCAAATTGTATATACCACAAATGATAAACACCAAAGTTTAGAAAATGGATGGTGTAAATAACATTTACAAAGTTCAAAGTGAAATTTTAAAAAGTAAATGGATGGAAAAGCCAAAAACTGATAAACATAAAACACTAGGCTATATTTTGTGCATTGTGCAATTATAATTAAAGTATTGAAAAATATATATTATTAAAATAAACATATTATTGTTTGTAACTTTAAATTAATAATTTTTATACTAACTAGAAAGGTTGCCCCCGCTACGCGGGGGCAGAAGCTTTCGGTGTTGTTTCCGAATCGATAAATATGACAGACGTAGAAAGTGCAAGGATGAAAAGCCCGGGTTTTGCCCCGGACCGGTTTTTTCATGTTTTTATTAAAAAATATAAAAGTTTTGACTGCAATGACCAGAAGTGTCATATCTTTACAGACACCAATTCTGCTACAAAATCGTAAATTCACTATTCCTAAGATTCATATTGTCGATGTTGGCAAACAACTCGATTCCAAACACGGTTGTCGCGTCCACATCCTCGACCTCAAGATTTGTCCTCCCATGACCCCTAACATATTAGAAATGAAAAAAAGAAAGAAATTACCATGCATGATTGATCGCAACATCAGTGATATCCTTTTCTAAATCCATTACAAAATTTTACACACCTAATGTCCAAAGAAGTAGCCACAAAGAAATAAATAATTAAATGATATGGGACGGAGATCCTCGTCATTTTTAACGATTGTCTTTGGTGAAATTTTGATAGTATTTTGTATTATTATTATTATTATTATTATTATTATTATTATTATTATTATAACATTTCAAATTAAAATCCAAAACTATATATTTCATAAAATAAAAAGAAAATAAAATGTAAATGACTCACCAAACAAACATTAAGAGTTTTGACAACTCCTGCAATGGAAACATGTGAAGGTAATGGACCAACTCCTCCATATAAGAAAACCTGTATAAATGTTTATTTTATTAACATTTCATTTCACCAATTTCAGAATATGAAAAATAAAAAATGATAACATACATATTTACACATTTACATGTGATAAATGGCATACCATGTAACTTTTAGACTTTTGGATTTCAACTTCTTGAGCTACATAATCTACCTATATAGAACAAATAAACTGTCAATTCAGGGGTAATTCGGTAAATAGTGTGAAATCATAACTTGATACAACATCAATATGGGAAACACTCCAACGAATAGAATGAAGCTTCCTACACAACAAATGTCTTAATTCATCCTCCATCTTTCCAGAACTGAGCAATGTGAAATCATAAACATTAGTCAACACATAACAGATTATAAGAATAATAATACAAATAATAATGAAGAAACTTACAGAATTTCATCACCAACTGCTATGATTGAGGCTGAAGGGGTGTTTTCTTGATGTCATTCCACACCTTTGACTCCATCTTTGACTTTTTTAGGTAAGTTTTTGGCTCTTCCAGCTCTTTCTAATCTTCCATCTGAAAGCATATATGCAGGCTTCAACTTCTCCTTACCAGAATCTTTAATGCATACCAATGCATTTGGAGTTGTGTATTATTAACAATAGAAAACCATCATTTAAAACAATATATGTTACAAAAATCGTTTAGAATAAGAAAATAATTAAATACCATATGCTAATAAATGTTATGAAATATAAAAAAACGCTTTTTAATATAATATTACCAAAAAAAAATGATTTTTAACTTACACAGAGTGTTTGCATCGGCTGTAATTCTGCAAATATGTTTTGCCTCAACTGTTATAATGAAAAAAAATTAAAGTAATATATATATATATATATATATATATATATATATATATATATATATATATATATATATATATATATATATATATATATATAAATTACATATGAAATCTTGTCATTAAAATGTACCTCCTCTTGTCTGCACTTTGGAATAAGTTCATTCAATGCACTATGCTAAAAAAAATATGTGTTCCCGTAAACAAATATAAATTTGGTTAACTTGTACATACAAACACTCCTAAAAGATCAAAAATGGTACCTTTTTCAACTTCAAATTATCATGGGTTGAGAAATAAAAGATATGTTCTAACACATGCACTTCATATGAACAATAGGGTGTTTCAATGTGCTTAGAAACAAGAAAAATGAATTGAATTGAGTTAAATTAGTATTGATTCTAAATATGAAAATGAGTAAGTTTTACGAATGTTAACTAAATGATGAAGTTATTCTTATTAATCTTCAATGGATGGATAAATCAATTTTGTTTCAGACTATTGGACTCTTTAGGTACCACACAATCAGTTTTAGATGTTCTATCAAAATAATGTCACATACAACTCCTTTAAGCTGATTGGTTCATCTTATTATTGAAATACTCAAAATCAGATTACCCCTTTCAAAAGTTGGTAGTTTTAATAGCTATAATGGATACCTCTTTCATTTTCTAATAACTGGAAAACAAACTCGAGTTACACCTCAAAAGCTGTAATTGTATCCCGCTAAGGAAGCCTGAACAAAATAAGAAAATAGATGATCAAACAAATCTAATTAACTATTGAATCAGGTAAAGTAAGGCAGAATAAATACATTAATTGGCTCAGACATTTCATCGAACGCCTTATAGGCATGTTTGTCATCCAAAACCCACTTCCCAAACCTGTAGTCAGGAAGTCGTCCCCTTTTTCATGTTCAATCACATGATTCTGCAGGTGTGACGGTTGCAAAGCTGAAAGACTGACATTCAATATGAACCGGTTCATATTTAGCCTTGATTTTGTGGTTTTTGTTGGTCATGTTTGATGAACCGGCATAAACCCAGATACATTTGTCAAAATGCTTATATAAACAACAAAAGAAGAAGAAGAAGTAACGCACGAAGAAATCATGAAGTCATAAACCTGATATAACTATTTCTTGTAGATAATCAGAGGTTTGCAGTGTAATCGATGTCAGACGGTTTCCGAATCCTGAAGAAGTATTGATGTAGGTCATTCTCAAATCTAAAGGAGACGTAAAATCGAGAATTATGGTGGCGGTGGGAAGCAGGCGAGGTGTAGAAGATGGATTCGAGTGAAAGATAGAAGTTTGGGTGGAAGATAGATAAAAGCAGTCGATAATGAAGAATTACCGGTGGAACCATGAGATCGGAAAAAAACGCTAGCAATCCAAAAGTGATTAGGTGGGAAAACGGTGAAGACAACATGCGTGCGTCAAACACGTAGCAACAAAAATCGATCAAATGGCAGAAAGTGCACAAAAAACAAAGACGGAAAAAGAAAGCCAAAAGTAGACATGTATATATAAAGGAAGGACCATTTTTGCCAAATCCTTAGCCACTTTACTGTTGCTAAGGTAGGATAATTTTAATATATATATATATATATATATATATATATATATATATATATATATATATATATATATATAATTTGTTATAAAACATTCTAAATATTTTAAATAAATGATAGCATTATGAAACATGGATGTACGAAATTATTTTCCTAATCAATTTATGACTATCAAATAATAGATCTCATATTATTCTATTTAAAGTTGCATTATCTTAATAGCTACTATCCGTGAAAATAAAAACAAAACTCAATTTAGATAGACATATTTTATCCTCTCTAATAAATAAAAGCTTTTTGCAACTTGTCACACTTTCTTTCAATTTGCTAATGTAATTTTGTGGTTATTTTGAATTTTTTTTCCACATGTCATTATATAAATTTTTCTATTTTATTAAATTCCACATAATATTTTAATGTAATAATTACAATAAATGTAGTAATATATGGATATTAATTTCATTAATAAACTTACCTTTTAATTTCAAAATTTTCAAAATTAAAGCTCATTAGTATGTTTTCTTTATTTAAATTATTTTTTTTTAATTTAAAAGATAAATAAATTCAATATAATAATTCATTATTTTTCTTATAAATTCAAAATTTTCAAATATTTTGACCTTTATATTTAACTTTTTTTTTAAATTAACTTATTTAATATATGGGTCTCACAACTACTCTGATATTATTTCAATGAAATATATTTGTATGTTGTGTGTGAATTTGGAATTACAATGTAGGTTTTATCTTTAACATCTATTTATACCTTTATTATTTTTAATAAATTTTAAAACCATCAATATTGAGGAAAAAATTATTATTATGAAAATAATTTTTAATCAACTTTTTTTTTTTGTTAATTTGACATTTTTATTTAGATCTTCTAGTAAAACTTTTTAACTATTTAGAAAAAATAGGTTTTGAATATATTAAAAAAATTATGTTTTGAATTACACATCATATTTAGATTAACAAACTATATATATTATATATAGAATACATAATTAATATTGAAATTATAATAATATTAGATTTAATGTATTAATTTAAAAAGAAGCTGAAAAGTTTGGGTTTCAAATGAATGTGGTTGAAGAAAATATCTCTATTATCTATTATAATAAATGGAAATTTATTTTGATACATGTCAATCTTTTATGAGTTTTAACATTTATCATTTTGTGATATTTTTGAAATAAATAATATCTAAATGTCAATTTTTGTTTTTTTTTTTTTTTTAATTTTAAAATTAAAAAGCCACGTAATATTTATACTTATATATGTAAAGTATAAATGTAATAAATGTGATAGTAAATTGCAATTAATATCTTTTTTATTCCTTTTTTCAAAATTTTATTTTTAAAAATGGTTATTATTTACACTTTGATATTTAATATTTTTTTTAATAACCTGTGTAATATATGAGTTTTACATCTAGTAAATATATATAGATAGACAGATAGAAAGGTCAGTCGTATACGTGTCTTTTGGAAGCGGTGGAACATTATCATCCGAGCAAATTACAGAGCTGGCTTGGGGATTGGAGCTGAGCCAACAAAGATTTGTTTGGGTCGTCCGACCACCTGCTGGACATATTAAAGATGGGTCTTTTTTCGAATCTGGTCATTCAGGTGAACAAAATGATCAAGCAGATGATCTTCCAGAAGGGTTCTTGAACCGAACCAAGAAAATGGGTTTTGTTTTGCATTCATGGGCCCCACAGGTGGAGATTTTGAACCACGCATTGATTGGGGGTTTCTGACACATTGTGGATGGAACTCAATGTTAGAGAGCATTGGCAGTTGGGTAGCGATGATTGCATGGGTGTTGTATGCAGAAAAGAGGATGAATGCAACGATGCTGACGGAGGAGCTGAAGGTGGCGGTGAGGCCGGAGGTGTTGCCGACGAAGAAAGTGGTCGGGAGGGAGGAGGTAGAGAAGATGGTGAAGTGTTTGATAGAGGGTGAAGAAGGAAAAGCGATAAGAAAGAAAGTAAAGAAGTTAAAGGAAGGTGTGGAGGAGGCAATGAGCCTAAATGGTTCGTCTTATATTTCTACATATAAATTTGTCGAGGATTGTTGGTCTTGAATTTAGCTGTCAATCTGAGCATGTCTTAAGTGACGGAAGCAATAAGTATGAATGGTTCGGATGTTACATTTGAGCATGTTGTATTCTTTGGCTACAAACTAGTTTTAAAGTTGCACATTTGTTATTTTAAAAGGTTTTTGTTTTGGATTTGATGTCGTGAAGATTTAATAACTATTTTGTCTTTAATGTATATTTCATGTTCAACTTTCTTTCATTTAGTTTAATATATATTAGTAACGAATTTGAACTATCCGGTACTAATTTGGTAAAAATAATTTCAAAGGAAGGGCTCAAATGGTTATTTTTTTTATTCAAAGTTTGAAGATTTAGATTCATATGAGGGGCTGTTTGTTAATAAATGGAATCACCTTTTGGAGATTGGGACCTAATTTGAATAAAGGATTTAACGGTGCGGACATTTTAGTCATTTCATAAAATGACTTCAACTTAGGGCTCAGAAGCCCCCGACTCTTACTCTCTTTTGTTTTGATGGGGTAGAGGATATGTATCGTTCCCAAAGGAGGTCACCAAGGAAGTCGATTATAGACGCGAAGGGGCAATCGGCGACCAGAAGGGAGCACGATGGTTCGTCGCTCGACTCGCAATCGGTGGCGGCCTGCGTCGTTCGACTAGACCGAAGAAGAAGGATCGAAGCAGCGAGGCGGCTGTGACCTCGGACTAGAAGAAAGAGACGAAGCAGCGGGGCTGCTCGTCTCCAGTCTTGGAAGGAGTTGCGAAGGAAAACGAGATGGCTGCGAGGCCTGATGGCGGTCGTCATCTCCCGAAGAAGATGGAGCGCCTCCGATGCCTGGAATTTGCCTTCGGTCGTCGACCGATCATGAAGAAAAAGGAGCGCCTCCGTTCTTTGACCGGTTGTGTAGAAGAACTAAGGTAGAAGTAAAAACGGGTCTTTAATTTTTGGACTGACCGAATAGAAGAAGATGAACGGAAGCAGCCATGGCTAGCAGGACAGTCATCGATCATGGTAGCTAGGGCGTTTGGGTGGTTCTTCTTCAGCAGAAAAAAATGAACGGGATCAGCAACATGTATGGTTTTTATATAAAATCGATGGGGTTTTTGAAGTGTTTGGGTTTGATTGCTTGGCAGGAAGAAGGAAACACGAAGAAGAAATGGGCTCCTGCCCTCTTGGTTGTTCTTGGCAGCAATCGAAGGAGGAGAAGAAGGAATAACAGAGGGGGATGTGGGTTTTAGTCTTCTTAGTGATCGGAAGCTTCACCTCCGGTGGTTTTCTTTCAACTGTTTTTCTTTCTCGTTGCAGGTAACAAACACGAAGGAACAAGCAACAGAGAGTAGTCTATGGTGGAGTGGTGTGTTGCACGATCTGTAGGTGGCTGAGAGGGGCTGAAGGATTGGGACTGCCACCGCCGGCGAAGAATTGCCGGCCCAAATCTTCTTCTTCACTGATTCTACAACGAGGGGGGTTTTGAAAAAAAAAAAATCTGATTTTACAAGATTTTACTGGATTTTAATTGATTTGTTTTACAAAGATTAGATTTTTAAGAGATATTTGACGTAAAATCAAATGGTTGGTGTATTTTATTTGTTTATTTATTTTATTATGCAATCTCTGATTCTCGGTTCTTGTGCCATCGATCCTGACTCCATAATATTTTTATGAAATTGTCTATAGATTGCCCTGGTCGTTGTGATTTCAGAAACGTGGACAGAATTCGATTCCGAGATACCAAACTCTGTGAATTAATGTTTAAAGTTTTGCAATTAAATGGATCAGATTCGACTTATATTTCGAATTTGATTTTGGTCGATGATAAAAATTATAAAGTTATAATAAAATAATAGACCATAGTCTTAATTTAAAAATGTGTTCAGTAATAATTTACGAGGCTTGGAGCTATCCCAAAAGAAACAGGGCACGGTTTGTTTTAAGTAAAATCAAATAAATATTGATTTTTGTAACTTTAAAGAGGCGTAACTTTTTCATACGACCTTTGTTTTGGACTTTTTCCATGAAGTCTGGAGAACGTAATCTACTCAAATTTCTTATCCATAACTCTCAAATATATTTAATGCAAAAAATTTATTTTTAACACCACAAATAGACTTCATTTTTGTTGGTTTTTTTATTCAATCTTCAACGATAGACGGTTTAAGTATCTTAGGATGTTCTAAAAGAAATTATAAATATAATATATTTAACATACATTAGAAACATAAAATTACACACAATTGGTTATTAATACATATCGGTTCACGGTGGTTTGACCGCCGAACTCTGACTAATTTTTACCAATTGTTACATTATCTCCTTATTGAAAGAAATTTCGTCCCGAAATTCAATGTGCAGATAAAAATATTATAAAATAACTGGTGATGATTTCTTTTCGCTTGATCCATACATGATCTTTCTAAAGTCGATTTAAGCCGCGTAGCTCTAGATTAGATAACTGATCCATTATATGACTTTACCATAAGTCACCACTAAATAAGGAATATGGAATACGACCGAATCAAATATTTTAAAGATCATCGAGTTTTATATACAATTTAATCGCGTGTACTTTCCCAATTATGAAATATTCGCATAGTTTCCTAGCTCACTTCATTGAAACAGAGATAACAAGTGTGTCATCGGACTGACACTCCTTGAGATTTAACGTATGAAAAAGTGTTGTGCACATCGTTTAGTTTTCGAGATAACTTGATGTAAATATTAGGACCAAATTCTGTCTACAAATCTTGAAGGTCCTTTGAGTCGTGGTTTAACTTGACTCGTTATCTAAGCCAAATTATTCTTCTAAAAGAGAAGGCATTTTAAAGCTTACACAGTCTCTGACTTGGAAGTCAATAGGCTTACATCTTTTATTCATATAACTCTATTGTCGTTTGTGTATAATCTGGAATCTTTTTCCTATTCACACAATCTTTATTGTGATCTCTTGATTGAATTTTGGATCAAAATCCAGCGCATCACTTGCATGCTCTTTGTTCAGTTTTGTATCTCCAATCATTGTTTAATACATCTAGGGTTGACACTCTCACCCATATAAGGCTTCAAATGGTAATCTTTGCTTTCATGTATGTTCATCACTTCAATTCTTTCAAATCTAAGCACATTAGGTCATAGCATCGATGAATAGGACCATTTAACCTGTG
Organism: Lactuca sativa; assembly: GCF_002870075.4. Classification (NCBI taxonomy): domain Eukaryota; kingdom Viridiplantae; phylum Streptophyta; class Magnoliopsida; order Asterales; family Asteraceae; genus Lactuca; species Lactuca sativa. Next base: position 169,917,848 of record NC_056624.2, on the reverse strand, counting down.
AGCTTTATTCAAAACTATGCTTACGTGTTCGCTGTACTTAGGAGTACAAATTTGGCTCATAAAGTATCGCGTTCCGTCATCCCTGAGCTTGACATGTTTATCTAGTCTTCACAGAGCTTCACTCACAAAGCTTTTCTCTCTTAGAATCTCGAGTAAAACTTTTCGAACATGATATGTAAGTTTGAATGGATGGTGGTAGATCATACCTATACTCAGCAGGGTCTGGTACGTTTTTTTTGGCTCAAGATATTTTCTAACATGTAAATCTTATTATTACAATGTTAGCAGATCTCAGACATCATGATGACAATAAATTTCTCATTTATGTCCTTCAACCAATAGCAGAGGAAAACCTCATCTCAATTTACCTATGTGCACCTTAGTCCATTATGTACATGTCGTTGTGTACGAACAAGTTTTCTGTTCTTTCAAAAAGGTAGGATTGGTGCGTAACACCATGGTTGTTCCAACTTATGGAACACAATCTCTTGCTTATCTTTCCAGTTGGACTTTGTTTCATTTTGGTGTTAATGTAGTTGATAGTTGGGCTACCATAATGAAGTTCCTGATAGAATCATTGGTAGTAGCCAACATAAATTCTTTTGTTGTTAAAATTCCAGTGTTCATTCCTTGGGAAGAAGTCTTCACTTAAACTTCCACATTTGTTCAAATCCTTCACATTTGATTAAATTCTTCACATTGGATTAAATCTTGGTGAGCCGAAAAGTTCACAACAGTCAATCGTTTGATTTTTTGGGTAGGAATGAAATTTTAGGTTTTCTCCGGCTTTTCATCATAAATAATCATGGTTTTCTCATGGGTAGATTTGGCCACACCGCAGGCACAACATGCCAAAATAATCTCTAATTATCCGTAAGTCGCCACCTCGTGGCAGCCTAAGGCCACACCATGGAGACTAGTCTGAACAAATCAAATGAGCTTAATCCATTTTCTTCTAATTTTAAGAGCTCCAAAGCTCAAATCTGATCCTTTCCAAGATCTTAATGGATAAAGTTTCTTACTTTATCCATTAGGAAGGTTCAAACTGAGAGAACAAAATAGATCTGATGCGCGTGGACAAGGATTGAGAACTCAAACCTTGAGTGAATGGTTAAGATCAATGTCTGCTTGCTAATAAATGTTCTAGTCAAGACTAGAAAGACCAGTCAAGTCTTAGTTAATATATTCAACAAATGATCAAGTCATAAATGAAGAATGAGAACAAATGATGAAGGTAAATCTAATAAATGAAGAACAAGAAGGATGTTTGAAAGAGATTTGAAATAACTTAGTAAAAGCCAAAAGTTGAGTGAATGATCTGTTGTTTACTTTGCATTGAAAGCTCCTATAAATAGGAGTGAATGTTACAGTGAATGAACTGGAAAACTTACATAGAACCGGGAAATAGAAATGTTTCTGACATTTTGATTGTCTAATATTACAAAAGACTAAGTATTATGAAACGTCACATCAATACAAAGACAAACTTAATAAATGTACAAAGACAAAATATCATGACTCCAGATCAACATCCATTCCGGACATGAGAATCATTCTGGAATGCCTTCAGCTTCTCATCTTCTTCTCTTCTGGTCCAGACAGATTCCGGACCACTCTTCACATTTGACTTCGGACCATTTGTTTCGGAACACAAGTACTTTGGAATTTAGACTTAGGATTGCTAGAGGTTCACTTTCAGGTTCCATCAATCTCCCCCTAAGTGAACTTGGCAATCCATTCAATTATACTACTTCTTCCTTGATGAATGTGTAAGCTCGGAACAACCATTCTCTGACTTCAATGTACCAAGTCAGTTGACTTACAAACTTTTCTTTGACCTTTTCCGAAGCTTTAGACTTTAATGCGTGAGAGATGAACTTCGAAGTGCTTTGGTTGGGACTAGGTGTTTTTCAAGGACACAGAAAAAGTCCTTTTTCTTTGTCTTCTTGGTAGTGTAGACAAACCCTATAACCGGTTCATCGATTGGACCATTTTCAAGTAATTCAACTTCCGGAAGAACAAAGGTGATCTTCGCAACAAAGTCTTCAGTTCCGTAGAGATGAGCCAGCTTATAGTCGCATCTGCAGAATTCTACGACGTAATCTTTTAGGAAGCTTAGAGCAGCATGAAAGGCACCCATGCTGATATCGTTGTTTTGCATTCCTCTAAAATGAGCAACCATAGTCAAAATGTCGTTCGGATTCATCGAAGGGAAGTCTTCATCAGTAATGGTTCGGTAGGTAGGCTTGTTCTGGAAGACGTGAAATCGAAATAGTGGGCAGTTGATTTAGGATTTCACTAGGATTTTTCTTGCAAATCCATGGACTTTGGTGATTCTTTTTCTAGTCCATAGTTCCTTAAATGATAGAGAATTCTTGGAGTAGAATTTTTCAAGCCTTTCTCTTTCAGTTTGGAGGATCACTTCCGGTTCGTCATTTTGATGAAGAGGAGCAAATTTGATGTAGTACTTGATGTATGGAGAGAGAGGAAGATCGAGCTGTTCGAAATCGTTGGTGAGAACATCGTAGTACAAGCATGGAACAATTTCGTGATCACGGAGTATGCCTTCTCGGAAAAGAGGAGATATCCCACGCATCGGATCAGGATTGTCCTTAAGAGCTTGGATCCGAATGCTGTCCTCTAATGCCTTATTAATTTCCTCCTAAGACCATCCTTGTTTTTGCTTGAGAGGATGTCCGGAGTGGAAGGCTTGTTGTTCAGTAGTCATTGGCGTTTTGCCTTTGTCTCTTTTCACTGCAGTCATGATGACCTGCATAATTTCATCCACCACATATTCCGGAGTGGGGTTCAGAAGAGGATCTTCCGGAATGTTATCAGGGATCAGGAGAGGAGAGCCTTGGTCAATGGCAGCAATTTTCAGAGCCGAAATAGGTGGGAGCATAGAAGGAGTGGCTCGGAAGGCTTGAGCTGCGAGGAAAGATTTGGCTTTGGCCATTTGAATAGTCCTTTGAAGAACGTCTAGTAAAGAGGATAGCCAAGAGGTTGCGGACCATATCCTCTTCTCTTCCTCATTCAATGCCTTTGGGAATTGCTTCTTCGAAGCTTCGAGACCTAGAACTCCATCGGTGACGTACGTTTCTTCATCAGTGTCTTCTCCATCATTAGAGGAATTTCCTAGAAGTATGGACACCACTTGGACTTCATCGCCGGAATTCAAGTCTTCATCTCGGATTGTGAACTTCGAGGCAGGTTTCCATGGTTGTCTTGGACCTTCTCCTCTTCTTGCATCGGGAAACCTCTAGATCGGTGCAAGCATAAGTGATTCCTTCATGCCATCGAATTTTTCAAACACTTTTTGAAGACCAATGTTGAGTTGTTTGGTGAGAGCATCATAAGCTTCGTAGGTGGGTGCTTGAGCAGCAAGGTGATCGAACAGATGCCCCAGGACGGCGAACATCTCATCAAACTTTCGATTCAGAACATTGATAATGTTCCAAGTGGATCGAATCAGTTTGATGAGGACCTTTTGAATGATGAGATTCATTTCGTCCTTCTTCTTTATCTCCTTCTCCAATCTTTGGATTTGATTCTCATGACGCACATGTGTCTGCTTAATAAGGTCATTGGTAGTAGACACCAAGTTTTCATGGACTTTGAGCATAGAGGTAATGGTGTCAATATAGTGTTAAATCAAAGCATCGTATTTGGCTTCAACTTCCTCAAGTGAATGCTTGAGCCGGATAGAGATCAGTTGATCTAGTTAGGCTTCACGTTCCACAACTGAAGGTACGAACTATTATGAGAGAGACTGAAGGATGGCATCCAGTTTGGAATCAAGTCTAGAAATCTTTTGATCCACCCTTGTGTTGAGCTCTGTTATGGATGTTTCTATTGAGGAGACCTTCTTCATAGTATCCGAGACATTGGTTTGGATTTAGAGGAGAACGAAAGGATCAATGTAATCACCAGCTGAGGATTCGGAGTCAGAGTCTGACTTGTGCGGTGTAGCTTGTCGTGATGAAGTATATGTGGATGGACCAAACTTAGTTGCGGCATCATCTTCTTGTAGCTTGTAGTGGGAACCACCATTCGGAGTGGTTGAAGAAGATGATCCGAAGTCAAAAGCAGACATGGAGGTTGATGGCTTGGATTAAAGACGGATGGACGACATGAACTTGGGGTCCGGAACAGATTTGCCTTCATCAGTGAACATTATTTCTTCGGAGAGTTCTTCATTCGAATCAGTTTGGAAGATCTTGGTGTGAGTGGTGATTGGTGGTTGTTCCGAAGCTAGTTCTCTATCAACATCATCGTTTGTAGGAGGAACATACGAAAGGTTGCTTTGATGAGCTCTGTTGTACATTAAAGTAATAGTGGCCTCCACTTGCGCTCGTGTCAGATCCGAATGTCTGGAAACTGCCTAGTTTACATAATCTTCCCATTTGGGATCGCTACACCTGGTCATCCTGTACACCTTCCGAGTATTAGACCAGTTGAGGCATCCAGAGTAGGAGAGACTGCTCCGGCTCCGGAATGCTTAGGTTCCGGAATAGGGGTGCCGGAGTGTGTGCGTGTGTGAGAAACGAGAGAGATATCAAATGAGACTTGTGGGTGTGTTCCAGCGGGGTGCAAGGAACTATGTTCAACACCGACATCACCTTTTTAGGAAGGTGAGGGTGGATTATGTGGAGACTCCCCATGAGTGTGTGCATATGATGTTGAAACATTAAGGGGTACCTCAGATGAGTAGGCTGGTGGGGAGCTCGGACGGCCAAAGTCAGCCTGAGTGTCATGAGCATCTTCCTTTGGAGAGGAAGAGCCGACTTTGGGTCTCTTTTGTGGATTTGGCTTTATGGGAGACCTCTTCCGTTTGGCAGATTTCTTAATCTTGGATCCGGACACGGAAGGTTTGTCCTTTTCCGAAACAGGCTCAACGAAGACTGGGGCAAGTTGTGTTGGGTCAAACACAACCGAAGTCTCCAGATGATGTTTCAAAAAAATGGATTCGGAAGGAATTGAGGCCATCATATGGTCTGGAAGTCATCTAACCGGACCAAATGAGGATTGGTCCTGGATTCTATAAGCCTTGACAACTTTAAAGGAAACACATATCTCTGGAGGAATCACGAAAACAGAAAGTGTGTAACACCCAAAAATTTACGCCAAATTTAAACTTTTAATACTAACAAAAGAGTCAATAGTAATTGTTTTTACAAAAAATTTCCAATTCGTTTATCATCAGAGTGTCCCAAAATAGATCATGAGGATGAGGAGCGGTACGGTCACGCCTTTGCCTTCGCTCGCTCTCCTGAAGTACCTGAAACAATAAACTGAAAACTGTAAGCCCGAGGGCTTAGTGAGCTACCCCCAAAATACCAACACCATACTGACAGAAACCACAGCCATAACGATCAATCAAACAACATACATATTGGGCCATTGGCCGGACTGGTCCACCCTACTGGGCCTACATTCTATCTGAATCTATCCCGAGCCTTCAGCATGACTGGTCTGCCGCGTGGGCCTACAGTCTCCCCGGGCCGCTCAAAGGGTTTGTTGGCCTTCAGTAGAAAGCAGGACCGCCTCAACCTAACCAACAAATCAACTAACCATGTACGCATTCTATCATATACTGGTATATACGCATAGCAAACATATCTATCTCATTGACCATCAATCATAGAGTTTCACTCGTAAATAGAGTATCGACCTAACAGGTCACTATCATACGAATCCTTACGGATCATAAAAGCATAACATACTATCTATCCTGATTCCGATCTAACAAATCAGAAACATAGGTAGCATACCATAACAACCGGTTTAACCGATCTCTAGTATAACAACCATCCTAAACAGGATGAATTCTAACAAAGCAATAACATAACTCCCATCCTAAACCAGGATGAAATCTAGCATGGCAATAATAAAGCAACCATCCTAAACCAGGATGTAAATAATAGAGGGCCGACCTTGGTGCCGTAGCCCCTATCGATATAGTGAGGATAACTCACCTCGCAGATGTCGATTGAAATGCAAACTCCAACTATCAGATAACTTGACACCGGCACCACCACCTAAAACCATGGCACAATATACTCATAAGTTCTTACTCTTATGAGACACCCCATAACCTCTTAGTAATTCCTGATCAAGGTCAGAGTCCTCAGTCAAGGTCAACAGTCAATGTTGATCTCAACTCGCCGGGTGCACTCGGCCACTCGCCGAGTCCTTGGAGCACATTCCAACTCACCGAGTCATCGAAGTGACTCGTCGAGTCCCTTCGAATCTCGATCAATCCTTAAGGGCCACCCGTCGAGTTTCCTCCTTGTAACTCGATGGGTACACACACATGCCTATCCAAGGGAAAAGCCATCTGACTCACCAAGTTGTTGTTAAACTCGTTGAGTTTTATGGTGATCTTCATCGGACTCGGCGAGTTGTTCATCCAACTCTCTGAGTTCAATGACCATCTTCATGTGACTCGCCGGGTCCATCCAGTCCTCTTTTGTCACACCCCAAAACCGGAACGGTGGAAACGTTCGGGGGCGGATGACTTCATGTGGTAACGTAACAAATGAATACATAGTAAAGAAAGCAATACAACCATCATATATATAATTGAAAGTTTACATTGTTAAAAGGTACATGTTAAAAAAAACCAATTACAATATGATGCCAAAATATGAATTTAAACTGGCGTCGCAGCGTCCTTTCTTCAAAAGCTGTTTGTTACCTGTAATTACTGAATCCCTGGGACATACAAGTAATTTTGAAAGTGTAGATCAGCATTTAAGCTAGTGAGTTTCATAAGTATTAAATGACAATGTTTGTATGAAATGAAATGTTTTGTTCTTGTTTGTTTGTTCCTAGAAAATCCTATATTATCTAGTAGCATAAATGTAGCCTTCTATCAAGACCAATGTTTGTTTCTAGAAAATGTATGTACGTATAAAATTTCCAATACGTCTGAAAAACCCCGTAAATTAATGTGTTTTTAATACTCCATGTGAGTTTTATAACCATGCTATTGACTAAAAATGCCTATACACAACGTTCTTCAGGTGTTGGAATGTTCTGACGTTTGTCACCCCAAATGGTGGACTGTAGCTAACAGTCAGGGCGCGGGGTTGTCAAGCCGTATAGATCTATACACAAACACCATGCTCCCCCTCCAAGGGATTTTGGTATATAATACAGGACTTGAAATGTGTACTTGAACGTACGTGAAGTTAATGTCTCACAAAACTTAGTATAAAACAGATTTATGTGTGAAAATGTTCGTTTGTTCTTGTATATGAAAGTAAACTGCTTGAAATAGTGTTTCTAGTATGTAAAAGTTCGTAATGTTCTCGGAAAACTATACCTATTATAGTTTTCTAAAAATGTGTCTCATTTTTATAGTAATCTCTGTAAAATGCTCACTTGTTATGAAAAGTATAATTTTTATAGTGTCTAAGATGGACACATATACATACAGTATAAGCAGAGTGTTTGATTTATACATATATAACAACATTTTTCATTACAAAAGATATGATTTATCATGATATATTTTGCACGCGAATGTTTCCCTATAATAGTTATAGATCACATATGATTCCGTTGATAAAAAGTGTATAATGAAACTTTATATAACACACGATAATAATCGTGTGTTTTATTTGTATTTCCCCCCTTAAAAGCATATAAAAGCATTTATAAAACATTAAAAAGTTTGGATTATTAGGGTATGAACTCACTTGAAAGATCGGAAAAGGCGAGATGAAAACCGCGCAGAATTTCGACTCGAGAAACCGGATTTTCTTGGGATTCTCGGGAATCTCAGGAGCACAAACGACCTTCGGGACTTGAGCAAGGTAACCGGGACTTCAGGATATCACTTGCACAGAAAACGAGGCAAAATGCAAGAAAGTTGAGAGAGAATTGAGCCCTTTCTTCGGAACCCTCGCATCCCTTTTATAGGGGCAGGGAACCGCCTCCATACGCGGGGCGTACTCGAGTACGCTGGGCGTACTCGTGCGTCACGCATGAGCGCATCCTTGACTGCTTCGGGCTCCGGATGGGACTAGACATAGGCTCGCATAGGGTGCGACGTGGACGATCCGAGGCCTAGGCCTTGAGTACGCTGGGCGTACGCGTGTATGCTGGGTGTACTCGTGTGCGACTCAGCCTTCGGATAATACCGAAATTTCTATTAAAATTTATATTTTTAATATTTAATAAATTTCAAAAATTCATATCTTCTTCATACGAACTCCGTTTTCGACGTTCTCGACGTTCTTTATATACACGCGTAGGTGAGACTACGCTCTACAACTTTCGTTTAGATTCTGTTGGCAAATTTTGAAATTATTTTTATTATTTATTTTTAAAAGGTCGCGGTAAGAAAATTTCGTTAGAAATTCATAACTTCTTTATCTGACGTCTGTTTTTGCCAGACTTTTTACCGTTGAAATACCATTGTCGAGACCTTCGATTCCCGTTTAGGTCATTCCGGCCAAAAGTCGCTCGATTTCTGTTTTGAGTTTTTAGCTTTCTGTCGCTAAGCCGAACTTGGAAAAATCATAACTTCAATATACGAAGTCGGATTTGAGCGTTCTTTTTACGTACGATCACGGTTTAATGACATCAAACATAGTAGGTAATTATTTAGAGACTTTTTGGACATTTTATTTTCGAAGTTAATTTCATTATATCAAAAGTGGTTACAATACTTGACTTTTTAGGTCATTACATAGAGTTGAAATATCGGGTTGTCACATCATCCCCCCGTTAGAGGGAATTTCGTCCCGAAATTTAAAGTAAGAAAGATTCTTATGAATCAGAGAAAAGGATGAGGGTACTTTTGTTTCATCTGATCTTCGCGTTCCCATGTGAATTCAGGTCGTCGCTTGGCATTCCAGCGAACCTTCACGATGGGTATGCGACTTTGTTTCGTTTGTTTGACCTCTCGGTCCATGATTTCTACCAGTTCTTCCACAAAGTTGAGGCTCTCGTTGATCTCGGTTTCATCGAGTGGAATAACAAGAGTCTCATCGGATAGACACTTTTTCAAGTTCGAGACATGGAAGGTGGGATGTATGTTACTAAGTTCACTTGGTAGATTAAGCTTGTAAGCTACAGGGCCGATTCTGGCGAGAATCTCGAAAGGCCCTACGTATCTTGGATTTAGTTTCCGACGCTTTCCAAAGCATATTAAGCCCTTCCACGGTGAGACCTTCAATAGAACGCGGTCTCCTACCTAGAATTCCAAAGGTTTCCTCCTTTGGTCAGCGTAGCTTTTCTGTCGGTCTCTAGAGGCTTTCAACCGTTCACGAATCTGAACGATCTTCTCTGTCGTTTCCCGTATGATTTCCGGACCGGTGAGAGTGCTTTCAGGAACTCGTCCTTTAGATAACTAGGTGTCGCCAACTTCAGCCCAGCATAGAGGGGACCTACACTTACGGCCATAGAGGGCTTCAAATGGAGCAGCCTTTATGCTCGTATGATAATTATTGTTGTATGAAAATTCGACAAGGGGTAAATGGATGTCCCATGCCTTTCCAAAGTCAATCACACAGGCTCTCAGCATATCTTCCAAGGTTTGTATCGTTCTCTCGCTTTGTCCGTCTGTTGGTGGATGGTAGGCTGTACTCATGTCTAGCCTAGTCCCCAGGGAACTTTGTAGTGACTGCCAGAACCTTGAAGTGAATCTACTATCTCTATCGGAGATAATGGATATCGGAACACCATGCAGTCGTACTATTTCCTTTATGTAAGTTCTTGTAAGCGTTTCCATCCTGTCAGTCTCCTTGATTGGTAGGAAATGCGCGGATTTGGTCTATCTATCGACGATGACCCATATGGTATCGATTCCACCCGTCGTCTTGGGCAAATTGGTTATGAAGTCCATAGTAATCCGTTCCCATTTCCATTCCGGTATCTCCGGCTGTTGTAGTAATCCTGACGGTTTCTGATACTCGACCTTAACCTTAGCGTAAGTAAGGCATTTACTTACGAAGGTAGCAATTTCTGCTTTCATGTTAGGCCACCAGTACAGTTTCTTAAGATCCAAATACATTTTATCTGAACCTGGGTGAACGGAATATCTCGTGTTGTGAGCTTCGGCCATGACTACGTCTCTGAATCCACCATGTTTTGGTGTCCAGATACGGTCCATGAGATAATATGCTCCACCACCCTTGATTTCTAGAGTCTTTTCCATTCCTCTCAGGGATTCACCCGCCACATTTTCAGGTTGCAAAGCATCCAGTTGAGCCTCCTTAATTTGGGTGGATAAGTGGGAATGGATAGTCATAGTCAGAGATTTGACTCTCCGACCAGTGTATGTTGAGCTCCTTCTGATAAAAAATGTGTTGAAGGCTCTTGTGGTCTGTGAAGATAGTGCTCTTTGTTCCGTACAGGTAGTGTCTCCAGATCTTCAGAGTAAATACCACTGCTCCTAACTCAAGATCGTGTGTTGTATAGTTCACTTCGTGTGTCTTAAGCTGACGGGAGGCATAAGCAATAACCTTCCCTCTTTGCATAAGAACACAACCAAGTCCTTGATTTGATGCATCACAATACACTACGAAATCTTCTATCCCTTCTGGGAGGGATAGTATCGGCGCGGTGCACAAGGCTTATTTCAGTGTTTGGAACGCCTTCTCTTGTTTTGCTTCCCAGTCAAAGGCCACACCTTTCTGGGTTAATGTAGTAAGAAGTTTCGCAATGCTAGAGAAGTTCTTTATGAATTTGCGATAGTAGCCAGCGAGACCTAGAAATTGACGAATCTCTGTAGGTGTCTTTGGTGCCGACCAGTTCTCAATGGCCTTAATTTTTGAGGGGTCCACGTGTATCCCCTTTTTGCTAACAAGTGGCCCAAAAATTCGACTCTTCGAATCCAAAATTCGCATTTAGAGAACTTCGCATAGAGCTTTTCCGATCGTAGTGTTTCTAAGACTTTTCGTAGGTGCTGACTATGGTCTTCCTTACTTTGGGAGTAGATAAGTATATCATCGATGAAGATGATGACGAACTGATCCAAGTAAGGATGGCACACCCTATTCATTAGGTCCATGAATACTGCTGGTGCGTTGGTTAATCCGAACGGCATCACTACAAATTTGTAGTGTCTATAACGGGTTCGGAAGGCTGTCTTGGGAATATCCTCCTCTAGCACTCATAATTGGTGATATCTGGATCGTAGATCTATCTTCGAGAAGTAGTTTGCTCCTTGAAGTTGATCAAATAGGTCGTCAATGCGGGGTAGAGGATAATGATTTTTGACAGTAAGTTTGTTCAGTTCTCTATAGTAAACGCACATACGGAATGATCCGTCTTTCTTCTTTACAAACAAGACCGGTGCTCCCCAAGGTGAGAAACTTGGTCTAATGAATCCTTTTTGATGGAGTTCATTAAGCTGGCTGGAAAGTTCTTGCATCTCTGCTGGTGCCAGGCGATAAGGCGATTTCGCTACTGGGGTAGCCCTTGGAACTAAGTCGATTCTGAACTCGACTTGGCGTTGTGGTGGTAATCTCGATAGTTCTTCTGGAAAGATATCGGGAAAGTTGCGTACTTCTGGAATGATTTTGATGTCCTTTAATTCCTGACTGTATCGACGATGTGTGCAAGAAATGCTTGACAATCCTTCCGCAAACACTTTCGAGCTTGGGTGCACAAAATGATGCGAAGGTTTGTACTTGATTTGTCGCCGTAAATCACTAATGTTTTGTCGTTAGGGAGATTAAGACAAACAGCTTTCTCAAAGCACATGATATCGGCGCGAAGAAGACTTAACCAATCCATGCCGACTATGATGTCGAAACTTTTAATTTGGACCGACATGAGGTTGATTGGGAAAGAATAACCGTCTAAAGTTAATGTACAGCCCATGTATATGTAGTTAGTGTTTTTCGTTAATTCGTTTGCCATTTCTATAGTAAATGATTTCTCTAACTTGCTAGGTTTATGTTTAAGTAAGTGAATAAAGTTTTGACTCACGAAGCTTCTCTCTGCTCCACTATCGAATAGTATGCATGCATATGAATTATCGAGAAGGAACTTACTAGCAACTACTGTCGGATCAGCTACGACTTCATCGTGGCCTATAGCCAAAACTCATCCCACCTCGCCGGTATTTGCTGCCTTTGGGAAGTTTCTCTTGTAGTGGCCCACCTCGCCACAACCGTAGCAAGCTTGACCTACACTAGCGTTGGGAACTTGAGTGATCGGCTTTGCGGGATCCTTGCAGAAACGGACAGTGTGTCCCTTTCTGTTGCAGTTGGAGCACTGCATTTCCCGACAAGGTCCATGATGGTGGTAAGTGCATTTGGTGCACTTTGGAAGGTTACCCACATAAGGCTTTGTTGGGTAGGGATTTGTAGAAACGGTAGTAGGTACAGTAGCAGCATTCACTGAAACCAGTTGTTGTTTCTTCGCAGATTCTTGGGAAGACCCACCCTTCCCTTTATTCCATCCTCTCTTCCTGTTATTGTTGTTGTTGTTTCCCTTTTGTGGTTCTGGTGCAGAAATCGTTGAGTTCTGATGACTTCCGTAATCAACAAGAGATTATGCCAGTTCCTTGGCACTTTCAAAAGTGTTAGGTTTTGAAGCTAACACACTTGACTGAATTTGGGGTAACAGTCCCCAAATGTATCTCTCTATTTTCTTGCTCTCAGGAGCAATCATATCTGGGCAAAGGATTGCCAGATCGCAGAATCTGTTGGTATAAGTTGCTATGTCGGTACCAATCATTCCAAGAGTCCAGAGTTCGTGTTCGAGTTTTTGAATCTCTCCTCGTGGACAGTATTCTCTCATCAGCATGATTTTTAAGCTTTCCCAGCTTATGGAATTCGCCACTATCAGAGTAAGTACCTTAACGTGGCCATTCCACCAAGTTAAAGCTCTATCAGTAAGCGTGAAGGTGGCAAACTTAACTTTGCTGTGCTCGGGACAGGAGTAGATTTCAAAGACTGACTTTGTCCTCTCAATCCACTGCCTCAAAATCATCACACTACCTGTCCCATTAAACATACGGGGTTTGGCATTCGTAAAGTCTTTATAGGTGCATTCTCGGGGTTGTCCATGACTCTCGCCATGGTTGGAAGGAAGCGTGCCTATCCCTGAGCCAGTAGTAACAGGGGTATTGAGTTGTGACATGGCAGCCGCCACAGCTGCTGTGACTGCTGCTTGGAACATGGCAACATCAAATTGAGGAGGTGGAGGTGGTGGTGGTATAGGTGCTTCCCCACCATTGTTTCGTCTTGGGTTTCTACGCGGAGGCATCTTTCAACTATAGGTTGAAAAGATAAAGATAAGAATTCCATAGCATAGAAAATGAATGTGTCTCATGAACTAAATTGTTATAGCTCAACAACAGATGATAGTATGAGTCTCAAAGATAGAAGAATGAAAGTTATTTGTAAGACTGAAAATATGAAACAAGCATATGGTTTCTCCATAACATTTTAAGGATTGAACGAGATACTCAACGTAGTAATAATAGTGCCACTTATATTAATATAATAGTTGATACAACGATCACAAAAATTTGACCCCTATAAGGATCTCCAGTTACAAAGTTTAAGAAAATTAAAAACTTTTAGCCGATGTCCTAACTTATAACAAAATTTGGGATTTTGGAAAGTACTACTTGCGACGTAGGTTGCGCTTGGAGCTTGACTCCGCATCCGATTGCTGCGATTCCATTAGACGCCTATCGAAGGCGGCTTGTTGTTCCCTCAATTCGGCGAGGGCTGCAATCATTTGCGCTTGGAATGCCTCGGTTTGGAGTTGGGCATTGTCTTGAGCTCTGTCTAGCCTATGGATGTCGGAAGTGTGAACCTGTACTTCCACGTTGACTTCCCGAATCCGGCTAGCTTGAACTCCGGATTGGTAGGACTGATTGGCTAGTTTGCCCACCATGACTGGGAGTGCCCGATCAACCGAACCTCTGCCGCGGACATCATAGAAGTCTTGGCACATGCCGTAGGGAGGGCGTAGATTTTGTTGTTAGCTCCAATGGTGGAGGTGACTTCCCCAAACGGGAGTCGGTCCTTGAAAGTTCCTTACGAAGACGGGAGGTTGTGCGGGTGGTGGGTTGATCACTTCCGGCTCTGAGTCGGTACCGGAGTCATCATCTTCAACCAATTCTATGGGTTCTTCGTCCTCCTCGGGATCCTCTTCAATCCATCCCCCGTTGCCTTGGTTGGGATAGTACGGGTCGCCGGGGTGATGAAATCCAGCCATTTGACTGTACGAGAATAGGGTTATAAGAATTGAATAAATTTGGAACATGTAAGACTAAACATGTAAGCTAAGCTATTTTATGTAGCAAATACTCCTATAGCATTTAAATTCTTGTGTTTGATCCTTGTGATGTTTTTGGTAAGTTTTGACTTGTTGCTCATTACGAGCATTCCTCGATATACATTGGTCCGATCTCGGGAAAATATAGTTGATCACGCCATATTTGTCCCAAATCTAATTACATACATCGAGTCTTAATCGTAGTGTCCAACTTGTCTAAATACTTGTTGTAAAGCTATACTCATGAAAATAAGTTGTATGCATGTATTTGTACTTAAACGAACAAACAATTTAAGTTAAACGAAACGCGGCTTAGGTGTAAAAAGAAAATGTTTTGTCAGAGAGTATTAGTCCCTTAAGCATTTATAGTTTGTATATCTTATGTGGTTTGATATACTTAGTTCACTATAAACATTACTCTGATACCAATCTGTCACACCCCCAAACCGGAATGGTGGAAATGTTCGGGGACGGATGACTTCATGTGGTAACGTAACAAATGAATACATAGTAAAGAAAGCAATACAACCATCATATATATAATTGAAAGTTTACATTGTTAAAAGGTACATGTTCAAAAAAAAAAACCAATTACAATATGATGCCAAAATATGAATTTAAACTGGCGCTGCAGCGTCCTTTCTTCAAAAGCTGTTTGTTACCTGTAATTACTGAATCCCTGGGACATACAAGTAGTTTTGAAAGAGTAGATCAGCATTTAAGCTGGTGAGTTTCATAAGTATTAAATGACAATGTTTGTATGAAATGAAATGTTTTGTTCTTGTTTGTTTGTTCCTAGAAAATCCTATATTATCTACTAGCATAAATGTAGCCTTCTATCAAGACCAATGTTTGTTTCTAGAAAATGTATGTACGTATAAAATTTCCAATACGTCTGAAAAACCCCGTAAATTAATGTGTTTTTAATACTCCATGTGAGTTTTATAACCATGCTATTGACTAGAAATGCCTATACACAACGTTCTTCAGGCGTTGGAATGTTCTGACGTTTGTCACCCCAAATGGTGGACTGTAGCTAACAGTCAGGGCGCGGGGTTGTCAAGCCGTATAGATCTATACACACACACCATGCTACCCCTCCAAGGGATTTTGGTATATAATACAGGACTTGAAATGTGTACTTGAACGTACCTGAAGTTAATGTCTCACAAAACTTAGTATAAAATAGATTTACGTGTGAATTGATGTTCGTTTGTTCTTGTATATGAAAGTAAACTGCTTGAAATAGTGTTTCTAGTATGTAAAAGTTCGTAATGTCTCGGAAAACTATACCTATTATAGTTTTCTAAAAATGTGTCTCATTTTTATAGTAATCCCTGGTAAAATGCTCACTTGTTATGAAAAGTATAATTTTTATAGTGTCTAAGATGGCCACATATACATACAGTATAAGCAGAGTGTTTGATTTATACATATATAACAACATTTTTCATTACAAAAGATATGATTTATCATGATATATTTTGCATGCGAATGTTTCCCTATAATAGTTATAGATCACATATGATTTCGTTGATAAAAAGTGTATAATGAAACTTTATATAACACACGATAATAATCGTGTGTTTTATTTGTATTTCCCCCCTGAAAAGCATATAAAAGCATTTATAAAACATTAAAAAGTGTGGATTATAAGGGTATGAACTCACTTGAAAGATCGGAAAAGGCGAGATGAAAACCGAGCAGAATATCGACTCGAGAAACCGGACTTTCTCGGGATTCTCGGGAATCTCGGGAGCACAAACCACCTTCGGAACTTGAGCAAGGTAACCGGGACTTCGGGATATCACTGGCTCGGAAAACGAGGCAAAACGCAAGAAAGTTGAGAGAGAACTGAGCCCTTTCTTCGGAACCCTCGCATCCCTTTTATAAGGGCTGGGAACCGCCTCCGTACGCGGGGCGTACTCGAGTACGCTGGGCGTACCCGTGCGTCACGCATGAGTGCATCCTCGACTGCTTCGGACTCCGGATGGGACTAGACATAGGCTCGCATAGGGCGCGACATGGACGATCCGAGGCCTAGGCCTTGAGTACGCTGGGCGTATGCGTGTACGCTAGGCATACTCGTGTGCGACTCAGCCTTCGGATAATACCGAAATTTCTATTAAAATTTATATTTTTAATATTTAATAAACTTCAAAAATTCATATCTTCTTCATACGAACTCCGTTTTCGACGTTCTTTATATCCACGCGTAGGTGAGACTATGCTCTACAACTTTCGTTTAGATTCCGTCGGAAAATTTTGAAATTATTTTTATTATTTATTTTTAAAAGGTTGCGGTAAGAAAATTTCGTTAGAAATTGATAACTTCTTTATCTGACGTCTGTTTTTGCCAGATGTTTTACCATTGAAATACCATTGTCGAGACCTTCGATTCTCTTTTAGGTCATTCCGGCCAAAAGTCGCTCGAAATCTGTTTCGAGTTTTTAGCTGTCTGTCGCTAAGCCGAACTTGGAAAAATCATAACTTCAATATACGATGTCGGATTTGGGCGTTCTTTTTACGTACGATCACGATTTAATGACATCAAACATAGTAGGTAATTATTTAGAGACTTTTTGGACATTTTATTTTTGAAGTTAATTTCATTATATCAAAAGTGGTTACAATACTTGACTTTTTAGGTCATTACATAGAGTTGAAATATCGAGTTGTCACATCTTTCCATACATACTTATTTTAAGCCATGCAATGGCTCCAAATCACAGATCCAAGCTTCTAGAGCATACTACCACGTAAAGTTGCAAACTTTGCGTGCATGTATGGTTATAAAGGCTCCAAATGTCTATTTTAAGTTGTTAATGGATCTTCTAGTCCATGAGGGACTCCAGCCACAACCAATACAACAACTTTATGACTCTAGCATCCAAGGAGGGTCCAGATCTGAAGTTAAAACTTCAGATCTAGCCCATCGCTCAACATCCCAACTTGAAAGTCCATAAAAAGCCCTAGAATCAACCAAAGGGAAGAAAAGGAAGTAAGAATGGTACTTTGATACCTTCAAACGATGCTAGCTGAGGCAAAACCCGCTTCCCACTCCTTTCTTGCTTCAATTTCCTTTGCACTCTTAGCTTCCTTCCTCCAAGATCCTCTTTTCCAAGCTTCAAACCCATACCAAGGCACACACACACGAATTAGGGTTTCAAGGGTTCTCAAAGACTGTAAGGAGTCCCAAAGGAGGCTGAGGCTCCTTTAAATAGGGGTGCAAACCCGATATTTAGGGTTTCATCTGCCAGCTCCCACTCACCGAGTCCCAATAGTGGACTCGCCGAGTAGGTCACTAACCACGCGTTCTCACCCCGCTGCTACTCGACGAGTAGGTCGACCAACTCGTCGAGTAGAGCTTTATCCAGAAATTCTTAATTAATTAATATCTGAGGATTGGGGCGTTACAATTCTCCCCCACTTGAACTAGACTTCGTCCTCGAAGTCCGCTGAAGAAAACAATGTCGGGTAATGCTCGTGCATTTCTGCTTCCGGCTCCTATGTCCACTCGGATCCCCTCCGATGTTCCCACTGCACCTTTACTAAAGGTATTTCCTTATTCCACAGAATCTTCTTCTTCTTTTCCAAAATAGCTACAGGCCTCTCCACATAGTTCAGGCATTCGTCGACTTGAATGTCATCCAACGATACCACTGCCTCCTGGTCCATGACGCACTTTCGCAATTGCGAAACATGAAATGTGCTGTGGATCCGGCTAAGTTCCTCCGAAAGCTCTAGCCTATAAGCCACCTTGCCAACCCTGTCAACAATCCTGAACGGCCTAATGAATCGGGGACCCAATTTTCTCCTCTTCCTAAAACGGATCACACCCTTCCAGGGTGAGACCTTCAGGAGAACCATGTCACCCACCTGAAATTCCAACTCAGATCGGCGACGATCGGCATAACTCTTTTGTCGACTCTGAGCGGTCTGCAGCCACTGGCTAATCTGTTGTATCATCTCGATAGTTTGCAGAACTACCTCTGTCGGACCCATCACCCTATGGCCAACCTCGCCCAATAGACTAGGGTCCTACACTTCCGCCTATACAACAGCTCGAAAGGCGGGGCGCCAATACTGGAATGATAGTTGTTGTTGTAGGCGAACTCTGCAAGCGGAAGGTGGGAATCCCAACTTCCACCGAAATCAATGACGCACGCCCTCAACATATCTTCGAGGGTCTGAATGGTCCGCTCACTTTGCCCATCCGTCTACAGATGGAATGCTGTACTAAAATGCAGCCTCGTACCTAGTTCCTCATGGAACTTCTGCCAAACACGGGAAGTAAATCGGACATCCTGATCGGAAACTATGGAAACTGAAACCCCATGGTGAGAGACAATCTCACGGACATATAGGTCGGCCAACTTCTCCGCCGACGAACTCTCCCGTATAGCTAGGAAGTGGGCACTCTTGGTCAATCGATCCAGGATGACCCATATAGCATCGAATCCCTTTGTCGTTCTTGGCAATTTCGTGATGAAATCCATCGTGATTCGTTCCCATTTCCACATGGGAATCTCCAGAGGCTGCAGCTTACCATGCGGCCTCTGGTGCTCAGCCTTGACCATCCTGCAGGTCACCACCTCTCAATGTACCAAGCGATATCTCGCTTCATACCAGGCCACCAATAACTCAAAATCAAATCTCGATACATCTTGGTAGCCCCTGGGTGAATAGAAAAACGAGACTTATGAGCCTCCTCCATCACTGTCTGCCTAACTCCTTCGGTCATCGGAACCCAAACCCGACCATATTGGGTCAATAGCCCGCAGCTATCCTGAACAAACTAGGTGCTTTCGCCCTTAATCCTTTCCAATTTCCAGTTTTCCAGTTTCATACCCTCGATCTGAGTATCCCCGACTAAACCCACCAACGGGGAATCCACCACTATCCTCATACATCTGGCTGGGGTAAAAGGCCATGCTGACTTGCGGCTCAGAGCGTCCGCAACCACATTCGCTTTACCAAGATGGTAAAGGATCTCGCAATCATAGTCCTTGACTACATCCAGCCACCTGCGTTGCTTCATATTCAAGTTCGGCTGATCCATTATGTGCCTCAAAATCTTGTGATCCATGTATATGGTACAACGGACCCAGTACAAATAGTGCCTCCAAACCTTGAGAGCGAAGACCACGGCTCCCAGCTCAAGATCGTGCGTGGGGTATCTCGTCTCATGTGGCTTCAACTGCCGCGATGCATAAGCTATCACTCGCCCCCTCTACATGAGGACTGCCCCTAAGCCTGTGATGGACGCATCACAATATACCACGAAATCCTCCACTCCCTCGGGGAGTGTCAACACTGACGCCTTGCATAACCGCTGCCGGAGGATCTCAAACGCCCTCTGCTGCTCCCGGGCCCCACCAGAAATCCACTCCCTTCCTCGTTAGACGAGTGAGGGGTACGACAAACTTGGAGAAATCACGAATGAATCTCCGATAATACCCTGCTAATCCCAGAAAACTCCTGATGTCTGAGGGAGATCTCGGAGTCTCCCACTGCATAACCGCCTCCACTTTGGCCGGATCGACCAAAATCCTATCCTGATTAACGAGATGTCCAAGGAACTGAACCTCTCACAACCAGAACTCACACTTTGAGAACTTGGCATAAAGTCGTTCTCGTCGCAGCACCTCCAACAGCTCCCTGAGGTTCTCCTCATCTATTAACACAATGACTGAGCGATCGAGCATCGGTCTGCAGACTCGGTTCATCAGATCCATGAATATTGCGGGCGCGTTGGTGAGTCCAAACGGCATCACCACGAACTCGTAATGACCATAATGAGTCCGGAACGGATTCGTCTCTACGTCTTCCTCCCTCACCCTGACCTTGTGGTATCCTGATCTCAAATCGATATTGGAAAACCAAGATGCACCCTGCAACTGGTCAAAAAGATCATCTATCCTCGGGAGCGGATAACAGTTCTTCACCGTCAACTTATTTAGCTCCCTATATTCAATACACATCCTGTGCGAACCATCTTTCTTCTTGACGAAGAGGATCGGTACTCACCAGGATGAGCTACTCGGTCGAATGAACTGCTTACCCAGCAGTTCCTGCAGCTGAGATGATAGCTCCTGCATCTCTGGTGGTGCCAAACGGTACAGCGCCTTGGCAATTGGGGCCACACCTGGCACTAGATCAATGCTAAACTCAACCTACCTCACCGGAGGCACTCCGGGTAACTCCTTCGGAAGCACATCAGCAAACTCTTTAACCACAGGGACCTCTGAAACTGAGAGCTACTCCCTAACCCACGTATCTACCACATACGCCAAATAACCGACACAACTGTGCTGAATATACTGTCGAGCCCTAGCTGCCGAACAAAACCCTGATCCCGACCTGGTGTCATCACCATATACTACCAGTTCTCCCCCACTTGGGGTTCGAACCACTACCCGTTGTCCCTCACAGTCGATCATGGCACCAAAACGGCTAAGCCAATCCATTCCTACAATCACGCATACATCCCCCATGGAGATAGGAATCAAATCTATCGGGAAGACACCTCGAAAATCTCCAACTCGCATCCTCGGTAGACCGAAGAAGCAAAAACCCCGTACTCGTTGGCGATCGAAACTCGCAACGGACACTCAAGATCATCTATCAGCACACTGAACCCTCTAGAGAAGGTCTGAGATACGAACGACCGACTCGCCCCCGAGTCAAATAAAACCAAAGCAGGCAAATAATTTACTAAAAACGTATCTGATCATAGGCATAACCAATAAGCATAGTATAAATACAATAATTGAGATAGAGAATAGGAACATACCAGCAACCACATCTGGTGCTACCTTTGCCTCCTCAGTCGTGAGCTGGAAGGCGCGACCCTGAGTTTTCGGAGGCTCTATCTTGACTGGCCTCCCATCTCCAATCCTCACAGTAGCTGACGCAGAACCCTGCGCTGGCTTAGCGGCGAGCTGCGGGCAGTTGGTCTTCACATGACCAACCTGATGACAATGGAACAAGTCCTCATATTTGCTGGAGGGGCAGACTGGCGGCAGTCCCTGGCATAATGCCCCTCCTTGCCACATTTGTGGCACCCCCTCCTGCTAGAAAAACCCCTGAGCGAGCCTTGCCACACTTTCCACAAGTACGGCTCTAATGACCCCTGGACCGTGTATCAGCGGTTTTAGACTACTTAGGCGCCGGCTGAGACTATGTCGGTGCCTGACGCTGCTCCTTCAGCTGCAGCTCTATCTCTAACTCACGCCGCCGCGCCGCTTCCTGTAGGTCCAGGCGGGTATCAGATCGCTGAGTAGACACAAACTGTCGAATGTCCGTCTTGAGCATACTCAGATAACGAGTCATCTAAGACTGCTCTGAAGCAAACTCCGGGCAAAACATAGCCCTCTCCATGAACATACGGGTAATCTCCATCACAGACTCCCCATCCTATCTCAAGGTCAAAAACTCCTGAGCAAGCCGCTCCCGTTCCATGCGCAGAATGTAGTGGGTGAGAAACATATCCCAGAACTGCTCCCAGGTAATAGCAGCCCTCTGATCATCAGTATACAAACTCTTCGTCAGCCTCTAGCAGTCCTTCGCCCCAAGCCTCAGCTGGTTCAGGGCACACCTGACCTTCTGGTCAGCAGGGCATGAACACGTGAAGAAACATCCCTCCACGTCAGATAACCACCTCATAGCCCGAATGACATCCTGTGTACCATCAAATGTCGGGGGCTTCGTATTGTCGAAGTCCCGGTACTGGAAAGCCATGCCGACTCCTCCTCCTCCAACTCTTGCAGCAGTTACAACCGAAGTGGCTGCAACGACAACAGTCTCTGCTAGAGCGGCATACCGCTCATCAAAATACTCGACCATCGCGGTCTTAATCGACCCAAACATCTCTGGCAGCTGCGCTAGGAACGCAACAACAATCTCATCGTGCATGATCTCCCGAATCCGGGCATCCAACTCCTCAGTCCCTATCTGAACCACGGGCTCAGGTGCTACCGGCACCTCCAATCCTCCATCTCCTGACCCTGATCTTGATCCTGATCCTGGTCCGGACCCCAAAGCAACACGTCTCGTCACCACCATACTGCAATCACACTCAATGCCTCAAACAAATCATATAATGATGGAAAACCAATTATCCTCAATCCCTAGGGGTTGTGACTTCCTTGATACGCGTATGGGTCATGTGCTTTCAGTAGTATGGGCCCCTACTACCTTCCACACCTACCCATATTTGTCTCAAGTATCACCACAACGCCCTAAACTGTGTTTAACATGATATGCGCTCGACCCTCACTAACAGGGGACATCACCTAACTAGTAACTAATCCTGCAGTTCCGCACCACTCACACATCCATGAAACTTCCATCATTCCCTGCAGCGCTAGTGTACACTGGCTGCACATAGCGCTAGACCCGATAGACTTTCAAATATCCAAACCCACATTAAGGTCGAATCGGACATGATCTTGACTATCCACAGGCGTGGTGCATACACTAATCATTTACAGTTATGATGTCAATCCCATATACAAGAAACCCTAGGCTAATAGGTATCATACAATTAGGCCAATCTATCATGGGATTCCTGCAAATACCTAGCCTAGCACTAGCATGATGTTCTAACATATCAGAATATCAAATAACTGTATGGTATTTTGGGGCTTAATTACAGGCTCCGGCTGATCGTACCCTTTGCATCTTCCATCCTTTATTTTGAAAACCATTTCTAAAAACTTATTTTCCGAAAACCTCCTTGGTTTTAGACTGGGTTCACACGAGTGTTCCTCCAATTCACTCAAACCAAGGCTCTGATACCAACTTGTAACACCCAAAAATTTACACCAAATTTAAACTTTTAATACTAACCAAAGAGTCAATATTAATTGTTTTTACAAAACATTTCCAATTCGTTTATCATCAGAGTGTCCCAAAATATATCATGAGGATGAGGAGCGGTACGGTCACGCCTTTGCCTTTCCTCGCTCTCCTGAAGTACCTGAAACAATAAACTGAAAACTGTAAGCCCGAGGGCTTAGTAAGCTACCCCCAAAATACCAACACCATACTGACAGAAACCACAGCCATAACGATCAATCAAACAACATACATACTGGGCCATCGGCCGGACTGGTCCGCCCTACTAGGCCTACAGTCTATCTGAATCTATCCCGATCCTTCGGCATGACTGGTCCGCCGCGTGGGCCTACAATCTCACCAGGCCGCTCAGAGGGTGTGTTGGCCTTCAGCACAAAGCAGGACCGCCTCAACCCAACCAATAAGCAACTAACCATGTACGCATTCTATCATATACTGGCATATACACATAGCAAACATATCTATCACATTGAACATCAATCATAGAGTTTCACTCGTAACTAAAGTATCGACCTAACAAGTCACTATCATACCAATCCTTACGGATCATAAAAGCATAACATACTATCTATCCTGATTCCGATCTAGCAGATCAGAAACATAGGTAGCATACCATAACAACCGATCTAATCGATCTCTAGTATAACAACCATCCTAAACAGGATGAATTCTAACAAAGCAATAACATAACACCCATCCTAAACTAGGATGAAATCTAGCATGGCAATAACAAAGCAACCATCCTAAACCAGGATGTAAATCATAGAGGGTCGGCCTTGGTGCCGTAGCCCCTATCGATATAGTGAGAATAACTCACCTCGCAGATGTCGATTGAAATACAAACTCCAACTATTAGATCACTTGACACCGACACCGCCACCTATAACCATGGCACAATATACTCATAAGTTCTTACTCTTATGAGACACCCCATAACCTCTTAGAAATTCTGGATCAAGGTTAGAGTCCTCAGTCAAGGTCAACAGTCCATATTGACCTCAATTCGCCGAGTCCGTGGAGCACATTCCAACTCGCCGAGTCATCGGAGTGACTCGTCGAGTCCCTTCGAATCCTGATCAATCCTTAAGGGCCACCCGTCGAGTTTCCTCCTTGTAACTCAACGGGTACACACGCATGCCTATCCAAGGGAAAAGCCATCCGACTCGCCGAGTTGTTTTTCAACTCATCGAGTTTTATGGTGATCTTCATCAGACTCACCGAGTTGTTCATCCAACTCGCCGAGTTCAATGACCATCTTCATGTGACTCGCTGAGTCATCGTTGAGTCTTGCCGAGTCCATCCAGTCCTCTTTCCATACAGACTTTTTTTAAGCCATGTAGTGGCTCCAAATCACAGATCCAAGCTTCTAGAGCATACTTACCACGTAAAGTTGCAAACTTTACGTGCATGCATGGTTATAAAGGCTCCAAATGTCTATTTTAAGTTCTTAATGGAGCTTCTAGTCCAAGAGGGACTCCAAACACAACCAATACAACAACATTATGACTCTGGCATCCAAGGAGGGTCTAGATGTGATGTTACAACTTCAGATCTAGCCCATAGCTCAACATCCCAACTTGAAATTCCATAAAAGCCCTAGAATCAACCAAAGGGAAGAAAAGGATGTAAGAATGGTACTTTGATACCTTCAAATGATGCTAGCTGAGGCAAAACCCACTTCCCACTCCTTTCTTGCTTCAATTTCCTTTGCACTCTTAGCTTCCTTCCTCCAAGATCCTCTTTTCCAAGCTTCAAATCCACACCAAGGCACACACACACGAATTAGGGTTTCAAGGGTTCTCAAAGACTATAAGGAGTCCCAAAGGAGGCTGAGGCTCCTTTAAATAGGGGTGCAAACCCCGAGATTTAGGGTTTCATCTGCCAGCTCCTACTCACCGATTCCCAATAGTTGACTCGCCGAGTAGGTCACTAACCACGCGTTCTCACCCCGCTGCTACTCGATGAGTAGGCCGGCCAACGCGTCGAGTAAAGATTTATCAAGAAATTCTTAATTAATTAATACCTAAGGATCGGGGCGTTACAAAGTGGTTCAGATATCTTTTTGAAGAGCTGTTGGATTGTCAGTGCCCAGAACGTAGGGCTTGAAATTTCTTTATCCTTCCTCTTGATGGAAAACTTGCAGAAGTCTTGTTAAAGAACCTCCAAAAGATCCACTACATTAACGTGTCTGGAGAAGATGCTATAGACCACATGTAGCTAGTCCTTGCTGAGAGTGTCCGTACCACTGTGCTTGCTGGACAACCCTCGAATGATGAAGTGCATCAACACGGTCCATAGACCAGAGACGGCTGATTTTTTGAAGTCTTTGGCCTTGTAATATTGATTATAGCCAATGTGATTCAGGAATGTCTGAAACTCTTCAGTGGTAGGCTTTTGAACTCTGAAGCCCTAAGGGTTTTCTTTCACACCGATTGCCTTAAGAGAAGTGGACTTGAAGATAGGCATAATCCTGTCACCGATGAACTTCGTCTGCAACACACCGTCATCAACTTTGATGCTTGTAAATTCTTTGTGGAGATGATGAAGTGGAAGAGCTGGTTCGGGAACTCTAGTGTAGCACCCCAAGATTCAGGTGCATATCTTTCATCCTTGTTTTTATTGTATTGTCATGTTTAGTCCTTGAGTGGAGAATGTATAGCAAGTGAGTACGCTGGGCGTACCAAGGGGGTACGTTGCGCGTACTCACGCGCTTAAATTGGACGCGGAGTCGGCAAGGTACGTTGGGCGTATCTAGAGATACATCGGGCGTACCCGGCCTAGGTGCAAAAACCCTAATCCTCCTTATGCACTATTTAAAGGGTGTTATGGCTCATTCCTTAGCCTCCATATCAGTGAATGAAACCCTAAAAGAGAGCCCCATCCTTCTTAGTGTGTGAGAGTGTTGATTTGAGCTTGTTGGTGCTTTAGAGGCTTGGTGAAGAAGAAGGAAAGGAGAACATGGAGGCTAAAGCTTGAGGTGCCATTTTGGATCTGAGATCTACAGAGGAAAGAGCTACTCTTGGAGGTATAAAGTTCAAAACATTCCTCTTCTTTTGGTTGTTGTTGTATGTGTCAATTTTAGGGCTAAAAACCCCAAAGGTGGAGACTTTATGAGTGTAAAGTACTCCATGGTCCGAGATCTGTCCCTTTTCAGTGTTATTAGTGATGTAGAGCCATAAAGTTCCCATCTTGGATGTTACTTTGGAGTCAGGCATGTGTTTTAAGCCTTCTACAGTTGAAGGTTGGATCATTTTGGGAGTTAGTGACTTGGTCAGCCATGCAAAGGCTTAAAGTCATCAACTTTATGGATTAAGGGGCTTAGAAGGGGTCAGATCTAAAATATGGACGTAGGTCTTAACTGATTAAGACCTCAAGAGCAAGAGGGCTGATGCAGGGGAGTACGCCGAGCGTAATTCCTAGTACGCGCCGCGTACTGGGAGGCGCTCCCTGATTCTGTGGTGCAGCCGGGTACGCCCAACATACGCATCTGGTACGCGCAGCGTAACCTGGAGAGTTGACTTTTGGTTGACTTTTAGGGTATGGTATATTGTGGGTCCTTTGAGCTATGGGAGGGGTAAAATGGTCTTTTACCCTTCTGAGAGTGTCATAAGAGAGCATAGTCTAGGCTTGAGAGTTATACTAAATAGAGTATTATTTTTATATGATTAGACGGAGGCTAGGCCAACACTTACCGAGTCAGAGATTTACCAAGATACCCGAGGTGAGTCTTCTCATTATACTTTACCTAGTTTGGTAACAGAGTTAAGAGATAGAGTATTATAGAGTTATATGCCAGTGTGATTGCATGTTATTATGTGTTGTGATTTATTGTGATATGTGATATGCATGATTTAGAGTTACAGAGTTGGGACTTTCGGGTCCCTAGAGTTAGGGCCAGAGGGCACACAAAGAGTTGGGGCTGGAGGGCCCCACTGAGACACATTGACTAGAGGGTCAACAGAGTTACAGCGTCGAGTGGCTATTATGTGATTATTGTGGTATTTTGGGGAAACTCACTAAGCTTATGCTTACAGTGGTCAGTGTTATGTGTTTCAGGTACCAGTGATGACCGCGGGAAGGCGCCGGCTTGATTCGTACACACATATGGGGATTGGATGTATTTTGATCTTGGGAGACATTGTGATTTGAAAACTTGATGTTATGACCTTTTGTGAACGAATTGTTTAATTAAAAATGTGGTTTCAAAAGTGAAAAATTGTTTTAATTTTTACGGTGTTGCAAGTTGGTATCAAAGCCTAGGTTTGAGGGATTCGGGTGCACCTTCAGGCATATATAAACTCAAACCGAGGATTTGAAATTTTTTTTGATAATAAAACAAGTTTTCAAAAGAAGAACTTGCAAGATAAACAGAGCAGAGTCGTGTGTACGAACAGCCAGCGCCCGAATGGTGATTTCCCAAAATACCATCATTATAAGTGTTATAATATATGATGTAATATGTTATCTGATGAGCTATGATATGCATGCTAGAGTATACTAGGTATTCTTATTAGGACTAGAGTGGCCTGATATGTGATGCCTGAGTGTAGGAGTCTTGCTGTTATAAATATTTCAGAGTGGTTAGGTAGCAGCGAGGAGATTTTGAGAGATCTGTTACGAGTATCATATGATTAGAGAGAGTAGAGTGCTTGGGACTTAGGACTCTGGGAGGAGGACTTGGGGTGGATGCTGATGCGGTGTGGACGGTAGTATTGGGCCCGTACTACTGAAGACACCATGGGGAGCGCCTATCCTTTTTGTCAAGAAGAAGGATGGTTCACACCGGATGTGCATTGATTACCGGGAGTTGAACAAGCTGACGGTCAAGAACCGTTACCCATTGCCGAGGATCGATTATTTGTTCAATCAGTTGCAGGGAGCATCTTGGTTCTCCAAGATCGATTTGAGTTCGGGGTATCATCAGGTAAGGGTGCGAGAGGAGGACATCCAGAAGACAACGTTTAGGACTCGTTATGGGCATTATGGGTATGTGGTGATGCCTTTCGGACTCACCAATGCCCCGACAGTGTTCATGGATCTCATGAACAGAGTGTACAGGCCAATGTTGGATCGGTCGGTGATCGTGTTCATCGACGATATTTTGGTGTATTCGAGATCCAAAGAGCAGCATGAGGAGCATTTGAGGGAGATCCTCGGAGTTCTGAGATCGGAGAGGCTTTACGCCAAATTCTCCAATTGTGATTTCTGGTTGCGAGAGGTCCAGTTCCTAGGGCACCTCATTAACCAGAAGGGGATTTTGGTCGGCCCGGCCAAAGTGGAGGTAGAGATGAGTTGGGAGGTGCCGAGGTCACCATCCGAGATCAGGAGTTTCTTGGGGTTGGTAGACTATTATCGGAGATTTATCATGGATTTCTCCAAGATCTCCGTGCCACTCACCAGGTTAACCCGGAAGGGTGTCGCTTTTTCATGGGGACCAGTGCAGCAGACCTCCTTTGAGACGCTTCGCCAGAGGCTATGTGAAGCCCCAGTGTTAGCCCTCCCGGAGGGGATGGAGGACTTTGTGGTGTATTGTGATGCATCGATCTTGGGGTTGGGAGCAGTGCTGATGCAGAGAG
Organism: Lactuca sativa; assembly: GCF_002870075.4. Classification (NCBI taxonomy): domain Eukaryota; kingdom Viridiplantae; phylum Streptophyta; class Magnoliopsida; order Asterales; family Asteraceae; genus Lactuca; species Lactuca sativa. The sequence continues at coordinate 169,889,157 of NC_056624.2, read as the reverse complement.
GGCGTGTGATAGCATGCACATCGAGGCAGCTGAAGCCTCATGAGACGAGGTATCCCACCCACGATCTTGAGTTAGGGGCAGTGGTGTTCGCCCTCAAGATTTGGTGTCACTATCTGTACGAGGTTCGGTGTACGATATACACGGACCACAAGAGCCTGAAGTATTTGATGGATCAGCCCAACCTAAACATGCGACATAGGAGGTGGTTGGACGTGGTCAAGGATTATGATTGTGAGATCCTGTACCACCCGGGCAAGGCTAATGTTGTAGCCGATGCATTGAGCCGCAGGGCGGAGAGCACCCCATTGCGAGATGTATGTTTGAGATTGACCGTGATAGCTCCGGTGTTGGACGCCATTCGTGGGGCACAGGCTGAGGCTGTGCAGCCTGAGATGCAGAAGAAAGAGCGAGTTGTTGGGTTGGTATCGGAGTTCGTTACCGATGGCAGGGGTCTTATGACTTTTCAGGGGCGTATCTGGGTACCGTTTGTGGGAGGGACGCATACCATTTTGATGGAGGAGGCTCATCGGTCGAAGTTCTCGATCCATCCTAGGGCCACTAAGATGTATTTAGACCTGAGGAGGGAGTATTGGTGGCCATGTATGAAGAGGGATGTCGCATGGTTTGTTGAGAGGTGCTTAACCTGCCGTAGGGTTAAGGCCGAGCACCAGAGACCGCATGGTAAGTTGCAGCTGTTGGAGGTTCCCGAATGGAAGTGGGAACAGATTACCATGGATTTTATCTCCAAATTGCCAAGGACTGCTAGGGGATTCGATGCAATTTGGGTGATTGTGGACAGGTTGACAAAGAGCACCCACTTCCTTGCTATCAGTGAGAGCTCTTCTGCAGAGAAGTTGGCAGAGATATACGTGAAGGAAGTGGTATCTCGGCATGGAGTGCTGATCTCGATTGTCTCAGACCGAGATGTGTGTTTCACTTCCAGATTCTAGAAGAAGTTTCATGAAGAGTTGGGTACTAGGCTGCATTTTAGTACCACATATCACCCCCAGATTGACGGACAGAGTGATCGGAGCATTCAGACGCTCGAGGATATGCTTCGGGCGTGTGTGTTGGATTTTGGGGGGAGTTGGGACACGTATTTGCCCTTGGTAGAGTTTTCCTACAACAACAGCCATTATTCGAGCATTGGTATGCCACCCTTTGAGCTGTTGTATGGGAGGAGGTGTCGGACTCCCATTTGCTGGGGTGAGGTCGGGCAGCGTGTTATGGGTAGTACAGAGATTGTGCTACAGACGACTGAGTAGATACAGCAGGTCAGGCAGAGGTTATTGACCGCTCAGAGTCATCAGAAGAGTTATGCAGACAGGCGCCGGTCCGAGCTCGAGTTCCAGGTCAGCGACTTTGTACTCCTGAAGGTCTCTCCTTGGAAAGGAGTGATCGGATTCAGGAAGAGGGGCAAGTTGGGGCCCCGTTATATCGGTCCTTTTCGGATAATTGCAAGGGTAGGAAGGGTAGCCTACCGGTTGGAGCTACCTGCAGAGTTAGGTTAGATCCATGACACTTTCCACGCGTCGCAATTGCGGAAGTGTATAGCCGATGATTCGACAGTGGTACCATTGGAGGATATTCAGGTGGATGCGAGCCTGAATTATGCTGAGAGACCGGTGGCAATCAGAGATCGGAAGATCAAGGTTTTGAGGAACAAGGAGGTGCCTTTAGTTTTGGTTCAGTGGCAACATCGGAAGGGATCCGAGATGACTTGGGAGTCAGAGTCGGAGATGCGAGGGCAACATCTAGAGTTGTTCGAGGAGTGAGACTTCGAGGGAGAAGTCTAGTTCTAGTGGGGGAGAATTGTAACACCCCGAGATTCAGGTGCATATCTTTCATCCTTGTTCTTTATTGTATTGTCATGTTTAGTCCTTGAGTGGAGAATGTATAGCAAGTGAGTACGCTGGGCGTACCAAGGGGGTACGCTGCGCATACTCACGCACTTAATTTGGACGCGGAGTCGGCAAGGTACGCTGGGCGTACCTAGAGTCACGCCGGGCGTACCCGGCCCAGGTGCAAAAACCCTAATCTTCCTTGTGCACTATTTAAAGGTTGTTATGGCTCATTCCTTTGCCTCCATATCAATGAGTGAAACCCTAAAAGAGATCCCCATCGTTCTTAGTGTGTGAGAGTGTTGATTTGAGGTTGTTGGTGCTTTAGAGGCTTGGTGAAGAAGAAGGAAAGGAGAACTTGGAGGCTAAAGCTTGAGGTGCCATTTTGGATCTGAGATCTACAGAGGAAAGAGCTACTCTTGGAGGTATAAAGTTCAAAACTTTCCTCTTCTTTTGGTTGTTGTTGTATGTGTCATTTTTAGGTCTAAAAACCCCAAAGGTGGAGACTTTATGAGTGTAAAGTACTCCATGGTCCGAGATCTGTCCCTTTTCAATGTTATTAGTGATGTAGAGCCATAAAGTTCCCATCTTGGATGTTACTTTGGAGTCAGTCATGTGTTTTAAGCCTTCTAGAGTTGAAGGTTGGATCATTTTGGGAGTTAGTGACTTGTTCAGCCATGCAAAGGCTTAAAGTCATCAACTTTATGGATTAAGGGGCTTAGAAGGGGTCAGATCTAAAATATAGACGTAGGTCTTAACTGATTAAGACCTCAAGAGCAAGAGGGCTGATGCAGGGGAGTACGCCGAGCGTAATTCCTAGTACGCATCGCGTACTGGGAGGTGCTCCCCGATTCTGTGGTGCAGCCGGGTACGCCCAGCATACACATCTGGTATGCACAGCGTAACCCGGAGAGTTGACTTTTGGTTGACTTTTAGGGTATGGTCTATTGTGGATCCTTTGAGCTATGGGAGGGGTAAAATGGTCTTTTACCCTTCTGAGAGTGTCATAAGAGAGCATAGTCTAGCCTTGAGAGTTATACTAAATAGAGTATTACTTTTATATGATTAGACGGAGGCTAGGCCAGCACTTACCGAGTCAGAGATTTACCGAGATACCCGAGGTGAGTCTTGTTACTATACTTTACCTAGTGTGGTAACGGAGTTAAGAGACAGAGTATTATAGAGTTATATGCCAGTGTGATTGCATGTTATTATATGTTGTGATTTATTGTGATATGTGATATGCATGATTCAGAGTTACAGAGTTGGGACTTTCGGGTCCTTAGAGTTAGGGCCAGAGGGCACACAGAGAGTTGGGGCTAGAGGGCCCCACTGAGACACATTGACCAGAGGGTCAACAGAGTTACAACGTCGAGTGGCTATTTTGTGATTATTGTGGTATTTTGGGAAAACTCACTAAGCTTATGCTTACAGTGTTCAGTGTTATGTGTTTCAGGTACCAGTGATGACCGCAGGAAGGCGCTGGCTTGATTCGTACACACATATGGGGATTGGATGTATTTTGATCTTGGGAGACATTGTGAATTGAAAACTTGATGTTATGACCTTTTGTGAACGAATTGTTTAATTAAAAATGTGTTTTCAAAAGTGAAAAATTGTTTTAATTTTTACGGTGTTACAAGTTGGTATCAAAGCCTAGGTTTGAGGGATTCGGGTGCACCTTCGGGCAAATCTGAACTCAAACCGAGGATTTGAGAAAATTTTTGATGATAAAACAAGTTTTCAAAAGAAGAACTTGCGAGATAAACAGAGCAGAGTCGTGTGTACGAACAGCCAGCGCCCGAATGGTGATTTCCCAAAATACCATCATTATAAGTGTTATAATATATGATGTAATATGTTATCTGATGAGCTATGATATGCATGATAGAGTAGACTAGGTATTCTTATTAGGACTAGAGTGGCCTGATATGTGATTCCTAAGTGTAGGAGTCTTGCTGCTATAAATATTTCAGAGTGGTTAGGTAGTAGCGAGGAGATTTTGAGAGATCTGTTGCGAGTATCATATGATTAGAGAGAGTAGAGTGCTTGGGACTTAGGACTCTGGGAGGAGGACTTGGGGTGGATGCTGATGCGATGTGGACGGTAGTATTGGGCCCGTACTACTGAAGACACCAAGTCAGTGCACAGTCCAAGTAAGAATCTTTGGAGTACCAGGGAACAAGTAGGATGGAGTACTCTAGTGTGAGTATACTCGAGCGAGTCCCTGATATTATTCTTATGTTGTATTTCAGAGAGAGAGATCATGGTTGGGACTCGCCAGACATCAGGGACCAGTGACACGAGGGATGAGGAGATCCGTAGGATCATCCAGGAGGAGGTGGCTGTGGCCATCAGGGCAGAGATACCAGAGATGTTCGGGTCTATCAAGACCACGTTGATAGAGACATTTGATGAGAAGTACGTTGCTCTTTCTGAGGCTGCTGTTGCTGTAGCCACTGCAGCCATAACTGCGACGAGGCCACAGGGTGGTGATGTGTTGCTGTTCCGAGACTTCAGCAACACGAAACCACCGGAGTTTGACGGGACCCAGGACGTGATTGCGGCGATGAGATGGATTTCAGACATAGAGGGGTGTTTCTTCACTTGCTCATCTCCTGAGCATTCGAGAGTCCGGTTCATGCTGAACCAGTTTCGCTTGGGGGCGAAGGACTGGTGGAAATTTGTGACGGCGCACTATACGCCTGCTGAGCTTGTAGCAGTGACCTAGGAGAGGTTCATTGCTATGTTCCGAGATGAGTACGTTCCCCAGGTGGAGAGGGAGCGTTTGGTCTAGGAGTTTCAGACCCTCAAGCAGGGTACTGATTCTGTTACTATGATCACGAGGATGTTTCATGAGCGGGCGATGTTCTGCCCAGAGCACGTGTCCTCCGAGCAGGCACCTATGAGTTGATATTTGAGCATTCTGAGGAGGGACATACTGTTGGGTTTTGAGCATTCTAACACTTCCTAAGTGTACATGCAACCCTAATAACCTTGGATCTATGTTTTCTCTATTATACATGCAAATAAGAACTTCCAAGGTATTATCCTAATCTAGCATACAAAACAATGAATGTAACAAGATAGAATACATACCTCTTGATGTAGAAAGTCTTCATGAAGTTTGAGTGCTTAGTGCCCCAAGTGTGACACCTCAAATGGAATCACAATCATCAAAACACTTAGAATGACTTGAGAGAATTCTACACTCACCAAAATCGGCTAGCCCTTTCTTGAATACTACTAGTGGCCGATTTTTCCTCAATAATAAGATGCTTATATAGTTACACAATTAGGGTAAACTCTTAATTGTCATGGCTTTCCATTTCCTTGGATCCATGGGTACAAATACACCATGGAGCATCCATGGACCATCCTATGGGTTTTAGCCCAACTTGATTATCCATGGAGCATTAGCCCACTATACAAGTATGGATGATTTACACAATCAACCCATATATTTAATTAGTCTTCTTTTGATCACTTAATTAATCCTAGATTAATTCTTGATCAATACTAATTAAATAATCTTATTATTCTTATTATTAATATACTAGAACTTATAATATATTAATAACCATAAGTGTCTTATTTCTCTCATTCAAGTGCATGATGGTATGCAACCCAAATGGACCATGCCGGGTCGGGTCAAGTCTTACCAAATATAGTTATGGACTTAGACATTAATCCAACACATACATGAGTTCGTGGTGAACTCGACGTACCGGACATTTTCCGAGCTTCAGGCAAATGCCCGGAAGAGGGAGATAGAGCTGGAGACTCAGGCTAGGGAGGAGGCTGAGTCTCAGGGGAGGGATCGGCGACCGACGCAGTCCCAGCCGATAGCCAAGCGGGCCAAGCCAGCCGATTCGAGATCAGGGAACCAGAGGGGCCGCACTTGTGGCAAGTGCTGAAAGAGCCACGACGGAGTGTGCAGAGCAGGGTCTTGCTACAAATGTGGCAAGGAGGGGCATATGGCCAAGGAATGCCCCAAGGGGTTTGCAGTATGTTTTCACTGCAACCAGACCGGACACCGGAAGGCAGAGTGTCTGCAGTTGCGGGGATCAGCACAGGGAGCACCTCAGGGATCTGCCCCTGCCGCCATCAGAGGTACCGAGAGTCAGCCAGTGAAGGCCGAAGCGCCGAGGGCACGTGGGAGAGCCTTTCAGTTGACCGCGAAGGAGCTCTGTGCAGCGCCCGATGTCGTGGCTGGTATGTATTCTTTCATGTATTTATTTTGATGTTGAGATATTCTGTTTATTTTATGTTATGCGTATGTACTTTTCTTGTGAATTCGGTACCTGCCTTGGTGTTATTAGACTCGGGTGCGAGTCGGTCTTTTGTATCTTTGGCTTTTAGTCAGCATATCAGTGTTAGTCGTGAGGCGTTGAGCCGGCCTCTGAGAGTTTCCATAGCTGACGAGAGGGTGACTTATGCCACAGAGGTGATCCGAGAGTGTGTATTCGAGATTTTCGGTGTTGAGTTCTCGATTGATTTGATTCCTATTGTGATGGGTGATGTCTGTGTCATTGCGGGCATAGACTGGTTGAGTAGATTAGGTGCGGTTATCAACTGCGATCGACAGCTGGTGACCATACGAGACCCTAGTGGGGGAGTTCTTACGGTGTACGGCGAGGGTACATGTTCTGGGTCGGCGTTTTGTTCGGCCGCTAGGGTGAGGCAGTGTCTACAGCAGGGCTGTAAGGGCTTTGTGGCGTATGTGATGGATATGCGGGTTGATTCAGGGAGACCGAGGTCAGTTGAGGAGGTTCCGATAGTGCGTGAGTTCCCGCATGTATTTCCAGAGGAGTTGCCGGGTGTGCCTCCCATGAGGCAAGTGGAGTTCAGTATCGATTTGTTTCCAGGGGCCATGCCTATTGCCAAGGTTCCCTATCGCCTTGCACCTCCAGAGATGCAAGAGTTATCCTCGCAGCTTCAGGAGCTGTTGGGGAAGGGGTTTATTCGGCCGAGCAGCTGGCCGTGGGGAGCGCCTATCCTTTTTGTCATGATGAAGGATGGTTCACACCGGATGTGCATTGAAAATCGGGAGTTGAACAAGCTGACGGTCAAGAACCGTTACCCGTTGCCGAGGATCGATGGTTTGTTCAATCAGTTGCAGGGAGCATCTTGGTTCTCCAAGATCGATTTGAGGTCGGGGTATCATCAGGTAAGGGTGCGAGACGAGGACATCCAGAAGACAGCGTTCAGGACTCGTTATGGGCATTATGGGTTTGTGGTGACGCCTTTCGGACTCACCAATGCCCCGACAGTGTTCATGGATCTCATGAACAGAGTATGCAGGCCGATTTTGGATCAGTCAGTGATCGTGTTCATCGACGATATTTTGGTGTATTCGAGATCTAGAGACCAGCATGAGGAGCATTTGAGGGAGATCCTCGGAGTTCTGAGATCGGAGAGGCTTTACGCCGAATTCTCCAAGTGTGATTTCTGGTTGCAAGAGGTCCAGTTCCTAGGGCACCTCGTTAACCAGAAGGGGATTTTGGTCGACCCGGCCAAAGTGGAGGCAGTGATGAGTTGGGAGGTGTCGAGGTCACCGTCTGAGATCAGGAGTTTCTTGGGGTTGGCAGGCTATTATCGTATATTTATCATGGATTTCTCCAAGATCGCCGTGCCACTCACCAGGTTAACCCGGAAGGGTGTCGCTTTTTAATGGGGACCAGTGCCGCAGACCTCCTTTGAGACGCTTCGCCAGAGGCTATGTGAAGCCCCAGTGTTAGCCCTCCCGGAGGGGATGGATGACTTTGTGGTGTATTGTGATGCATCGATCTTGGGGTTGGGAGCAGTGCTGATGCAGAGAGGGCGTGTGATAGCATGCACATCGAGGCAGCTGAAGCCTCATGAGACGAGGTATCCCACCCACGATCTTGAGTTAGGGGCAGTGGTGTTCGCCCTCAAGATTTGGTGTCACTATCTGTACGAGGTTCGGTGTACAATATACACGGACCACAAGAGCCTGAAGTATTTGATGGATCAGCCCAACCTAAACATGCGACATAGGAGGTGGTTGGACGTGGTCAAGGATTATGATTGTGAGATCCTGTACCACCCGGGCAAGGCTAATGTTGTAGCCGATGCATTGAGCCGCAGGGCGGAGAGCACCCCATTGCGAGATGTATGTTTGAGATTGACCGTGATAGCTCCGGTGTTGGACGCCATTCGTGGGGCACAGGCTGAGGCTGTGCAGCCTGAGATGCAGAAGAAAGAGCGAGTTGTTGGGTTGGTATCGGAGTTCGTTACCGATGGCAGGGGTCTTATGACTTTTCAGGGGCGTATCTGGGTACCGTTTGTGGGAGGGACGCGTACCATTTTGATGGAGGAGGCTCATCGGTCGAAGTTCTCGATCCATCCTGGGGCCACTAAGATGTATTTAGACCTGAGGAGGGAGTATTGGTGGCCATGTATGAAGAGGGATGTCGCATGGTTTGTTGAGAGGTGCTTAACCTGCCGTAGGGTTAAGGCCGAGCACCAGAGACCGCATGGTAAGTTGCAGCTGTTGGAGGTTCCCGAATGGAAGTGGGAACAGATTACCATGGATTTTATCTCCAAATTGCCAAGGACTGCTAGGGGATTCGATGCAATTTGGGTGATTGTGGACAGGTTGACAAAGAGCACCCACTTCCTTGCTATCAGTGAGAGCTCTTTTGCAGAGAAGTTGGCAGAGATATACGTGAAGGAAGTGGTATCTCGGCATGGAGTGCTGATCTCGATTGTCTCAGACCGAGATGTGTGTTTCACTTCCAGATTCTAGAAGAAGTTTCATGAAGAGTTGGGTACTAGGCTGCATTTTAGTACCGCATATCACCCCCAGATTGACGGACAGAGTGATCGGACAATTCAGACGCTCGAGGATATGCTTCGGGCGTGTGTGTTGGATTTTGGGGGGAGTTGGGACACGTATTTGCCCTTGGTAGAGTTTTCCTACAACAACAGCCAATATTCGAGCATTGGTATGCCACCCTTTGAGCTGTTGTATGGGAGGAGGTGTCGGACTCCCATTTGCTGGGGTGAGGTCGGGCAGCGTGTTATGGGTAGTACAGAGATTGTGCTACAGACGACTGAGTAGATACAGCAGGTCAGACAGAGGTTATTGACCGCTCAGAGTCATCAGAAGAGTTATGCGGATATGCGCCGGTCAGAGCTCGAGTTCCAGGTCGGCGACTTTGTACTCCTGAAGGTCTCTCCTTGGAAAGGAGTGATCCGATTCAGGAAGAGGGGCAAGTTGGGGCCCCGTTATATCGGTCCTTTTCGGATAATTGCAAGGGTAGGCAAGGTAGCCTACCGGTTGGAGCTACCTACAGATTTAGGTCACATCCATGACACTTTCCACGTGTCGCAATTGCGGAAGTGTATAGCCGATGATTCGGCAGTGGTACCATTGGAGGATATTCAGGTGGATGCGAGCCTGTATTATGCTGAGAGACCGGTGGCAATCAGAGATCGGAAGATCAAGTTTTTGAGGAACAAGGAGGTGCCTTTGGTTTTGGTTCAGTGGCAACATCAAAAGGGATCCGAGATGACTTGGGAGTCAGAGTCGGAGATGCGAGGGCAGCATCCAGAGTTGTTCGAGGAATGAGACTTTGAGGGCGAAGTCTAGTTCTAGTGGGGGAGAATTGTAACACCCCGAGATTCAGGTGCATATCTTTCATCCTTGTTCTTTATTGTATTGTCATGTTTAGTCCTTGAGTGGAGAATGTATAGGAAGTGAGTACGCTGGGCGTACCAAGGGGGTACGTTGCGCGTACTCACGCGCTTAATTTGGACGCGGAGTCGGCAAGGTACGCTGGGCGTACCTAGAGTTACGCCGGGCGTACCCGGCCCAGGTGCAAAAACCCTAATCCTCCTTGTGCACTATTTAAAGGTTGTTATGGCTCATTCCTTAGCCTCCATATCAGTGAGTGAAACCCTAAAAGAGAGCCCCATTGTTCTTAGTGTGTGAGAGTGTTGATTTTAGCTTGTTGGTGCTTTAGAGGCTTGGTGAAGAAGAAGGAAAGGAGAACTTGGAGGCTAAAGCTTGAGGTGACATTTTGGATCTGAGATCTACAGAGGAAAGAGCTACTCTTGGAGGTATAAAGTTCAAAACTTTCCTCTTCTTTTGTTTGTTGTTGTATGTGTCATTTTTAGGTCTAAAAACCCCAAAGGTGGAGACTTTATGAGTGTAAAGTACTCCATGGTCCGAGATCTATCCCTTTTTAGTGTTGTTAATGATGTAGAGCCATAAAGTTCCCATCTTAGATGTTACTTTGGAGTCATGCATGTGTTTTAAGCCTTCTAGAGTTGAAGGTTGGATCATTTTGGGAGTTAGTGACTTGTTCAGCCATGCAAAGGCTTAAAGTCATCAACTTTATGGATTAAGGGGCTTAGAAGGGGTCAAATCTAAAATATGGACGTAGGTCTTAACTAATTAAGACCTCAAGAGCAATAAGGCTAATGCAGGGGAGTATGCCGAGCGTAATTCCTAGTACGCGCCGCGTACTGGGAGGCGCTCCCCGATTCTGTGGTGCAGCCGGGTACGCCCAGCGTACACATCTGGTACGTGCAGCGTAACCCGGAGAGTTGACTTTTGGTTGACTTTTAGGGTATGGTATATTGTGGGGCCTTTGAGCTATGGGAGGGGTAAAATGGTCTTTTACCGTTCTGACGGTGTCATAAGACAGCATAGTCTAGCCTTGAGAGTTATACTAAATACAGTATTATTTTTATATGATTAGACGGAGGCTAGGCCAGCACTTACCGAGTCAGAGATTTACCGAGATACCCGAGGTGAGTCTTCTCACTATACTTTACCTAGTGTGGTAACAGAGTTAAGAGACAGAGTATTATAGAGTTATATGCCAGTGTGATTGCATGTTATTATGTGTTGTGATTTATTGTGATATGTGATATGCATGATTCAAAGTTACAGAGTTGTGACTTTCGGGTCCCAAGAGTTAGGGCCAGAGGGACTTTTGGTAAGCATTCTAGAGTGAGATTTGAGAAAACTTCCAGAGTGAATTTTGGAATTCCGAAGTGCAGAATGCAATACCTTTCCGGAGTGGAATTCAAGTATGCCATTATGAAGTATATTCCGAGATGAAAATTCGAGCACTATGACAATGTGGGCTTTGAATAAGAAATAATTAGGATGAACTGTACAGCTTAAAACTCATGTGAAGGTCAGAAATAAAGATATGTTAAATAATCCTATGTATTCCGAGGGAAGGTAGTTCCGAGATAAAAGGTTTTGAGATTGGAGCTAATTTTCTTTCTAATACGTCTATGAAAGAGAACAAGTCTCTTGAATGAACTGAGGATCTGATATCATCATACCCATGTTGTTAAGAAAATCATTGAATTTGGTTTTGTCTAATGCCTTAGTAACGACATCAGCAATCTCATCATCAGATGGTGTAATGACCCGTCTCCGGTATGATGATTCCATGGTATTTATTTTGAGGTTTTGCAAGAGGGACTTGGCGAGTTCATAGCCTGACTCGCCGAGTAGGGACGGGATTTCGAGCACGTGTTAGCTGGCGACTCGGCGAGTCCATATTCTGGACTCGGCGAGTCTGTCTGTTTGGGAGAAACCCTAAATCCCCGGGTTGCCCACTATTTAAGCCACCTTATAGCCCCCAATCTCGCCTCCTTCACCCTCAGAGAGCTGTGAGAAAACCCTAATTCGTTCTTGAGTGATTTTAAGTGATCTTGTGTGCATTTGTGAAGGCTTGAAGAAGGAGAAGAAGAAAGGAGCAAGGAGAAGAATTGTAGAGCAAAGATTCAAGGGAAAGCAAGAGTTCTTTGAGGTATTCTTCGGATTTCCTTCCCTTTTATGCTTTAAAACCCCCTCTAGATCTAGTTGATGCTTTTCTCAAGCCTTATGTTGATATGGAAGCCCTTTTATGTCGAGATATCCTTAGATCTGTTCATTTAGGAGTTGTAGAGCCCAGATCTATTTCCTTTATGGAGCTATTTTGCATCATAACCCTAGATCTACCCTTTTAAGTGACTTTTTAGCCTTTATTCCCTTTTTCATGTGTTTGTACACGTAAAGTTGGAAACTTTACGTGGTAAATCAGCTTATTGGACTCAGATCTATCATTTGTATGTAATGGATTCAAGCAGAATCGAGTGTAGAATAGTTGCATGGTTGTGACTCGGCGAGTCGGAAGAACGACTCGGCGAGTCGAGTCGCGAGTCCCCGATTTCTTCCTTTTGAGCGGTGTCGAGTGGGACCAGTGAGTAGTGGAGTGGACTCAGCGAGTTTGAGGGTAGACTCAGTAATGGAGGGACTCGGCGAGTTGTTCATACAACTCGGCGAGTCCAAGGCAATCTTCTTAGCTCGAAGAACAACTCGTCGAGTTGTTCATATGACTCGGCGAGTCAGATGTAGATTGCCTAAGTTTTTGATTCAAAAGAAGAACTCGTCGAGTTGATGCCATACTCGACGAGTAGCAGCGAGTAGGGTCGAGGAGTGAGATTAGAGACTCGGCGAGTTGGCGGCCCAACTCGGCGAGTCAGGTCAACTGTGAGTTGACTTTGACCGAGAGTTGACTTTGACCAAGGGTAAAAGAGTCATTTTACCCAGTGCAGTGTTTAGTATTTGATTGAGTGTGTTTATGGACTTGTAGCCGGGGAGATACCGGAGCAGCAGCAGTTAGCCCTCAGAGCCATTCACTCAGCAGCCAGTTCACGAGGTGAGTTTCCTTCCAGTAGGAACGGGTCTAAGGCCACAATGCCAGCCCGTTTAGCTAGCAGTAGTTTCCGGATGTTGATCTGATACAGTAGATAGTATGTTTGATGCCTTCATGGCTCAGACAGGATTTATGTGTTATGTGTTCCGGGCTACGGCCCGATGTAGTATGCAGTATATGTGAGTTTATGCCAGTTGATATGTTATGATATGCTGTGTTTAGTTAGCTTCGGACTTCGGTTCGATGGAGGGGCAAGGCCCCAGTCAGTTAGCTTCGGACTGCGGTCCGATGGAGGGGCAAGGCCCCAGTCAGTTAGCTTCGGACTTCGGTCCGATGGAGGGGACAAGGTCCCAGACAGTTAGCTTCGGACTTCGGTCTGATGGAGGGGACAAGGTCCCAGTCAGTCAGCTTCGGACTTCGGTCCGATGGAGGGGGCAAGGCCCTAGTCAGTTAGCTTCGGACTTCGGTCCGATGTAGGGGACAAGGTCCCCGTCAGTCAGCTTCGGACTTCGGTTCGATGGAGGGGGCAAGGCCCCAGTATGTGCTTGATATGTTATTATATGGTATGTGGTAGTTTGGGGGAGCTCACTAAGCTTCGTGCTTACAGTTTCAGTTTTGGTTTCAGGTACTTCCGCAAGCAAAGGGAAGAGCTCGGGATGATGGCATCGCACACACCACAGCTTCAGCTTTTATCCTGGGAGTTGATTCAGTTTTTGATTTTGATATGATACAGTTTTTCCCTCACAGTGTTTTTATTATGTTTGAGATACATCACGTATGGTTTTATGATATGACACTCAGATTATGGTTTTTTTGGTTATGTTGAAAAATGAAAATTTTGGGTCGTTTAAGATGGAACAAAAATGAGTTCAATGTTACCATTTAGAACATGATCTTTTATGAAATGGTATCTTATATCAATATGCTTAGTCATTGAGTGTTGAATTAGATTGTGGGAAATCGCAATGGCACTTTGAGAATCACAAATGATAGGAATGCGTTGAAATTGGTAACCATAATCCAAGAGTTGACATTTCATCCACAGAACCTGAGATGTACAGCTGGCAGTAGCGATATATTCAGCTTCAGTTGTAGAGAGTGCAATGCAGTTCTGTTTCTTGGATGACCAACTGACCAAAAGACCACTTAAGAATTGACAGCCACCTGAAGTGCTTTTTCTAGCAAGTTGAAGACCAACATTGTTTGAATCTGAGTAGGCTTGAAGTAGGAAGCTCTCGTTTGCTGGGTACCAGATTCTGAGACTCTTTGTACCTTTGAGGTATCGGAAAATTTGTTTCACAGCCAAGAGATGAGGTATCTTTGGGTTGACTTGAAATCTGGCACACAAACATGTAGAAAACATGATATCCGGACGACTTGCTGTGAGCTATAGAAAAGATCCAATCATTATGCGGTACTTCTTTTCATACTTTGAAACACCTAAAGGGTCGACAGAGATCTTGTGTCAGAAGCCCATTGGTACCTTGGCTGAGGCACATGTGCTCATTGAGTATTTTTTGAGGAGTTCCGAAATATACTTCTCTTGGTGAATGAAGATTCCTATGTTATTCTGTTTAACTTGGAGGCCAAGAAAGAAGCTTAACTCCCGATTCATGGTCATTTGGAATCGATTGTTCTTTAGTTTAGCAACGTCAGCAACCATAGATGAATCCGTAGATCCAAAAAAAATGATGTCATTGACATACATTTGAACCAGCATGATATGCTTTCCATTTGATCTTTGGAACAGGGTAGGATTTATAATTCCTCTTTGGAAACCAGAGCGCTTGAGAAAATTAGTGAGAGTCTCGTACCATGCCCAAGGAGCCTGCTTGAGTCCGTAGACTGCCTTCCGGAGTTTGTAACAATAGTTTGGAAAGGAGAGATTAACAAAACCGGGGGCTATTGAAGGTATACTTGAGTGTCGAGTTCACCATTAAGAAAAAGAATCTTAACATCTATTTGGTAATCTTTGAAGTCTTTGTGAGCAGCATAAGCAAGAAAGATTCTGATGGCTTCAAGACGTGCAACAGGAGCAAAGGTCTCATCGTAGTTGAGCCCTTCAGTCTGTGTAAATCCTTATGCCACCAATCTTGCTTTATTTCGAATAATAACTCCTGCGTCATCTAGCTTGTTGCGAAATACCCATCTCGTACTGACACTGGGATGATTCGGAGGAGGAGGCACGAGAGTCCAAACTTCATTTCGGTCAAATTCTACATGTTCTTCTTGCATGGCTATAATCCAGTCAGAATGCTCAAATGCTTCCTTGATGGATTTGGGTTCAACCATGAATATAAATGCTGAGAAATGACATTCATTTTGGATACTTGTAGTAGAACGAGTCTGTACACCAGCATTAGGGTTTTCGATTACTTGGTTCGAAGGATGATCCTTCGTCCAGACGTGTAACCTTGGGAGTTCTTGTGTAGCCGTCGACCCGATATCAATAGTAGAATTGATTTGCTCCCCTTAATGGTTTGAATGTGAGGATGATGCTCCCCCTGAACTTCTGAACCAGAGAGATTGCATCATCATCAGAAGGGAACTCAAGGAAACTTTCAATTTCATCAATGTTGAGAGGAATGGAGTCAACGAAATTAGAAGCTGCATCTTGGAATCCATCCGCACTTGATTCAAGAGAGGGATGAGCATTCTCCCCCTCAACCTGAGAAGCTTGAAATGGTTCGGAATCAAATGGAGGGAGGTTGGGGATTGGACCGGAGATAGTTTACGAAACAGGGGCTTCCGAAGAAGAGATTGGGAGTTGGCCATGTTCGAGATTCCGAATCAAGGGCGGTTTCGGAAGGACCAAAGAGAGTTTCAAAGTCAACTTCAAGAATTGTTTGCGGGTTCATACATCCTGGCAGAGGAGCATCGGACTCCATAATCTGAGTAGTAATATGGGTTGGGCCAGAATTACGAACGAAATTGTCATCAAAAGTAACGTCAAAGCTTTCTTCCAGAAGACGAGTTCTCCAGTTAAGAACTCTGTAAGCTTTTGAATTTCAGGAGTACCCAAGGAAGATGGCTTCATCAGCTTTAGGTTAAAACTTGGTAAGATGATCATGGTTGTTTTTGATAAAGCACCTACATCCAAAAGCATGGAGAAACGAGATAGTTGGCTTCCGACCATTCATTGCTTCGTACAGTGTCATGTTGAGGCGTCGATTGATGATACTCCAATTTTGAGTGAAACATGCTGTAGGTAGGGCTTCATCCCAAAGGTAGAGTGGTAGATTTGCGAAGTTCAGCATGGATCGAGCACTTCAACGAGATTTTTGTTGCGTCTTTCGACTACATCATTCTGTTGTGAAGTATAAGGAGCTGAGAGGTTGTGGTCAATTCCTTTTACGGTGAAGAATTTCTCAATGGTGGAATTACTGAATTCCGATCCATTGTCACTTCGGACTCTCCTAACTGGGAGTTTGATAAGAACTTTTATTCCTTTGATAAAATTGATGAGCTCGGAGGCTGTTTCAGATTTCAGCCTTAGGAAGAAGACCTAAGTGAACCTTGTAAAATCATCAACAATCACAAGAATGTATTTCTTATGATGAAGACTTTCTACAGTGGATGGTCCACTAAGATCAATATGTGGAAGCTCCAATGGTTCCGAAATGGATTTTTTGATGATAACAGGATGACCCTTCTTTGATTGCTTACCACACTCACAAGCAGCGCACAAATGTTCATTTTCGAATTTGAGAAGAGGTAAACCTCTCACCATTTTGCCTAATACGAGATCATTCATGTACCGAAAGTTTAGATGAGCGAGCCTTCGGTGCCATAACCAGCTGACGTCAGGAACAACTTTGGTGAGAAGGCAGAGTTGCGGTTTGCCAATAATCATGGTGATATCGAGTAGGTACATGTTCTTGTTGCGAAGCGACTTGATTAAAGACTCTTTCCGGTCTTCAGTCATTACATAGCTGTACTTTTTGCAAAATTCCACACGTCGATTTGAATCAGTGAACTGAGCAACACTTATCAAATTATGTTTTAGATTAGCTAGATAAGCCACATTTGAGATAGATAAGTTTCAATTGGTGAGAATCCCATAACCACGAATTTGGGAGTTGGATTTGTTGTCATATGTCATGTAACCAGCGTTTGGAGAAAGCTTTAGATATCACAGAAAGTATTTCTACCCCGTCATGTGCATGGAGTAGATCTATCAATATACCATATTATTGCTTGCTCCGAATCACAAAGTGCTTGCAAAATTAGTGAGTAATGGAGTTTTTAGGCTCCGAATTAGACTTTGGGACGTAGGCACATGTTTTGGACTTTGATTGTGACTTAGGAACAACTTTGTGTTTCTGGGTGGTATTTTTTGAACTCTTTGGAAATAGACAAAAGGCTAATATCTTTTCATCTATCCAATAGTCATATTCAATGATTTGAGGGTTGCGAATAGTCTTCTTCGGACCTTTGACTTCTAGAGTGTTGGACACAGTTGTAACCTCTGGAATTGTTGTTTCATCAAAGAGAGATTTGACTTTCCACACTAGATTTTTCTTTGAAGATTTTGAAAATTTTGATTTATGTGTATTTGTTGATTTGCTTGATGAAACATTGGTTTTTGAAAGATTGGGTTTAAAAATTGTACCATTAGATTTAGCAATAAAAACAGATGAAACAATCTGAGGATAGGTGTTTTGGACAGTCATGGTATTTACATGAGATTTAGGTTGAGTAGAACTGATTGCTTTCTTGGGTTCTACATGAATGCGAGATTCAAAAGATATTTTAAGGATCTTAGTGGGGGTAAAGGAGTTTTGACTATGGGTTGAAGTATAGGAATTCCGGGATGGGAACCAATTTCGTTTTTGAGATGACTAAGGAATCCAATTCGCAAGAATCAGAGGATTTTGAAGTTTGTCCTACGGATGGATTACTAAACTTAGGATTAATGGGAACCAATTTCGTTTTTGATATGACTAAGGAATCCGATTCGCAAGAATCAGAGGAGACACAGCTTGAATTTTCAACTTTATCATCTAAGGATGCCCATACAAACTCAGAGGTAACAGTGTCAGTTGTCATCAAAATGATTTCTTCAACTAACCGGTTGTTCGTATGATTACTCCTAGGATTATAATCTACGCAATTTGAAAAACTGTGATGAAATCTCCATGGTCCAATTCAGGTCCAGGTTTATCAGAGGCGGAAGAGGCATGGAATCAGGACACTTGACAATAATTGGTTAGAACTCAGGAACTAGTGACTCAAAATGGTTTCTGGTCTCAGGAAGTGGTGACAAGGGAGAGACAGGGGTGTCCGAATGTTTGATGTTCGGAACCTCTCCCGTGAATGTCAAATTTTGCAATACCTTCAAGGGACTAGCGATTGGTTTCGGAAACTCGCTTCCAAGACCAGGTGCTGTAGACCATGGATGACGAAAATTATGAGCCATCAGGTGCTTAAGACCATGGACGACGAAAAGTATGAGTCATCTGAATGTCCACTTCAAGTATGTGTATGGAATTATGCAAACACTACAAGAAAAAGACCCTTTTACGACGCGCAAAACACGACGCTCTTTGATTTATGTTACGCATTAGAGAGCGACATTAAAAAAGTGTCATCTCTTCAAAAATTTTAAGGATTTAGGTCGCGCATTACTGAGTGCCCTTAAATTAATGTCTCATGTAAAAATATTAAAAACACGGAAGGCACTTGTGCGTCGTCTGTGAATGTCGTTTTATATTTTTTTTTAAGAAACGCGCGTCTCAGAGGGAAAATGAAATCCCCAAATTTTTTAAACCCCCACCTTCTTCTCCCTCGTCTCCACCGCTCATCCACATCCACTACCTCCAATCCTCATTTCCTCTTCTAGCCTCAAACTACGACGATGCACCATCCTTCTTGAAAAATGCTTCATTTACCACCATCGTCCGATTATGTGAACCCAAGGAATTAACGGAGACGAAAAAGATTATGGATCAATTGCTTCACATTATGTTTAAGGTTAAGGGTTTGAGATTTCTTCCAAATCGACCCTCACACTAAATGGTTCAATCTCCTATCTTTTTACCTTGTTCCCTCTACTGATTCCTCCACCTTCTACCATCGATGTTGATCTTTGAATTAGCAACAAGAAGCCCTAGGGCCTCCGCCTTCACCCACCTCCAGCGCCTCCAACAAGAAGCCCTAGCTCCCCTGCCTTCACCCACGTTCTCATAGTCGATTGTAAATCGGTTTTGATGTTCTTCCAAGATTCTTGGCTTACACATCTCTCAATTCTCTTTCTGTTGGTGGATCTGCTCTTTTTTGCTCTCGATCGAGGGTGTTTTGGCTTCAGGTCTCGGATTTCTTTTAGGCCTTCTTCAACTGTACTCATGCATAAATTCTTTGGTAAGGGTTTTTAATCGCTCTTTAATTTCGATTTTATGTTGTTTCCGTTAGTTAGTTTGCTTATTTTCTGTTTAATTTTCATTATTTAGTTGTTTTATTAGGGTTTTTTGGGCTTTAGGTCTCGGATTTCTTCTATCACCATGTCGATTTCTTTTGAACATACTTATTTTTCTTCTACATCAGGTCATCGACAACATCTTCTTTTACTATCCAGCTCTCGGTTGTCACCTAAAAGATCGATATTGGCTGGTGGATGTGTTTCCCTACCTAACCGAAGGTATCTGACCTCCGGTCACCGGACATCTTGACATGACAAGAGATCCAAGATGTAAGTGCTTTTATACTAATCATATTGAGTTTCTTTTATTAATTTCTATTATATGGTTAAATCATTTCATCTTATGTCAGCGATTTTGTAGTCTATACTGGTGACAAAGTTGCAGATTTCGTGGCTTTTGGAATTCATTTCCTTGATAATTAGTTAGCTTTTTTCTTAATTAAATTGAACATCTACATTTTATTTATTGTTTTTACTTAAATCATCAGTACATTGAATGTACCTTTAACAACAGTTTCAATCAGTTTCACCTGCAAAAAAAATGGTGTAATCAATGATAAGTCTTCTGATTCTAATTAGTCAGGTTGCAAATGGATCAATCAAATGAGAGACAGTGAGAGAACTTCCTCAGGATTTGGTACAAAACCAGATGGAACTGGACTTGTAGTATGGAACACACCATTACATCAAACAATGGCTGCAGTAAGAGACTTGTAGTAAAAAAAAGGCCTGCTTTGAAAAGTTTCATATTCTTAAATGCTTTCTCAAGGCTGTTCAAATCTTTAAAACTAATATCTTTCGTTAGTAATTATTTGATTACTTTGTCTATCAATGAAATATTTGTATAAAAAAAACCATATGCTTTTAACGTTTTATATGGTGAAAGACATCAATAAAATTAAATTGCACTCAATTACACTTATTTGAATTACACCTATACTTTGTTATTGCTCAAATCTATGCAAGACTACATATTAGTGACTAGCATATTTGTCCCATATTGATTATGATATTTGGTTGAAATACTTTTACCATAAATTGCGGTTTATTAATTAGATAAACTAATTTTGGTTCTTGGTAAATTTATTACTTCTAAATAAATGGGTTTGAGGATGATTCTTAATATAAATATTATGCTTCTAACTTCACTTGCTGGTGATCTTGTAGGCTTACGGCACAATCTCTAGCATCAAAACATGATCATTTTTGCCACCCTAAGGTAAATGCTTTTTGAAAATTTATGGACTTCATTAGCATCATTTTTTAAACAGACTATGGAATTAATTTACAAGTGAGCTTTTTTTAATCTATACTATGTTATATCAGAAATGGTACTCCAAACACTCATTGGAAGAACTAAAGAAATTTCCTTTTCACAAGTCTGCTGACAAGTTAAGAGAAACTAATATTCGTATAGTTTTCAGAAACTAGACATGGACAAAAGCAAAAGGGCATTTTTGGAAAACCAAGTTTGGGTTCTCTTTGGAAAATATTTGTGCCAAAAGCTACTAAAGTCAAAATGACTAAGGTATTGGATTATATATGATGAGGGTGTTTTCGTCTTATATTCAAAATTAGGTTAGTTTATTATTTTTTGATATCAAATTAAACACTCTTTATTTTACTTTTCAAGCTATTGATAGGGGAGAAAATCTTCCAATTTCAAACGACGATACACACATTTTCCTATTTGGGTAATCAACTTCCGCATATGTATAATGTATTTTACTAAAAAATTATATTTTTTTCCAATAACTAAAATTTAAGAAAACAGGAACTATTAAGTCATGTATGGGTAATGATTTATGTATACATAAGGTTTGTTTCTTCTATAGAATAAACTGTTTGAATAACAGTAAATTTTTAATTTCTAATATTCATTAATTGCGAGGGAAAAATGAAAACAGGTAAAGGGTTATTGTATTAACCTATTAAATCATATTAGTTTCGCTGAAACCATAAAATCAATTTGTCTAGATTAATCGACAAGGAAATAGCCATGTTTAAATTTTAGTTGTTTATATGAGTATTTTGTTTCCTTCTATTTCAGGCCGTGCTAAAAAAGGACACAATATCAGCATTTTCCCTGCATCAATACCACATCTGGTAAGGTTTTTCAAAAATTTCCCTCTATTTTACTTTCTAAATGTTATGTTGTAGTAGAAAAATAGTTTGATGGATCAATAGCCTCCATTTACATAATCAGAGGGTCTAAGTGAATGTGTATTAGATGCTTATGTTCATTTATGGGTGTTTCGGACAAATATACCCCTGCTTCTTGGTTGTTGGTGTAATTGTATTTATTGCAATTTCAGTTGATGTTACCCTTGGGATTTTATTTTGGATCAACCTATTGTCGTATTTTATTATAGAATTTTTTTGAAATAAAACAAAAAATAATAAGTCGTTCACCCAACCACCCGATGTCATGATGTACACCTTATAATTAAAGAAAAGTACGTCAGACGGTATTGTCTTAGGTCCACTGTGAAGTGAACATAAAGCGGTCATAATTGGTTGAACATTATTGTCTTAGCTGGGGGAGGTGCACGATTACACCAGGATTAGCAAAAAAATTTAGAAAAGGATTTACATTATCTTCTACCTTCCTCTATATTTAATGCAATTTGTGTTATTGTGTCCCAATACGGTGATTTGTAACCCAAAGTTACTTTTTGAGAAGGTATTTTATTATGCTCTCTCTTCATACACTTTAGAAAACAGTATATACTTATTTGTCATTTTTCCCTAAAATACCCTTGTCTTGTAGGCATGTGGGAAAGGTTAGAATTCATGTCCTATTTTAATATTTATAATAAAATGATTTGAATTAAAGCTGATAAAAGATTTGATTCGCATGCATGTATGTGTGTTTACGAAACAAAGCGATGATTGCTTTCCTTTTCTGGATTTTTTTGTAGGTATCTGTAATTGTTGGAAATGGAGGAATAACAGAGAATAGCAACATACTTTACTGTGGCTACCAATTAAGACGGTGTATTGTAGTTTCTCATAAAATCGATACTTTCCAACCCCCGCAACGCGGGGGATCCCTTCTAGTTGTATATAAATGAGTTCATTTTTTTATAACATTTACTCACTATTGGAATAATTATTTGTATTTGACATATTAGTGAAATGAATTATCTTTGTTATTTATGGTATTTTATTTATTATTATGAGATTTCTAATGTATTATTTAATATGAAAAATTAGTAAATCTATAAATAATATTTTTTTAAACATTTAAAATTATGATACGCAAAAATGTGTGTCATCTTTATTTATGACATGGCCTTTCTTGACAGGGGCTTCCTTGATACGCATTATGTGTCATAAACACGCGCGTCATAAGGTTACGACACGCAAATGCGTGTCGTCTTCCTTTAAGACAGGGCCTTCCTTGATACGCATTGCGTGTCATAACCGCGCGTCGTAAATGCGCGTCATAAATGCGCGTCGTAAATGCGCGTCGTCTCTCTTTATGACAGGGCCTTCCTTGACACGCATTTGCGCGTCGTCTGAGCGTTTTACGACGCGCAATGAGTACGTAAAAGGCCTTTTTTCTAGTAGTGAAAGCATCTATCTTAGCATTGAGACGTTTGTTATCAAAAATCAAAACATTTCGTTCAGAATAGGTGATTTCACATTTGTCTTTTAAAATGATACATTCATCGTTTAACATTACAAGTTCACGCTCTAAAGACTCGATTTTCAACTTTTTATCCTCGAAACGTAACCTAAGACGATTTAATTCACACTCCTTCTTCTCACTCGCGTCTATGGCAGACTCATAGGCTTTATAGATGGTGTTCATATCTGTTTGAATCTGGGTTAGATAAGGTTTACAGAAAGACAAGTCAAAATTATTATCAGAGATCATAGATTTTACCTGTTGAACGATGCTTCGACCAGGTAGATCGTTGGTGGCCATGTAGCAATAGTGAGGTTCAACAACATCATCTTCATCTTCTGAACTAGATGACCAATACCCTTCATCACATTCAACAGTTTGTCTTGCCATCAAGCAGATGTTCCTTCCGGTTACCATGTCATCATCATCCCTAGATGACCAATATCCTTTAACATCTCTCGAAACTACTGTTACAAAGGTTTTTTTCGATTTCAGCCATCTCTTGGGCTTTTCAGACATAGTAAGCAGAGTCCTTGACTTTTGGTTTCTGCGGAGCATCAACCAGGCAATCTTTAGCAAAATGATTTGCATGTCCACACTTATGACACATAATTTTTGGTTTGTGTGAGTTGGAATTTTTAGAAGGTTCTAGAGTAGAATTTGTCTTAGAGAGGTTCGGTTTGTATGCGGGAGGATTTTCTGAAGTTGGTTTAGGTTCTGGAGCTGAGTATGGTTAAGGATTGTTGTGGTGAGGAGCATGGAAACGATTTTGATATGGTTTGTAAGAGGGATTGAAAGGACATTTGTATTTCATTGAAAGTAAAGCAAACTCCTATTGGAAACGGGGTTCAGAGTCTATGGCTTCAAGATCATCAACAGGATAGATTTGTGTGGGTAAGATGGGTGCAGATGATTGAACAGATGGAACAATTGATTTGAAGGGATCCGAAGTAGACAAGTTCAAAATGGTTGGTTCGAAAGAACTAACAAGGGAAAGAGGGCCTCCGGAGAGTTCCCTTATGGTTTGAGAAATATTAGACTCGTGTCCATGAAGTTCATCAAAAATTTGGTAGAGCTTTAACTTTTTCAAAGAACCATTGCTTTGGAGACAAGATTTCACATTTCCCCATCCTTTGCCAAGACTGTTTATGAATTTGAGATTGTACTCCATAGGAGTTCGGACAATCCCATGAGCAGTCATATTGTTGATCATGATTCGGTTTCGGTTGGAGGCTGAGGCCACTGATTCGCCAGGAGTGGAAGTGAAGGTATCGAAGTCGTTGACAACTAAGGTGAGGCGCTTGTCTTTCATTTTTTACGGACCTTTAATCTGGCCCTGAAGAGTGTCCCAAATCTCTTTGGATGATTTGCATAACTTGATGTGTTCGAAAAGAGAAGGAGGAACACTAAACACCATTTCTGAGAAAACAACTTGATCAGCATGCAACTTCTCAATATCACCTATAGTTAGAGGAGCGGGATGAGTTTCATCTTGACCCATAAGCTGAGCAGCAGCATCTCTCACAACTATTCTCACAGGAACATGAGGAACTTCTATGACGGATCTCCAGATTTCTTCACCTTTATCTTTGGCTAGTAAAAATCTTTCCATTCTAACTTTCCAAAGATCATATTCTTCCACAACTAGTAATGGGGCACGTGTAGGGCCGCCTACACTATTTGCAATTTCCATTGAAATCATTTGCTGAGGATTACAAGCAGCCATTGAAGTTAAAATATCTTCAAGCTAAAGTGGTATATAGAAGAACTTTTATCCTCATCACATAAATGGTTGAAATACCAAGGTAATTTCAAACCAACTATAATATGCTCTTATGGATTCAAAGGACAACCATTCAAGCTCTGATACCAATTAACTGAACAAAAGAGATCTAATGCGCAGGGACAAGGATTGAGAACTTAAACCATGAGAGAATGCATAAGATCAATGTCTGCTTGCTAATAAATGTTCAAGTCAAGACTGGAAAGACCAGTCAAGTCTTAGGTAATATTTTCAACAAATGATCAATTCATTAAATGAAGAATGAGAACAAATGATCAAGGTAAAGCTAATAAATGAAGAACAAGAAGAATGTTTGAAAGATATTTGAAATAACTTACTAAAAGCCAAGAGTGAATGATTCTTTGTTTACTTTGCATTGAAAGCTCCTATAAATAGGAGTGAAGGTTATAGGGAAGGGACTGGAAAACTTACATAGAACCGGACAATAGAAATGTTTCTGACATTCTAATTGTCTAATATTACAAAAGACTAAGTCCTATGAAACATCACATCAATACAAAGACAAACTTAATAAATGTACAAAGATAAAATATCATGACTTTGGATCAGCATCCATTCTGGACATGAGAATCATTATGGAATGCCTTCAGCTTCTCATCTTCTTCTCTTCTGGTCCGGACAGATTCTGGACCACTCTTCACATTTGACTCTGGACCATTTTTTTCAGAACACAAGTACTTCGGAATTCAAACTTAGGATTGCTAGAGGTTCACTTTCAAGTTCCAACACAAACCACAAAGATCTAGACTTTAAGTCTCAAAGGGACCCAAAAATGCATCTTTCTCAACTTAATCTATTAAGTCCAATTCTCCAACCTTCAGATCTGAATCAACATAATGTTTAGATGGATAAAGTTTCCAACTTTATCAATAATAAGTCTCAAGCTTGCAAGAACTAAACTTTACTACATCAAAATGGCGTTAATGACCAAAATAAATTGCATGGCTGAAAGGGAAGGAAAAAGATCAAAACTTTCCTAGACCATGAGGTCCAAGAAAACATTCTAAACTGATCAAAAGATGTTGGAGTCCATACCTAAAACATATAATGTTCTTGGGACCTTGGAGAGTAATAAAGTTGCAAACTTTATTCCCAACTCTCATTCAAAACTCATTAAAATCGACCAATCTTGCATGAAAACATTGCTCCAAACCCACCAAAAAACTCTAAAAATGGATGAGAGAGGAGAAGTGTAACGCCTGTGTTTCTGGGCTTGCTACTTTTAGCAATGTAATAGTCAAGTTTAACCTTTGTAACCCATTTTGAAATAATAAGATTGTATTATTTGAGTATTATGTGTTTTGTGCTTAATTGCTTAATTATGTGGTTTGATTAATTAAGAATAAAAATAAGCGTCAAAATTTAAGTGTAAAATAAACTTAATATCTTTGATTTATGTTGTAGTAGTTGAAACGAGGTTTCCGAATATATATAGAACGCCCAAATCTGACTTCGTATGAGGAAGTTATGATTTATCGAAGTTTCGGCTTAGCGGTATGCAGCCTGTTTTACTCGATTGGAGATCGAGGGGTTTTTAGCCGAAGCAATCTAAACGAGAATCGAAGATCTCATTGTCGGTATCGAAGCAATAAAAAAATTAGGCGAGAACGTACGTCAAACGAAGAAGTTACGAATTTATAACGAAGTTTTTCTGTCGCGGCCTATTAAAAATAAATAATAAAAATAAAGTTAAAATTTGCCGACAAAGTCTAAACAAAAGTTGTAGAGCGTAGTCTCACCTTTCCGGGGATATAAAGAACGTCAAAAACGGAGTTCGTATGAAGAAGATATGAATTTCCGAAGTTTATTAATTATTTTGTATTTATTTTTAATCTTTAATTCGAAAGCATTATCCGAAGGAGTCACCGGTCTGATCCGAGGTACGCCCCGCGTACTCCGAAGGTGTCGACATCGCAGCAAGTGGCTTCGGATACGTAAGCAGTGACGTTTCTCGGACCAGTACGCCCCACGTACTCCGAGGCTCCAGCCTCCTATAAATAGGATCCGAAGGCAGCCGAGTCTTTTGTTCATTTTCTCTCTGCTCTCTCCCGTTTTGCATCGTTTTGCATGCCAGAAATATCCCGAAGCCCCGGTATCATACTCTAGCCCGAGGCAAGTCCCGAGATCCCGAAGATCCCACGAAGTGAGGTTCCCGAGCCAAAGCTCTGCCCGCGAGAAGTTCGATTTTTGTGAAGATCTTCCAGATCTGCTGAGGATTACTACTTTTGCAAGTCGTAGTGCTGTCCGATCATCTTCTGATCAAGTGAGTGTGTAGTTACTTTCTTCTAAACGCATACTTATGAAGTATTTTATACGGAATACGTATTATGTGTATAATTTTGTGTTTATATGTGTGAATGTGTATTCACTTTCTTCTAACTCATAGATATGATTTATTCTCTATGAGATATGTGTTATGTGTGTGTGTGCCTCATCTGTTATGTGAAATATGTGTTGATTAAAGCATGCTATACATGTTTTTAAACTATGTATACAAATGTATATTTTTATCTACTAATATGTTGGGTAGAACATGGGTAGATAGTTGTGTGTAATAAACAGATGAGAGGCCTTGTTGTTGGTTGATCTAGTCATCTAGCGGAGTTTAGATGACTACCACATACTTCTCTAGATAGTCTTGTGGAAACATTAGCAGGTTCGCCACCTGTAGGTGTTAATGAACTTGGGTGTTCATTCGCTGCACTCCATCCTCCTCGTGGTTGCCTTATTTGACTTATATTTCTAAGGTACCCCCGAAGCATGTGTTGTCGCCCCGATGAAATATTCTTAGACTAGGTCCCTTATGTTAGTTGTTTTAGGGACATTAAAGTGAGAATAACGGGAATGGGTAATTAGGTTATTGTTGGTTGGTGAAAATTAACTATGATATTTATTGTGGGTTGAAAACCCTATATGCTCACCAGGCTCCCAAGCCTGACCCACTCAGTTTTATTTGTATTACAGGAAGTGGCGCAAGGGCATGAGATGGATGAACCACCAAGTTGTTTTGTTTACAAGTCTGCATATGTTTATATTTGTTGAAAGACTTGTAATGTTATCGTTTATGCTTATTGGACTGTATCGGAACATGAAACCCCGAGTTTTGATTATAATGAAAATACATTTCTTTTATAAAATGCTTCAGTAAACATTGTTTTATCATGTTTTGTTTTTGGGAACAAATTCCGCAACTCTTTCAAATCAAAAGGATTTACTCTGAAAATATTTTAAAAGCATAAATGAAAATCGGTCCTTTCTGGCCGAGATTTTGGGGATGTCAAAGTTGGTATCAGAGCATTAGTTTAAGCGAACTAGGAATTTGTAGGATTTCTAGACATAAACTTAGAATGCTAAGTGGAATTTTGAGATGTGTGTCTGTTGTGTTTTAGACACGAGCACTAGTTTATTTTAGGAAAGTTGCCTAAAATGATTTTATGTGTTAAATGTTATATGTTGCCATATATGATATTATTTGTTCGGATCTATGGTCTGTTGCCGACCGGATCTAGAAACCTTATGTGTGTAGGATTCTAAGCGTACGTCTACGATATTAGAACTAGCATGTAAACGTTTCGGAGTGATAAGGATGATTTGATTATCTATCATGATTGAGGATCTAATTTCACCTTATTCGGTGTGTAGATCAAAATGGTGAGAACAAGAAGTGGAGTTGGAAATGCTGACGAAAACAAGAATCAACCACCAGTGATTGAGCCAATACCTGTCGTAGCAGCAGCACATGAGCCAATAACCATGGCTGGTGTGCAATTGATGATTCAGACGATGTTGGATCGTTAGATGGATGAAACTAGACGGTTACTTCAACAGAATCGTGAAGAACTGTCGATTCGTGTGGAAGAGCCTGAATTAAATGAAGGGCACTCGGAAGGTGGAAACTTCAGTGGGTCTGTTGGTCCAGCCAACCCATCGATAGTTAGGCAAGATAACCATGATGGAATGGGATGCAAGTACAAGGACTTTCTAACTTGCAAACCATCGACCTTCAATGGAAAGGAGGATCCGATTGGGGTTATGGATTGGATCTCTGAAATGGAGCTAGCCTTCATGACGTGTGGTTGCAGAGATAAGTTGCAAACTATCTATGCAGTGCGTCAGTTCTGAGGTGGAGCCGTTCGTTGGTGGAACACTCTAGGGAAGACTTTGAGCCCTAACGAGCCACTGCAATTGTCATGGGCAGAGTTCTTGGTGCAGTTTAAGCGCAAGTTCTGCTCGGCTCAAAATCTGTTGGAATTGGAGAACAAGTTCCTGACATTGACTAAAGGCAGCATGTCAGTTGATGAATACACCAATAACTTCACCGATAAGATGGAGTTTTCCTTGCGTATCGTCCCAGACGAGCTGAAAAAGGTGGACCGGTATGCAAAAGGACTCCCATGGGAGTACGAGGTGCCAGTACGTCAGACACTTACTCTAGAGGCAGCTATCTGGGCTGCCAAGTCTGTGGAGAACATGATCAAGGGGAGAACCACCGACAAGGTTGATGTTGGTGAGAAAAGAAAGTTTGAGGGAACATCTGGTTCCGGTAAGAAAGGAAAATTTTCGAAATCTGATTCGAAAAAGTTTGGAGGAAAAGGAGGCGAAGCAAAGTGGTGTGATAAGTGTAAGAAAAAGCACTTTGGGAAATGTAGCGTGGATGTGACCTGCTACAAGTATGGAAAGGTTGGACATTTTACCAATGAATGTCCGAACAACAAAAGGATGTGTTTTGGGTGTAATGAAGAGGGGCACATTTTGAAAGACTGTCCGAAGAAGAAGGAGGCAGCAAAGCCCAACATTCCACCAAAGCCGAAGGCGAGAGCCTTCCTGATGACACTTGAGGCTGCGAAAGATGAAGCTGATGTCACTTCAGGTACCTTTCTCGTAAACGAATTACCTGCTCATATATTTATTGATTCTGGAGCCAACTACTCCTTTATTTCGCATGAGTTTGGTAAAAAGCTAGCTTTGCCTGTTGATAGACTAGATAATGCTTTATTAGTCGAAGTAGCTAGTGGCAAGTTTGTACCTGTTAGCCATCGTATGAAAGACATCTTAATCGACCTTAATGGGAATAAGTTTCACGAGGCGTTATTGCCTATCAAACTTAATGGTTTCGACATCGTCTTGGGAATGTATTGGCTTAGCGCCAATGATGCCGAAATTTTATGCAAGAAAAAGATAATTAAAGTAAACCCACCTGGAAAAGATTCGTTTATGGGGTATGGGGACAAACGGCGAGTAAATTCTGGGATCATTTCTCTAATGAAAGCCAGAAAGTGTTTGACCAAGGGATGTACATCATATTTAGCATTTGTGATTGATGCTAAGAAAGAAAAGAAGGTGATGCAGAGCATTCCAGTGGTGTGTGATTATCCGGAAGTATTTCCCGAAGATCTTCCTGGATTACCGCCTGATAGACAAGTGGATTTCAGAATAGACTTATTACCAGGAACCACGCCAATAGAAAAAGCACCTTATCGATTAGCACCGACAGAGATGAAGGAGCTGATGATGTAACTTCAGGAGTTATTGGACAAAGGTTTCATTAGACCTAGTTCATCGCCCTGGCGAGCTCCGGTGTTATTTGTGAAGAAGAAAGATGGAAGTATGAGAATGTGCATCAATTATAGAGAGCTGAACAAGGCAACAATAAAGAATATATATCCGTTGCCGTGGATTGATGACTTGTTTGATCATTTGCAAGGTTCAAGCTATTTCTCGAAGATCGATCTTAGGTCAGGATATCATCAGCTAAAAGTGAGAGAGCAAGATATCGAGAAGACTGCGTTCAGAACTAGATATGGACACTACGGGTTCTTGGTTATGTCGTTTGGACTAACCAACGCTCCGGCAGTGTTCATGGATTTGATGAATAGGGTTTGTAATCCTTTCCTTGATAAATCTGTGATAGTGTTCATAGACGACATTCTGATTTACTCGAAAAGTCAGGAGGAGCATGGCAGACACTTGCGAGAAGTGTTAGAAGTTTTGAAGCAGGAGAAGCTGTATGCAAAGTTCTCCAAATGTGATTTTTGGATTCGTGAAGTCCAATTCTTGGGTCACGTGGTCAACCAAGAAGGGATAATGGTTGATCCAGCAAAGATTGAGGCTGTAATGAAGTGGGAACAACCGAAAAGTCCCACGGAGATTCGAAGCTTTTTAGGATTAGCCGGATATTACCGCAGGTTTATCCAAGGCTTTTCTTCGATTGCTACTCCATTAACAGCTTTGACCCACAAAGGAGTTACTTGTGCTTGGAGTGATAAGCATAAAGAAGCATTTGAGAAGCTAAAGAAGAAGCTATGCGAGGCACCGATACTTTCTCTACCCGATGGAGTTGAAGACTTCGCTGTTTATAGCGATGCGACTGGTGTTGGATTGGGTTGTGTGTTGACCCAAAGAGAAAAGGTGATAGCATATGCGTCTCGACAGCTGAAGGAGCATGAAAAGAATTACCCGACTCATGATTTGGAGTTGGCAGCGGTAGTTTTCTCTTTGAAAATATGGAGGCATTACCACTATGGCACGAAGTGCAAACTTTTTACTGATCATAAGAGTCTCCAATATCTCTTTAATCAGAAAGAATTGAATATGAGGCAACGACGCTGGCTAGAATTACTTAAAGACTACGACTGTGAGATACTTTACCACCCCGGTAAAGCTAATGTTGTTGTTGATGCTCTCAGTCGGAAAGTCAATCTTGAAAGGAAGAGGCCAAGAGCGTTGAGAATTGAAGTTGTCTCGACCATTGTGGAAAGTATAAAGAAAGCTCAAGAGGAAGCTTCTGAGAAAAATGACCGAAAGGAGGAACGTTTGGGTAAAACATTGGTGTTTGGTACTAACGGTCATGGACTGAAGGTATTCCAAGATCGTATTTGGGTACCTAAGTCAGGAGGAATTAGGGATCTTCTGATGGAAGAAGCTCATAAAACCATGTACTCAATTCATCCGGGTAGCACTAAAATGTATAGGGACCTGAAACCCTACTACTGGTGGCCGACGATGAAGCTTGATGTTGCAAAGTATGTGGCCAAGTGTGTGACTTGTGCGAGAGTCAAGACACAACATCAGAAACCTTACGGGAGTTTAGAACCATTGCCTGTGCCTATGGGTAAGTGGGAAGACATTGCTATGGATTTTGTCACTAAACTGCCCAGAACAAAGAATGGCCACGACAAGATTTGGGTGGTCGTTGATCGATTCACTAAGGGTGCGCATTTCATAGAAGCCAAGGAGAAATGGTCTATGGAAAAGCTTGCGAATTCTTATGTGAAGGAAATTGTGAGGCTTCACGGTGTTCTGTTAATGATTGTATCGAATCGTGATAGCCGTTTCACCTCAAGGTTTTGGAAAAGTCTACAAGAGGAAATGTGTGATTCCAGGGACGGAATCATTCTAAGGTGGAGAGAATTGTAACGCCTGTGTTTCCGGGCTTGCCACTTTTAGCAATGTAATAGTCTAGGTTAACCTTTGTAACCCATTTTGAAATAATAAGATTGTATTATTTGAGTATTATGTGTTTTGTGCTTAATTGCTTAATTATGTGGTTTGATTAATTAAGAATAAAAATAAGCGTCAAAATTTAAGTGTAAAATAAACTTAATATCTTTGATTTATGTTGTAGTAGTTGAAACGAGGTTTCCGAATATATATATAGATCGCCCAAATCTGACTTCGTATGAGGAAGTTATGATTTATCGAAGTTTCGGCTTAGCGGTATGCAGCCTGTTTTACTCGATTGGAGATCGAGGGGTTTTTAGCCGAAGCAATCTAAATGAGAATCGAAGATCTCATTGTTGGTATCGAAGCGATAAAAAAATTAGGCGAGAACGGACGTCAAACGAAGAAGTTATGAATTTATAACGAAGTTTTTCTGTCGCGGCCTTTTAAAAATAAATAATAAAAATAAAGTCAAAATTAGCCAACGAAGTCTAAACAAAAGTTGTAGAGCGTAGTCTCACCTTTCCGGGGATATAAAGAACGTCGAAAACGGAGTTCGTATGAAGAAGATATGAATTTCCGAAGTTTATTAATTATTTTGTATTTATTTTTAATCTTTAATTCGGAAGCATTATCCGAAGGAGGCACCGGTCTGATCCGAGGTACACCCTGCGTACTCCGAAGGTGTCGACATCGCAGCAAGTGGCTTCGGACACATAAGCAGTGACGTTTCTCGGACCAGTACGCCCCGCGTACTCCGAGGCTCCAGCCTCCTATAAATAGGATCCGAAGGCAGCCGAGTCTTTTGTTCATTTTCTCTCTTCTCTCTCCCGTTTTGCATCGTTTTGCGTGCCAGAAATATCCTGAAGCCTCGGTA
This sequence comes from Lactuca sativa, assembly GCF_002870075.4. Taxonomy (NCBI): domain Eukaryota; kingdom Viridiplantae; phylum Streptophyta; class Magnoliopsida; order Asterales; family Asteraceae; genus Lactuca; species Lactuca sativa. Next base: position 169,856,452 of record NC_056624.2, on the reverse strand, counting down.
TCATACTCTAGCCCCGAGGCAAGTCCCGAGATCCCGAAGATCCCGAGAAGTGCGGTTCCCGAGCCGAAGCTCTGCCCGCGAGAAGTTCGATTTTTGTGAAGATCTTCCAGATCTGCTGAGGATTACTACTTTTGCAAGTCGTAGTGTTGTCCGATCATCTTCTGATCAAGTGAGTGTGTAGTTACTTTCTTCTAAACGCATAATTATGAAGTATTTTATACGGAATACGTATTTTGTGTATAATTTTGTGTTTATATGTGTGAATGTGTATTCACTTTCTTCTAACTCATAGATATGATTTATTCTCTATGAGATATGTGTTATGTGTGTGTGTGCCTCATCTGTTATGTGAAATATGTGTTGATTAAAGCATGCTATACAGGTTTTTAAACTATGTATACAAATGTATACTTTTATCTACTAATATGTTGGGTAGAACATGGGTAGATAGTTGGTGTGTAATAAACAGATGAGAGGCCTCGTTGTTGGTTGATCTAGTCATCCATCGGAGTTTAGATGACGACCACATACTTTTCTAGATAGTCTTGTGGAAACATTAGCAGGTTTGCCACCTGTAGGTGTTAATGAACTTGGGTGTTCATTCGCTGCACTCCATCCCCCTCATGGTTGCCTTATTTGACTTATATTGCTGAGGTACCCCCGAAGCATGTGTTGTCGCCCCGATGAAATATTCTTAGAATAGGTCCCTTATGTTAGTTGTTTTAGGGACATTAAAGTGAGAATAACGGGAATGGGTAATTGGGTTATTGTTGGTTGGTGAAAATTAAATATGATATTTATTGTGGGTTGAAAACCCTATATGCTCACCAGGCTCCCAAGCCTGACCCACTCAGTTTTATTTGTATTACAGGAAGTGGCGCAAGGGCATGAGATGGATGAACCATCAAGTTTTTTTATTTACAAGTCTACATATGTTTATATTTGTTGAAAGACTTGTAATGTTATCGTTTATGCTTATTGGTCTGTATCGGAACATGACACCCCGAGTTTTGATTATAATGAAAATACATTTCTTTTATGAAATGCTTCGGTAAACATTGTTTTATCATGTTTTGTTTTTGGGAACAAATTCCGCAACTCTTTCAAATCAAAAGGATTTACTCTGAAAATATTTTAAAAGCATAAATGAAAATCGGTCCTTTCTGGCCGAGATTTTGGGGATGTCACAAGAAGGGAGGCTCAAATCTAGAAAATAGAGGCTAGGGGTTTCTCTCAAGAGGTTATAGATGTGATGGAGGCTAAGAAAATACCCTAAAACAAAAATCATTACCTTTAAATACCTTGAAAGACCTAAAAAATTTATGGGCTTTGTGTTGTATAGTTCTCATGTCGTGAGAATATATTCTCACTTCATGATGACTCTCACGTCGTGAAAATTAATTATCACCTCGTTAGAATGGGTTTTCAACCAATTTTACTCAAACTTCAAACAATCATAACTTCTTCGTTTAACCTTTGTTTTTTGTGTTCTTGTAACGCCTGCTTCCTGGTATGCATTTAATCTAATAATCTTTCAATTTATATGAGAAACTCGACGAGTTGGAAGCCCCAAACTCGTCAAGTAGAGATTAGAAGAGATGCGGGTTTTAAGTAACCTACTCGACGAGTCAAGGATCCTCAACTCGACGAGTAGGCTGGCAGGGTGAAACCCTAATTTTAGGGTTTTGCACCCTATTTAAGCATTTGAATCCCCTCATGCTAGCCTCATTTCTATCCTCCGAGTCCCAAACACTAAGTCCAGAAACCCTAATGCATTTGTGAGCTTGTGAGCCATTTTTGAGTGAGTTTTGTGTGTGTTGAAGTTTGTAAAGTAAAGAGAAGCTTGGAGATTCAAAAAGAAGCTAGTAGATCCAGAGACACCATTTCATTCTCAACATTTTCTGGTAAGCAAGTCTTGAACTTGCCTAGTAACTTCTTAGATCTCCTTATTATCATTTTATTGGGTTTTTCATCCAAGAAGCATGGTCTTTGGGAAATGGACATCCCAAGTGGGTATACCTTCAAATCTAGAACCTTGAAGGGCTCTCATGGCATTAAGGTGCAAACTGTGACAATCCAAAAAAATTATCTTGTAAGTCCATCCAATCAATTGAGAGTCAGACTTGTTTCTTCTAGAGTCACCCTTGACTCGTGTTAAAGTACACACCTCCCTTTGGTCGTAAACTCCCTTTAGACAATCACATGTGATTGTAACACTTCATTCCAAGTGTTTCCTAGTCCGTAAGGTTGTTTTCTTACATGTTAGTTGTTTTAAACACTATTTGCATGCCTATATATGCCATAATATGTCATATAGGACTCGTTTGTGTCTCGGGAATTCATTCGTGGAAATTCTCATCCTTACGCGAACCTTCAATTGAATCACCCACATAAGGTGAGTTCATACCCCTATAATTAATCTTTTAAATGTTTTAATTGCTTTTAACGGGGGGGGGGGGGGGGGGGGGAATACAAGTTGAACACAATGATAATTGTGTAAATGTTATTTGTGATAATCATCACAATTAAAAGATTTCTTATGCTTTTATAAGTGATCAAAACTATTTCAAAAACCCTTTTTAAGTTATGTTACTTTCTTGTTTATAAAACACCGTTTTAAAGTACAATCATAACTCAGTAGATAAATGAGTCTTTTCTTCAAGTCAGTATCAGTTCAAGTAAACATACCAGTAAACTATAATAGGTATAGTTTAGGGGTTCAGAACATGCTATAACGAGAAACATAAAGAACATTCTATAAAGAGAAACACGGAGGAACATACTATACACTAGAACATAAGGAACATACGATAACAAAAACAAGATAATAATAATGTGAAACCACTACTTCACGGCTTAGCAATATACTTGTTAGATCACGTTTTGTAACCAGAGTATCCTAGAGGGAGATCACGAGTTTGTGTACAGATCTATACGGGATTGACACATCACACCTTGTTGCTAGATACAGTGGGACTTGCAAGTCTACGGGTGACAAATGTCACATCAGTTTCGGCACCATTAGGTCGTTGTGTTAAACACTAGTCATATCAGTATGGTTACAACCTTCTCACATTTTAAACTTAAATTAACAAACTTGTTTTATGGTAGTAAGTGTTCAACAATTACTTTTTTTTTCAAACATTACTGAATACTTTCATTTTTCCCATTACATTCATATTGTGATCTTCTCACATAAAAAGTAATGCAAATATTTTCTAGTAAAGATAGTTTTAAACTTGGGAAAACTTACAAAAGACAAACAGTACAGTCGAGTCTTAGTACATTCACTTAGAAAGGGGCGTATAATGCTAACTTTATGAATCCATAGTGCGTACATCAGGGATATATATTAATCGGGTCCGATAGATAGTAGAGTGTGTGCTTTCTGCTTCATTTCCCATTCCTGGGTGATAACGAATCTCGCACTTGTAATAATTCAGTAGTTCTACCCATCGTCTCTTCCTCATGTTGAGCTCTTTTTGATTGAGGATGTGCTGAAGGATTTTGTGATCCGTAAAGATAGTAAACTTTGTTCCGTAGAGGTAGTGCCTCCAGATCTTTAGGGCGAATACTACTGCTCTAAATTCGAGGTCATGTGTGGCCTAGTTGACCTCGTGCATTTTTAAATTCCTCGAGGCGTAGGCAATGACCTTTCCTCATTGCATTAACACACATCCAAGACCCTAGTTTGGCGCGTCGCAGTAGACCACGAAGTCCTCAATTCCTTCCAGTAGGGATAAAATTGGAGCACTGCACAGATCTAGCTTTAACGTTTGGAACGTGGCCGCTTGATTCACTCCCCAGTCGAAGGTTACCCCCTTTCGGGTCAAGTTGGTAAGTGGTTTGGCGATCTTGGAGAAGTTTTGGATGAACCTTCGGTAGTAACCAGTGAGTCCTAAGAATTGATGGATTTCTGTAGGCGTCCTTGGTGTTGACCAGTTCTCGATCACCTTGAATTTGGAAGGATCCACGTGTATCCCTTCCTTGCTTACCACATATCCGAGGAAGCCCACTTCTCGGATCTAGAATTCGCACTATGAGAATTTTGCATATAATTTTTCCGCCCTTAATGTCTGTAATACTTTTCGTAGCTGCTGGTTGTGCTCTTCCTTACTCCTAGAATATACTAGTATGTTGTCTACGAAGACAATCACAAACTTATCTAAGTAGGGCCGACATACCCGATTCATCGGGTGCATGAACACCACAAGTGCGTTCGTTAATCCGAAGGGCATCACAACAAACTCGTAGTGACCGTTCCGGGTTTTGAATGCCATTTTAGGAAGATCCTCCTCCTAGACCTGTAGTTGGTGGTATCCTGACCTCATATTATTTTTGAGAAGTAAGTTGCTCCTTGGAGTTGGTCGAAAAGGTCGTCGATCTGGGGTAAAGGGTATCAGTTTTTGATGGTAAGCTTATTTAGCTCGCGGTAGTCGATGTACATGCGGAACGATCCATCCTTCTTTTTCACAAATAGAATTGGTGCTCCCTAAGGTGAGAAGCTTGGTCTGATGAACCCTTTGCTTAGCAGTTCGTTTAGCTGGCTGGATGACGCTTTGGCTACGGGGGTAGCTCCAAGAATTAGGTCGATTCGGAATTCGACCTGTCGTGCGGTTGGAACTCTGGGGAGGTCTTCTGGGAATACGCCAGGGAAATTACAGACCTCTGGAATGTCCTTGATGTCTTTCACCTCCTGCTTCTCATTCACTACATGGGCTAAGAAGGCGTGGTATTACTTGCAGAGATACTTTTGGGCTTTGACACAAGAGATGAATTGTAAGCTCACACTAGGTTTGTCGCCATAAACGAAGAGAGTTTTGCCATTTGGCAGATTTAGGCGAACGACCCTTTCGTAACATAGAATTTCGGCACAATTAGAACTTAGCCAATCCATGCCAATGATGATGTCAAAGATTTTTATTGAAACCGGCATTAGATCGATTTTGAATGAATGGTTGTTTAGAGTGAGGGTACACCCTTTGTATATATCGTTAGTGCTCTCTATCTTTCCATTTGCCATTTCTACGACGCATGTATCTTTTAGTTACTAGGGATTTTGTTTTAGTAATTTTTTGAATTTGTGGCTAACGAAACTCCTCTCCGCTCCACTATCGAATAACATGCATGCATATGAGTTATTGATGAGAAAACATATCAGTAACCACCGTTGGATCTTCCATAGCTTCCCCTTGCCCTAAGACCAAGACCTATCCGACACCACTGGAATTTGCATTCTTTTCCTTTGGGCAATCTCTTTTGATGTGTCTGGTCTTCCCACAGCCGTAGCAGGCTCGACTTGCCCCAACTTTGGCAGCCGAGGTGGCTTGTTGGGCTGGCGCCTTACAAAATCGGGTGGTATACCCTTTCTTGTTGCAGTTGCGGCAGTGTATCTCCTGACAAGGGCCAGTGTAGTGAAAGTTGCACTTGTTACATTTGGGGAGGGTCCCAGCATACTGCCACAGGGGTGCTGGAGCGGCAAGGGTAGTGGCAACATGAACCGCCACCATTTGTTATTTCTTGGCCGAATCCTAGGTTGGCTAGCTCTTCTTGTTGTTCCAGAACTTTCTTCTGTTGTTTCCCCCTTTTGCTTGATCAGGGGTGGCTGCCACAATGCCATGGATGGCCCTATGGTCGATGAGTTGTTGTGCTAATTGCTTGGCATTGTCAAATGTAGTTGGTTTTGAGGCCAACATGCTCCCTTAAATCTGGGGGGTTTGCCCCCAAATGTATTTTTCCACCTTTTTACTCTCCGGGGTGACCAAGACGGGACATAGTATGGCCAAACCGCTGAACCTGGCCGTGTAAGATGCGATATCAGAGTCGGTCGTCTTGAGGCCCTAGAGTTCCTGTTCCAATTTATGGATTTCTCCCCTTGGGCAATATTCGATGAGCATAAGGGCCTTCAAATCCTCCCAGCTCATTGCATTCGCCATTAGGAGGGTCAAAGACTTTACATGGCCGTTCCACCAAGTAAGGGCACGGTCAGTGAAAGTGCAAGATGCAAATTTGACCTTGCTAGCTTCAGGACATGAACTAATTTCGAAGAATGATTCACTCTTCTCGAACCATTGCATCAAGGTAATGACGCCCCCGCTTCCATCGAAGGATTTGGGTTTTCCATTTGTAAAGTATTTATAGGAACACTCTTTTGAGCATCCCTAACTGTCACCTTGGTTAGAGTTGGTGGCTCCATTTCCCTCTTACTAATTTATGACATTGCAGCTGCCACGGCTGCTGTTACAGCAGCTTGGAACATGGCGGGGTCAAACTACGGTGGTGGTGGAGATGGTGGCGGAGGTAGTGCGTTGTTGGAAGGTCTGGGATTTTTCCATGGTGGCATAATTCTGCCACAAGTTTTTAAAGACGAAAAGATGGTAAGCCTTTAATAGTAGCGACAAGACGGCCGTGATTGAACTAAACTATTTGGGTTATGTTCCGACTTTTTAAAGCAATTGCAAGCAACTTTATGTTGGAAAATTCAAATGTTTTAATCTCATGAATATAGTATTAGTGTCTTAGTGAATTCTTGTGAGTTGATCCATCCTAGGTCCTTCTACAATCGCTTAGTGTACGCTTGTTATGTGTAATTAAGATCGAATAGATTGTTGATTCTAATGGATATGCGCTAAGCCCACAACCAAACGGGGAACAAGACCTAAAGCGGAACAACCACTTCTAAACCGATAGAATCTAAATTATATACAACTTTATTGCCTCACCAAGTAGTTGTAGACTCACCATAAGCAACGACATATACTGTTATGAATTTAGAGATAACACTCCCAATGAAATAAAATAGGCATGCCAGTTCCATTGATATGTTTTTTGTACATCGAGTTTGGAAACATTTGACCTTGCTGCAGGTCTACATCACATCAATGCAAGGAAAATTTTTGACATCATTATGATCCTTTGATTATTGTAACCACTTAATCGCATGACTGAGCATACACACAGAGAAGAGTAGCACCAACGCATAGTCCTCAACCTAATCTATAAAGATTTGTGAGTAGTGTGGACCCTACTCACGGCGACCAGTCCCCTGCGGCCCTTGAGATGAAGTTGAGGTGCCCTGTAGTACTGCTAACTGGCGCTCGACTGCGATCACTCTCTCCTCGAGAGTCGTGTGTCTTTCCTGCTACTCCCGTACCTCCGCCCGAGCGGCGGTAAGGTCCTCAATGAGTTGGTCCATGGGGTAGTAGTCTATTTCTAAGTCTCGAGTACGTGCATCGGTGGCTTCTGCAGCAGCGCTGAGCTCCCACACTCGATCCGTTGTTTCCCTATTCTGATCCCCTAGGTTTGTGATTTGCTGGATCACGACTGGGAGGGCCTTGTTAGCCGGTCCCCAATGGTTAAGGTCGTAGTAACCTCGTTGATCGCCAAATGGTGATCGTTGTCGCTGATGACGACTCCACCTCTCGATCACTGATGCGCAACGGGGATCAGGTCCGTTGTAGCCAAAATGGTTCGCAGGAACCCTGGCTATATAAGGAGGTATAACGTCATGAAAATTCAAAACAATTTTTCATTTTTAATTCATAAAAACATATATCATATTGTTCAACACCAATTATTCATTTAACAGAGTTTGCAAAATCATCACATAAAATCTAGGATCCATAGTAGCTCTTCCCAAAACATAGTGTGTGTGTGTGTACAATCATGTCAGTGCCTTCCTACGGTCCTCTGAAGTACCTGAAACACATATCACATAAATGGTAAGCACACATGCTTAGTGAGTTCCCCATAATACCACGTACAAACAACTAGCCACTCGCGGCTAAAGCTCTACAAGACCTTCCGGTCAATGTGTCTCAGGGGCCTTCTGGTCCCACAATCTGAGTAGACCTTCCGGTCCAACTCTGTCAACCTTCCAGTCCATACACTGCTGACCTTTCGTTCCATACACTGTTGACCTTCCGGTCCACACACAGTTGACCTTCCGTTCCATACCTTATTGACCATCCGGTCCATATCATACTGACCTTCCGGTCCATACCATGCTACTCATAACATACATAACATAAACATATCACATAGAAACATATGACATACTCGTCATAGCACATAAGACCTTTCGGTCACACATAATTACCACTCTTGGTAAGGTATAGTGAGAAGACTCACCTTGTATGATGTCTAGTAACTTACGTGCTCGATATCCCCGAACTCGAAATAATGACCTAGCCCCCGCCTAATCACATAAAGTAATTATCTCAAATCAATACCGACTCTCAAGGCTAGACTAGTCCCTTCCTATGTTCTCTCAGAAGGCTAAAAGACCATTTTGCCCCTCTAATGGTCCAAAAGTCCACATGTTGACCAAACATTAAAAGTCAACGAAAGTCAACTGTAGGGAGGTATTATCTCAAATCAATAACGACACTCGAGGCTAGACTAATCCCTTCCTATGTTCTCTTAGAAGGCTAAAAGACCATTTTACCCCTTTAATGGTCCAAAAGTCCACATGTTTACCAAACCTTAAAAGTCAACGAAAGTCAACTGTAGGGAGGTACGCTGCGTGTACTAGCTCTGTACCAGGGGCGTACTCCATGGTCATCCAGAATCGGGGAACTCGACCCCCTACGCGGTGCGTACTGGGATTATGCCCAGCGAAAGTCCCAGTTTCATACTTTCATGATTTTTGGACTAAATAGATTAAGACATAAGCTCATATCTCATATCCAGACACTCTACTGACTCTTAAGCCATAAAGTCGAAACCATAAAGCCTTTGCATGGCTGTAAAGGTCACCAATCACTTCAAACACATATCCTCTTTCCCCATTAAGGCCTAATCTCATGCATGTCTTAATCTTAATGTCCAAGATTGGATTTTTATGGATTTATAACACAAAATACACTAAAATGGGGTAGATCAAGGTCCATGGAGTTCCTTTGCTCAAAAAGTCTCCATCTTTGGGACATAAACCCTAAAAATGCTCCTGTATGATGTTCATAAGAAAAGAGTGGTAAATTTTGAACTCTTTACCTTTGTGAGAAGCTCCCCACTCAGTTTATCTCAGATCTAGAAGCTTAGACTCCAATCTTTCCTCTTCAAGGTCTTCTCTTCTTCTTCACAAGAACACAATGACACTTTCAAGCTCAAATACACACACACACAAGTTTAGAACGAATGTATAGCTCTTTTAGGGTTTCACTCTCTAGAAATGGTGGTTGGGATGGAGGCCATAGCATTCCTTTTATAGTGCTCATGTCGCATTTAGGGTTTTGATTATGGGCCCATTACACCTAGCGTAACTATGGTACGCCCAGCGTATCGGGTAGGATCCGCATCAAAGGCATGTCCATGGGTACGCACAGCGTACTCTTTAGTACGCCCAGCGTACCCACTTGCCACCATTTTCTATTTTGGGCTAATTTTGACAAGTTGGAAAAGAAGAAGGATGAAAGAGATATACCTAACTTTCAGGATGTTACAATTCTCCCCCATTAGAATCAGAGTTCGCCCTCGAAGTCTCATGCCGTAAATAACTTCAGATGCTACTCCAGCATCTCCGACTCTGGCTCTCAAGTCAGCTCAGACCCTCTCCGATGTTGCCACTAGACCTGAACCAGAGGCACCTCCTTGTTCCTCAAAACCTTGATCTTCCTATCCAGTATCACAATCAGCCTCTCGATGTAATTTAGGCCCGTGTCTACCTGAATATCCTCCAATGGCACTATCGCCGTCTCATCGGCTATACACTTCCTCAACTGGGATACATGGAAGGTATCATGGATCTGACTCAACTCCTCGGGTAGCTCTAAACGGTATGCTACCTTGCCCACTCTAGCGATCACCCTGAAAGGACCAATGTATCGGGGACCCGACTTGCCACTCTTCCTAAAGCGGATCATTCCTTTCCAAGGAGATACCTCAAGAGTACAGAGTCTCCAACCTGGAACTCGAGCTCGGATCGTCGCCTATCCGCATAACTTTTCTGGCAACTCTGGGCTGTCAGTAACCTCTGTCTGACCTGCTGAATCTGCTCCATCGTCTTAAGCACTATCTTAGTGCTACCCATCACTCATTTCTTTACCTCTCCCCAACAGATGGGGGTCTGACACCTCCTCCCATATAAAAGCTAAAAGGGAGGCATACCAATACTCGAATGGTGGTTGTTGTTGTAAGAAAACTTAGCCAAGGGTAGGTATGTATCCCAACTTCCACCGAAGTCCATGACACATGCTGAAAGCATGTCCTCAAGCGTCTGTATCGTCCGCTCACTCTGCCCATCCTTCTGTGGGTGATAAGCAGTACTGAAGTGCAATCTCGTACCCAACTCCTCATGAAACTTCTTCTAGAACCTGGAAGCGTACATCTCGGTCTAACACAATAGAGATCGGCACTCCATGTCGAGACACCACCTCTCTCACATACATAACTGCCAGTCTCTCTGCAGAAGAGCTCTCACTGATAGCAAGGAAGTGAGCACTCTTCGTCAGCCGATCCATAATCACCCAAATTGCTTGAACACCCCTTGCTGTTCTCTGCAATTTGGTGATAAAATCCATAGAAATTTGTTCCCAATTCCATTGGGGAACCTCTAGTGGCTGCAACTTGCCATGCGGACGCTGGTGCTCAGCCTTAACCCGGCGACATGTCAAGCACCTCTCAACTACCCAGGCAACATCCCTCTTCACACAGGGCCACCACTAATCTCTCTTTAGATCCAAATACATCTTACTGGCCCCGGGATGGATCGAGAATCTCGATCTGTGCGCCTCCTCCATTAGTATGCTACGTGCCCCGCCCGTAAATGGCACCCAAATCCGACCGTGAAAGGTCATAAGCCATCGGCTATCAGTAACAAACTCGGACACCTGTCCAATCACCCGCTCTCTCTTGTGGTTCTCCGGTCTCACAGCCTCTGCCTGGGCCTCTCTGATGGTGTCAAATATCGGAGTCATCATTGTCACACTCATGCATATATCTCTAATCGGGGCACTCTCCGTCCTGCGACTCACGGCATCGGCTACAACATTAGTCTTGACCGGATGGTACAGGATCTCACAGTCGTAATCCTTTACCACATCGAACTATGATTTCTTTAAATATTATGGACTCCAAGCGTTTTAGTCTACCAACAACCAAATCCAAGCTTGATTTTGCATCGGTCTAACCATAATTAAACATAGGTGATCAGTCTACATCTAGTTGTGGTTCAACCCATGTACACCCAACTTAGCTAACGTGTTTGACCTAAAACCTTGCATTGTATTGTCATTCGAGGGTTCGAGTTTATATATGTATATATGTATAACCCTATATTTGTATGTTAAGGAAAATACCTAACCTAAGGGATTAAGCCCTACACTATAGTTGCGCTTTCCTAAGAATCTGCTAGTTCGCTATAGCCAATAGCTCTGATACCAATTGATGTGTGTGAAACTAACTAGTTTTAATCCTACTAACTTAGACACAAAATAAACACACGAAAGGCAGTACCTATCGATTAGTAATATAGTTCAAGCGAGTAGGGTATCGAACACAGGGAATGGTAAAAAATTAAAATAAATGCTAATATTATCTAAATAAAACAAGTAAAAAAAGTTTTCTCTAGTTTTACAAGACTAGAAACTTAAATACTTAACTAACACTCAAACTAAGCAACAAACAGCTAAAGCAAATAACCAATCAACTAAATTCAATAATGAAGAAGACTTACGTTTAGGTTTTGAATCATCTATTCCTATGGTTGATTTTATGACAAGTGCAATGGATTAATTGGCTTTGGCTACCGATTAGTGTGATTAGGTTCACATTCGCTATTACTAATCCTTAGAAAACAAATTAATTCAAGCAGTGATCAAGTGATTAAACTAATAGATTTCCTAGTTTATTGATTCGGGTTAAGTAAGACTTGTAGCAAGCTAATCAAATATGCTAATTCAATTAACTCCTTTTTGATGGTTCGTCACACAATCTCACACATTAACTTACCTATTTTCTAGTTAACCCTAGTTTCACGTTCGCTATTCCTAGGCATATAACAATGTTTTCACATAAATCATATGAAATTAGCAACTAAGAGACGTTCATGCAACTTAATTACTGGTTAATTAACAGAAAATAGTTGTAATTAATACATAAGGTTCTTTAACAAGCTTAACAAAACAAAATCACAAAATTAAATTAATCCAATCATAAAATCAAACCATATTCATAAAATCATCTATCCTAAACAGAAGTTATGAGTTTTTAGCTCATATCTATAGCAAATAACAAACTAAAAACATAATCTATTGATTGAAACATGGTTCATGCAAAATATTAAGATAAATGTAATGTGTTATTGTTGGAATAGTGTCTAAGGCTGCAACTATATTAGGCAAGTATTTGACCCGGTTGTGCATGGTCCTTTTTGGTTGCCTTCACCATAGCAGCTTGACAGGATGATTTATAATGAGAGAAGAAATATTATTAATATATTATGAGAATAATATAAGGAATAATAATATTGTTATTTGATTAATATAAGTCATAAATTAATTAGGAATTAATTTGGTGACTTAAAGAGATTAATTAAATAAAAGGGCATAAACTGTCAATTGTGTGATAGTTGTACTTTGGGCTATAATCCCTCATGGATAAGGAGTGGACGGTTTTGAGGTTTGGATAGGCCTAGAAATCGTCCAAGGCTTATCATAAGGAGATTGGATTGCTTAGGGCCTAAGTTATCCAATTAGGGTTTAAGGGTGAAATCCTCGGAGCCTCACAAGTATAAATAGACCCATGGGGTCAAGGAAATCGACACTCTTGCCTTTAAAAGAACCCTGTCCAACTTCTTGCCCTCTCCCCTCTCTCTCTAATCATTATCTTGCTAAGTTGGTGTTTGTAAGCCATTAGAGGAGTGACATTTGTGACTCTAAGCTCCAAGGACAAGAAGATTCCACCAAGAAACTTAAGGTAATCTTTTAGATTTGTTTTTCCTTGTGTTATTATTCTAGATCTATCATCAAAGTCTTGGATGCATTGCATGTTCAATTAGAGAAACCTAGATCCAAGCATCAGGGTTTGTATGTGCACATAGGAATGTTCATATGGATAAAACCCATCAGTGGTATCAGAGCCTTGATTGGTTTCTATTGAATTGATGCATTGGTTGCTTGATTGTTGATTGCAAAATTCGATTTTTGTCTTCTGTCTGATGAACTCAGCGAGTACCATTGTGGTACTCGGCGAGTAGGCCTCAACTCGGCGAGTCCATTGTGGTACTCGGCGAGTTCGAGCGTCAGAAGGAGCTAAGTTCGGGATTTCTTGCTGTTTATCTTATGGAAACTTGCCTTTATCTTTATGGGTCAATATAAATCCGATTTTAACATATATTTGAGTATATCCTTGACCTAATTAAAGATATTTACCAATAAATTGAATAATTTTTTCTTTATGTGATAATTGATTGAGTATTTTAATTAAATTGGTAAATTGTTTTGCAAGAAATAATTAAATAAATCAAATATGGATAATTATGTGATTAAATGTTAATTTGGATTATTTGTTATTTGATCCCTTATGTTTTGAAAAGTTTAAAACTTGTCCTCAAGTTTTGAAATTTATGTTTTGTGATTAAAAGTTTAATTTAGATAATTTAAATTTCAAACCCTAGAATTTTTCAAGTTTAAAATTCAACCCTATACTAATATAATATTACAAGATTAATATATATATATATATATATATATATATATATATATATATATATATATATATATATATATATGTATAATGAAAATGCTAGTCTTACCGTTAGTAGGCCTCATTCACGAAGCCGGTCTATAAGATGGGTATAAGGTTGTTGCCTATAAAATGGCGCTTAATGGGTGTACACTCTCACCCACCGCTTGCTTGATCGGTGGAGGGTCGTTAGTCGAACGGGTAGGATAGGGAAACTCTATCTCCTCATTAAAAGTATAATATTAAATACAAAGTAACTACATGTTTTTCAAATTCCCAATCCTAGTTACTTTAGGAAAAGTGAATTGATGCAATCCCATGAAATTACACTTTGCACCCTTGCTAAGAAGTTAGTGGAGCATGTGTGGTTTACCGGCACACTAATTGCTTTCAAGCAAAGGTGGCAAAAGGTGATTCATTGTTTATCATAGTTCGATGGAGCGTGTGTGGTTTACCGGCACATCGAATAGGTGATCGTTACAATGAAGGCACCGTGTAGATTTGCATGGTTATTCACACCCACTTTGTGATCCTCGGTATCCCAATCACAAACGAGAGGGGCATATCGAGATTTAAACATGCCATTGAAAAGTTCAATGAATCTCATCGAAACCTAGGAATTCTCAATACATTTAGAACTTAAAGTTAGGTTTTTATGGTGGAGAATTAGTGAATCATCATTCACTTACCTTCAAATTGTTTGCATGTTGGATTACGGAATCCCTTTTCTAATATGTAAATAATGTTGTTGGATCCTAGCCCTAATTTTTCTTCTTGGGTGATAATTAGGGATTTTAAATTCTAATCAATCTTTGTCCTTTCTATTTGTAGATGTCGAACGCGAACAACGCTGCTGCTAGCTCGTTCACATTGATGAGCCTTTGCCAAAAGGTGACTTTCGATGGAACAAACTTTAGCAAATGGATAAGATACATTCACACGATTGCTCGCTACGAGGACAAGGAGTATGTCCTTGATGAGAAGCTCGAGAAAATCAACCCATAAATCGCTACTCCGGCTGAAATGACTGCTTTTGTGACTCATGAACGTGATGTGACGAAGGTTCATTGCATCATGATAGCCACAATGAACGCCGAATTCCAAAAGTCCTATGAGGACATGTATCCGTACGAAATGCACCAAGACTTGTTGGAGAGATACCACCAAAACGCGAGGCAGGAACGTTACGAGATCTTCACTAACATGATCTCCACTAAAATGGGACAAGGTGAATCTCTAACCGTACACTTGCAAAAGATGCAAAGGTATGTCGATCGTCTTCGCAAGTTGAATGTCGACTTTGGGAAGACTTGGCTATCGACATGGTCCTTCACTCTTTGCCTCCGTGTTACAATCAATTTAGGATGACCAACCACATGAACAAGGAAGAGGTCACCCTAAGTAAGCTCCAAGGTCTCCTTAGGGTTGCTGAGAGAAACCTCAAGGACAAGTCTATTGCGCCCACTCCCAATCCACTCGTTGCTCCCGTTTTGGCCATTGGGCAGGGAAGAGGCAAGAAGAGGAAGGCTCCGTCTAAGAGCCACCGCAAGGGAAAGCTCTGATATGGTTCCTCTTCTAGTGGGACCAAAGTTGATCCTGCTAAGCCTAACCCTAACCCAAAGGAGGCAAAGTGCCACCATTGCCACAAAATAGGGCGTTGGAAGAGAAGCTGCCAAGAATACCTGCAAGCCATCAGGGAAGGAAAGATCAAGCCGTCTTTTGTAGGTATATACACAATTAAATCTAATGATTCATCTCATGCTATTTCTTGGGTCCTCGATACCGGGTGTGGTTACCACATTTGTTCTGAATTGCAGGGACTAAGAAGAAATAGGGATGTGGAGCTTGGAAGAATAAATCTAATCATGGGGAACAGAAGATCATCGCCTGTGACCAAGATTGGAGTGTATTCTTTAGTTCTTAGTAATGGATTATGTTTAGATTCGAAAAGGGTGAGGGTTTATTGGAACTCATACATACCGATGTATGTGGACCCTTTAGATCAACCACAAAGGATGGGAACCGCTTCTATGTGACTTTTACCGATGACTATAGTAGATATGGGTATATCTACTTAATCAAGCAAAAGTCAGAAACGTTTAAAAAGTTCAAAGAGTTCAAGAATGAAATGGAGAATCAATTGGGCAGGAAAATCAAGATGCTTCGATCCGATCGAGGAGGAGAGTACCTAAGTCTTGAATTCCACGACTATCTAAAAGAGTGTGGAATAGTTTCACAATTGACGCAACCTAGGACACCGCAGTTGAATGGTGTGGCAGAAAGGCGTAATCGAACCTTGTTAGACATGGTTCGCTCTATGATGAGTCGTGCTTCACTACCTATCTCATTCTGGGGGTATGCCTTAGAGGCTGCTGCCCATATCCTTAGCCGAGTCCCTACTAAGAAGGTTGCCAAAACACCTCACGAGATGTGGATAGGGAAAGCTCCCTCGTTAGCACATATCAAGGTTTGGGGTTGCGAGGCTTTCGTAAGACGAGATACTCATGACAAGCTCGAACCTCGTAGTGAGCGATGTATTTTCATCGGCTACCCGTAGAAATCCTTTGGATATCTCTTCTATAGACCGAAGGACAATGTTGTCTTCGTTGCGTGGAGAGGAGTTTTCCGAGAGCGAGAACTCATAAGCCAAGGAGACAGTGGGAGGCAAATCGAGCTTGAAGAGATTCAAGAATCGATTGATGAAGGAGCCTCTATTGCCGACGCTCAACCCGAGGAGGAAACTCCGGTTGAACCGATTGAAGAGTCCTTACCTCTTAGGCGTTCCGAAAGAGTTAGAGTTCAACCCCAGTTTTATGGTTTTCATATTACTACCGAAGGGGAAACGTATATTAGTGATGGTACACTAGTAAATCTAGATGAACCTAATAGCTATAAGGAAGCCATGGCAGGCCCGGAGTCTGCAAAATGGAAAGAGGCAATGGAGAGCGAGATCCAATCCATGTATGATAACCAAGTTTGGAATTTGGTTGATAATGTGCCCGGACGTAAGACCGTTAGGTGCAAATGGATCTTCAAGAAGAAGACCGACGTGGATGGAGACGTACGCACATATAAGGCGCGATTGGTTGCGAAGGGCTTTACTCAAACTCCCGGAGTTGACTATGATGAGACCTTCTCACCAGTTGCAAAGATAAAGTCTATTAGAGTGATGCTAGTTATTGCCGCATTTCATGATTATGAGATTTGGCAAATGGATGTCAAGACCGCTTTCCTTAATGGGAAGTTGGCTGAGGATGTTTACATGGCTTAGCCAGAGGGTTTTGTTGATCTGAAGGATCCAAATAGAGTGTGTAAGCTTGAGAAGTCCATTTATGGACTTAAGCAAGCGTCTCGCAGATGGAATCTTTGCTTCGATGAGAAAGTCAAAGAGTTTGGATTTGTACGAAGCGAAGATGAATTATGTGTATATATCAAAGCCAGTGGGAGTATAGTCAGCTTCCTCGTTCTGTATGTCGATGGCATACTGCTCATAGGAAACGACGTCCCGACGCTGCAGGAGGTTAAGTCCTGGCTCGGGAAGTGCTTCGCTATGAAGGACCTCGGAGAGGCTTCCTATATTTTGGGAATAAGGATAGTGAGAAAACGAAGTAAGAGACTAATAGGACTTAGTCAGAACACTTACTTGGATAAAGTACTGAAACGTTTTAGTATGGAAAATTCGAAGAAGGGAGAATTACCGATACAAAGTAATGCCAAGTTGAGTAAGACTCAAAGTCCGAGTACCGAAGCCGAAATAGCATAAATGAGCCGAGTACCATACGCTTCCGTAGTTGGCTCAATCATGTATGCTATTACTTGTACTCGCCCTGATGTAGCCTTTGCTTTGAGCATGGTTAGTAGATATCAAGGGAACCCTGGCAGAGCCCATTGGATTGCGGTAAAGAATATCCTTAAGTACCTTCGGTGGACCAAGGAATGGTTTTTAGTCCTCGGGGGGAGTGATGAATTGAAGGTGCGAGGGTATAATGACACCAGCTTTCAGACCGACAGGGACAACTACCGTTCGTAGTCGAGTTGGGTCTTTACCCTGAATGGAGGAGCAGTGACTTGGAAAAGTTCCAAGCAGGAAACCGTAGCTGATTCAACGTGCGAATCAGAGTATATTGCAGCAAGTGAGGCGTCAAAGGAGGCAATATGTTTAAAGAACTTCATTGGTGATCTTGGAGTTGTCCTGCCATAAAGGAGCCCACGGAAATTTTCTGTGATAATGAAGGAGCAGTTGCCTTGACCAAGGAACCGAGGGACCATGGTAGATCTCATCATATTGACAGAAAGTATCACTTTATTAGACATCGTGTAGAAGACGGAAAACTCGTGGTTAAGAGGATATCATCAGAGGATAACCCAGCAGATCTGCTTACGAAGGGACTGAGTAGGGTTAAGCATTTGCAGCATGCTAGGAGTATTAGACTGAGAGATGATATTAGATTGGATTAGATAGTTTTAGAAACTTGTAATAGATAAATATAATTAACATTTGATGATTAAATAAAGGAGTATTATTTATAAGTAAAGCTATTGTCTTATGTTAATTGTTTAACTATTGTTTCACTTTGCATGTTTTGACTTCCAGAATAATTGAGTTTATTTAGAATAATCGAATTTTTCAAACAGTCCACAATTGTTCATATGTTGGAAGTAGGTATGAATGAAGATTGTCATGAATTGGTGTGTAGATTGTCTAAATGGTATTAGACATAGCAAAAGTTTCCTGCAATGTTCATGAGTGCTTATGAACTAGTTTTGAGCATTGTAACAAACCCGCGCTTGCTGGAATCACCTTATGGAATCCGACAAAAAGGTTGATCGCAAGACGATAATATCATATGGTCTTAAAACCTAGATATATGGTTTGTTATTTGTTAATTGGTTGTACATTGATAATGCGAAACCGCATCAGTAATTGATGTTATAAAACGCATTGTTGTGTATAATTAATTAATGAATAAGTAAATGCATATAAGTCGAAGTTTATCTGTTACTTTTATCCTAAGAGGGTAAAAGCGATATCTCGGCCGCTCGATGATTTGATTGGACTTATCTGTCGGGCCCGGTCAGAACTGAATTGATGTGTTCAATTAAGTTCTATGTCAAATAAATCTGACATCGAGAAACCAACTGCTGGATAATTGGTTCCATAAAATTGTCCGCATGATATCTAAACAGAGGACTGTACGATCCCTTATCTAAAGGACAAGATTGATAAGATCAGAGTTTGACAGCGTCTTTGAGAGCTACAATTGCTAATCGGATTATGCTTGTTTATATAGTTACTAGACTTATCCAAGTGGGAGACTGTTGGAATAGTGTCTAAGGCTGCAACTATATTAGGCAAGTATTTGACCCGGTTGTGCATGGTCCTTTTGGGTTGCCTTCACCATAGCAACTTGACAGGATGATTTATAATGAGAGAAGAAATATTATTAATATATTATGAGAATAATATAAGGAATAATAATATTGTTATTTGATTAATATAAGTCATAAATTAATTAGGAATTAATTTGGTGACTTAAAGAGATTAATTAAATAAAAGGGCATAAACTGTCAATTGTTTGATAGTTGTACTTTGGGCTATAATCCCTCATGGATAAGGGGTGGACGGTTTTGAGGTTTGGATAGGCCTAGAAATCGTCCAAGGCTTATCATAAGGAGATTGGATTGCTTAGGGTCTAAGTTATCCAATTATGGTTTAAGGGTGAAACCCTAGGAGCCTCACAAGTATAAATAGACCCATGGGGTCATGGAAATCGGCACTCTTGCCTTTGAAAGAACCCTGGCCGACTTCTTGTCCTCTCCCCTCTCTCTCTAATCATCCTCTTGCTAAGTTGGTGTTTGTAAGCCATTAGAGGAGTGACATTTGTGACTCTAAGCTCCAAGGACAAGAAGATTCAACCAAGAAACTTAAGGTAATCTTTTAGATCTGTTTTTCCTTGTGTTATTATACTAGATCTATCATCAAAGTCTTGGATACATTGCATGTTCAATTAGAGAAACCTATATCCAAGCATTAGGGTTTGTATGTGCACATACGAATGTTCATATGGCTAAAACCCATCAGTTATTGCCTTTGATCTTCTTCCAAATTGATATCTAAGTTTAAACCTTGAAAACCACAGATTCTAAGAACCCTTCCGGCCTCCAAATATCATCCTAAACTTCCCCCATTCATTAGGGTTCGAATGAGAAGCGTTTCAATATATATTTTAAGAAAACAGGGGCGACTCGGCGAGTCTAGTGACCTACTCGATGAGTCCATCACTTAAAATCCTGTGTACAGCAACTCAGCGTCAAGAATCGCGAAACTTCTGACCAACTCGTTGAGTCCGTTGGGAAAAAACATTTTTGTCAAAACACAAAATTCATCCGAAATTGTGTCTAGTTTTCAGAACATTTTGAATACCGTCAATTGGAGTTACGGTTCATGAGATATGGCCAAAACACTGGCGAGGGGTCAAGCTGTCCAGCAACATCCTTCTTTCTTCAAAATCCAAATTCCAAGCTTCCAATCGCTTGTTCCACTTCCTTTTCTATCCGAGCATGTCATTGTTGCTGAAAAATGAAATTCTAAAATAATTAAGCACCTTTTGTTCATTATTTGAGATAAAATTAACATAAGGTATTAAGATCATGCATGATTTTTATGACTAAATAAGCCCATATCAAAATACCCCACACTTGACTTTTGCTTGCCCCCTAGCAAAACTGAATTTTAGCACACTAATATCATATAAGACAATCCCAATTGAACCCAGCCATTATGCCAAGACTGCAATGCATGCATTTGTGTATAAAAGTTTTCCTAAGGACCCCCCTAATTCTATATACTAACAATACTCATAAACACTTGCCCACTTCTTTTGAACAACACTCATGTTATGCATCCCTCCGAATCCATCCCCAGAAAACTTTTTTATCCTCAAGGTACCTCAAGGTATATTTGGTCAAGCAACCCAAGCATACATAATCTAGAAAATTACAACTTTTCGATACCACTATGGAGCTATTGGAATTATTCACTTCTTTGATAATTTGATCTTGATTTCTTTTAATTCACCACCTTTTTTAATTTTTGGTATCTTCAACTTTTTGAATCTTCGGAATTTTGATCTTTTGATCTTCACTTTGATTGCTCCAAAACTCTTTCAACTTTTTGGTAATTTCTCTCTCTTTTTTTACATGTATCTCACTTTTTTTTCACTCAAATCCTACATGTTTAAGCAGGGGCACTCAACTTCAACCTTTATTGGTTAAAGTATTAGTCTTCCTGGATACATTTCAAGTACACGATGGTAAACTTATCGCATCCCTCAAACTAAGCAAGGTTGTGTTTTTGTCCCATGATTTCACTAGAATAAGGGAGGCCACAAATGCATTATAACGTATATTGGCTCAACTAAATATTTAGGTCCTCATAAAATCATCAAACACAATACTAGCATGATTTCCTAATTGCTTTTACCAAAATTTTCTAAATTAACCCTAGCAATTTTAATGCAAAAATTTTAAAAATTTTAAAATGTAACTAAAATAACCAACCCCTTACCCCACACTTAATTTATGCAATGTCCACATTGCATATTATACATGGTAAATAATAAAAAAAAATAAAGAAGGAATTGGAACAAACTTCCCTAGGATAGTAGTGGTGAGATCGATCTTCTTCTTGTTAAGCTCCATCTTCAATTGACTTTATACATGGGAACAGCTCATCATGTCTTGGGCGTCAAAATCTTGAGTGGTATAGCTCCAAATATAAGGGAAAAAGCTCTTGGAAATGCTTAGAAATGGACCTTTATGAATGTGTGTAGTGCTCCCCTCAAATAGAATCAAATCGAACACTTAAAATTAAAATACTGAGCAACTCGTCGAGTTATAAATGAGAACCCGTCGTGTTGGAATGTCATTTGGGTAGAAGTCGCGAATTTCTTTTTAAACTCATCAAGTAGTGTTATGTACTCGACGAGTTTGACCCTCTGATCGTGAATCTTTTCTCTTTCTACTTCAGGTCCATTTTCTTGGTCAATGGGGGGTATTAAGGTAATACACCCCTCCTATATCTTCTGTAATACAACTCTTTTTAACAGTTATAAGCCTCAGACTCAAAAGATTGCTCAAAGTCTTCTTCTCTTCTTGTAAATGACTCGACCCCTCACTTTAATTCTAATCTCGCCCTAGCTTCTACAAAGATCAAAGACAAAACCACATAATAAAAAGGAAAACAAACATCAAAATAAAAATTCCTAAATTATCCCTAAATACTAGAAGTTTAAAAGAAAAAGAAAAGCAAGCACTAATGACGGGTTGCCTCCCACAAGCGCTTCTTTTTGTGTGAGTCTTGAGCTGGACTCTCGGCTTAATAAACTTCCAAAAAACTCAATGCCAATCCATCTGTTGCATTGAATATTTTCTTTGGACCAATTTGTAAAATTTGGCTCTTTGCTTCAAAATTTGGCCAAAGGAGCTTTAATTCATGTAACCCAAGAATCTTGACAATGGTTGGAACTAGTTGGATACTAATCAAAAATGGATTGTGCTTTAGAACTTTCTGTAAAGTTGGAATCATCACCCCATGCTTCAAAACACAAACCGAAAATATAGGGGGCCACGTCGTGGTAATGGTCAAACCACAGGTTGGTTCCTGCAATTCAGCTTGTTCTTGTTCTTCGTCTAACCCCTCTGCCAACAATCTTTGCAGCTCCTCCAAGTCTCTTTCTGGATTAAATTCTTCATCTTGTAAATCTAGCTCTTGTGACTTAGATTGCTCTTGTTTATTAGACAAGATGTTATCTAACCATCTTCCAAAATTCTTCAAATCTTCATCTGAGTCATACTCCTCATCTTCTAGCTCTTGTGACTCAAATGTCCCTTGTCTGTTGGGCAAGATGTTATCTAACCATCTTCCAAATTTCTTCAAATCTTCATCTGAGCCATAATCCTCATCTTCTTGCTCAATTTCCTGTACTACTTCCTCAAGAAAAGCATCAAGAGTATCGAGATTTGGAAAATACGTAATAAACAAAAATAAAAATAAAAATTAAACTAAATAAAAAAATTAATCAACAAATAAAATAAAAAAATGATAACAATTAGTAAATAAAATTAACTATTTAGAACCGTTCCCCGGCAACGGCAGCGCCAAAAACTTGATGTGTGTGAAACTAACTTAGACACAAAATAAACACACAAAAGGCAGTGTACCTATCGATTAGTAATATAGTTCAAGCGAGTAGGGTATCGAACACAGGGAATGGTAAAAAATTAAAATAAATGCTAATATTATCTAAATAAAACAAGTAAAAAAAAGTTCTCTAGTTTTACAAGACTAGAAACTTAAATACTTAACTAACACTCAAACTAAGCAACTAACAGCTAAAGCAAATAACCAATCAACTAAATTCAATAATGAAGAAGACTTATGTTTAGGTTTTGAATCATCTATTCCAATGGTTGATTTTATGACAAGTGCAATGGATTAATTGGCTTTGGCTACCGATTAGTGTGATTAGGTTCACGTTCGCTATTACTAATCCTTAGAAAACAAATTAATTCAAGCGGTCATCAAGTGATTAAACTAATAGATTCCCTAGTTTATTGATTCGAGTTAAGTAAGACTTGTAGTAAGCTAATCAAATATGCTAATTCAATTAACTCCTTGTTGATGGTTCGTCACACAAGCTCACACATTAAATTACCTATTTTTCTAGTTAACCCTAGTTTCACGTTCGCTATTCCTAGGCATATAACAATGTTTTCACAAAAATCATATGAGATTAGAAACTAAGAGACATCCATGCAACTTAATTACTGGTTAATTAACAAAAAATAGTTTTAATTAACACATAAGGTTCTTTAACAAGCTTAACAAAACAAAATCACCAAATTAAATTAATCCAATCATAAAATCAAACCATATTCATAAAATCATCTATCCTAAACAGAAGTTATGAGTTTTTAGCTCATATCTATAGCAAATAACAAACTAAAAACATAATCTAATGATTGAAACATAGTTCATGCAAAAGACTATGATAAAAGTAATGTGTTATTGCCTTTGATCTTCTTCCAAATTGATATCTAAATTGAAATCTCGAAAACCACAGCTTCTAAGAACCCTTATGGCCTCCAAAAATCGTCCTAATCTTCCTACATTTGTCAGGGTTCGAATGAGAAGTGTTTCTATATATATTTTATGAAAACAGGGGTGACTCAGCGAGTCTAGTGACCTACTCGATGAGTCCATCACTTAAAATCCCATGTACGACAAGTCATCGCCAAGAATCGCAAAACTTCTGACCAACTCGTCGAGTTAAGGCCCAACTCGTCGAGGACGTTGGGAAACAACATTTTCTCAAAACACGAAAGGCGTCCGAAATTGGGTCTAGTTTTCAGAAAATTTTAAATCTCCTCAATTGGAGTTACGGTTCATGAGATAAGGCCAAAACACTGGTGAGAGGTCAAGCTATCCAACAACATCCTTCTTTCTTCAAAATCCAAGATCCAAGCTTCCAATCGCTTGTTCCACTTCCTTTTCCATCCGAGCATGTCATTATTGCTGAAAAATGAAATTCCAAACCAATTAAGCACCTTTTGTTCATTATTTGAGATAAAATTAACATAAAGTATTAAGATCATGCATGATTTTTATGACAAAATAAGCCCATATCACCAATCTGTCACACCCTCGGCCGCCGGCGGAAACGCTGAGGTGCGCAACATAAATCAATAATCACAGTTATTAAACATACATTGAACAGTACAAATATAATATTTTATTATTAATGGAATAGAAATTAAATTGAGAAGACCATTGCTAAATCGAGACACACGCCTAACAATCGACGTTTACAAAGGTGTAGCAAAATAATGGAAAGTCTTATGATCAAACACATCCAAACTGCTAAATAACCTGAGAATACATGTATTTAAAATACGTCAACAAAAATTGTTGGTGATTTCTACAGGTTTTGACACATATTATTTTTATAAACCAAAAGTGTTTTATAAGATTTTTTCTAGTTGACCAGCTAGTATAAATATGTATCTTTTTATCGAATGTATAAAACTAAAACAAGTTTTAAAAGTGTATTTCGACTCATTAAAAATATATCATTTGCTCAAATCCAAAAATAACCATTTGCTGAATATATAAGTAAATCAAATTTATAACAAATCTTTACGGTTCTCAAGACCAAAAATGTTTTTTATATAAATACTTTGAGTACTAACTTATATAAAAGAAAGCCAAATCATTCTTTATGAAAATATAAAATATCCGAATTTACTCTTGAAACCTTGCACAAGCATTCGTATAGTTTATATGTAAAATTCATAGATTTTGTAAATTCGTGTCGTGGTATTAATTAAGTATTACTTTACTTGATTTAGAAACCGACACTTAACCGGTGGGGCAAACTCTTCCTACATAAATATTGTGTTTCCGTGTAACAACAAAGAGTTTATATAAATAACTTATTCATTGTAAGTTAATAAACCTTGTTCGGTCGTGTCATGATATTAATTAAGTATTATATGACTTAATTTCTAGTATCAACACTTATATTTTTGAGTCACAACCTATCCCGCTATCTACAGTCTCTTTCAACTAGGATCACTGAACAAAAACCTCGTATAAACCCAATATCGATTCTATAAGGTGACAAGACAAACTCGGGATCTATAATGAGGTCATAGCCGACCTGTGACGAACACCTATGCACCTGAACTTACAAGTTTTAGTGTTGAAAGTCCATTCCCAAGTTTGCTCATCCTCAGGGACTTTATCATGTAGGAAACGCCAACGCCCAAACTCGACTCGTCAACTGATGGTTGTAGCTAGCAACCAGTGGCGGGATGTCAACCCATATAAGTATGTGATCTTGAACTTATACCTAGCGTTCCTCGTTCCAATATGAATTAACGGTTATGACACAGAGGAATTTCCACTAAGATGCACGGTCTTATAATCGTGGAAAACATAGCCCATGCATCATAGGAAATGATCCTAACTCATAAAGTTTTTAGAATTAACGTAGCTCATATAGAACGTGCTATCGGTGTGATGGATCCTAACAATGAGTCTTGGCATCCTAATCCTAAACTCTCCATTATAAGTATATCGAACACCTATAATTCTTGATGTTTAGGATTTATTATTGATTGAAGTCTTATGGTATTTGAGATTTGTAAGACTTAACACATTTCCAAACTTTTATCATCTATCGTGATGAAAATTGGGCAGCATAACGGGTGCTTATTTAATGTTTTTCAAGTTTCAACCAACGTGAAACTAACAATTCCATGATATTTATAATTCACACAATTAATACAATGTAAATATGTCACAAATAACGACTTCTAAGTCGTGAAGTCGATCATGTTATTTATTGCAATGAAAATCCATAGCTTAATAAATTGAGTTATATTTTTATAATTAATATAAAAATATATTAATACATTTTCCTTTCATTTTTACATGACCTAATATATTAAAAGTTAAATTTGAATAATGTTAACTATTAATTATGTATTTTCATCATCTTGGTCTTTCCATCAATTATGGCAAAGTACTTTAGTTTTATACCTGAATAATATTTCTAGTTATTTTTATATCTTTCCATACTTCCATTCGATACTTTAATTATTACATATAAATTTGTCATTTATGTGTGTTACAATATCAACTTGTGTTATTATAGCAGTTCACATATAATCTTATGATTTTTAATATGATTAATTAATATATCACAACAAGGTGTATTTATATCCTTTATAGCATTCTACTTTAATTTATGTGATTCATACAATTTAACTTACTGATTTATAAGCTTTCGACCAAATATAAAGTACGATGTTAACGTATAAAAATATGTAAATCATTAACCTTAAATAGACACACATATATTTTTCCCAAATATTAAAACTATAAAAGAGGAGCCGTAGAAACTCACCTTTGAAGCGTGAGTTCGAGTTGTTCGGATTCGATTTGTTTTAGAAGTTAGACGTGAGAAACCGCAAGCCCGTCATTCTTGAATTTTTGAAATACTTTCGGGTCATTTTATAACGAATTTGAACTATCGGGGACTGATTTGGTAAAAATAATTTCAAAGGAGGGGCTCAAATGGTTATTTTTTTTTTAATTCAAAGTTTGAAGATTTAGATTCATTCTGTTAAAAACAACCAAATGAGGGGTTGTTTGTTAATAAATGCAATCGGACCTAATTTGAATAAAGGATTTAACAGTGGGGGCATTTTAGTCATTTCATAAAATGACTTCAATTTAGGGCTCATAAGCCCCCGTCTCTTTTGTTTTGATCGGGTAGAGGATATGAATCGTTCCCAAAGGAGGTCACGAAGGAAGTCGATTATAGACGCGAAGGGGCAATCGGAGACCAGAAGGGAGCACGATGATTCGTCGCTCGACTCGCAATTCGGTGGCGGCCTCCGTGGTTCTACTAGACCGAAGAAGAAGAAGAAGGATCGAAGCAGCGAGGCGGCTGTGACCTCGGACTAGAAGAAAGAGACGAAGCAGCAGGGCTGCTCGTCTTCAGTCTTCTAAGGAGTTGCGAAGGAAAACGAGATGGTTGCGAGGCCTGATGGCGGTCGTCATCTCGCGAAGAAGATGGAGCACCTCCGATGCCTGGAATTTGCCTTCGATCGTCGACCGATCATGAAGAAAAAGGAGCGCCTCCGTTCTTTGACCGGTTGTGTAGAAGAACTAAGGTAGAAGTCAAAACGGGTCTTCAATTTCTGGACTGACCGAATAGAAGAAGATGAACGGAAGCAGCCATGGCAGCAAGACAGTCATCGATCATGGTAGCTAGGGCGTTTGGGCGGTTCTTCTTTAACATAAAAAAAAAATGAACAGGATCAGCAATATGTATGGTTTTTATTGTTTTGATATAAAGTCGATGGGGGGTTTTTTGAAGTGTTTGGGTTTGATTGCTTGGCAGGAAAAAGGGAAACACGAAGAAGAAATGGGCTACTGCCCTCTTGGTTGTTCTTGGCAGCAATCGAAAGAGGAGAAGAAGGAATAACATAGGGAGATGTGGGTTGTAGTCTTGTTAGTGATCAGAACCGCAGCTTCACCTCCGATGGTTGTCTTTAAACTGTTTTTCATTCTCGTTGCAGGTAACAAACACGAAGGAACAAGCAACAGAGAGTAGTCTATGTGAAACATCCTAAAATTTAAGGCTAAAAATTTCATTTTTAAATAAGATATTACATAAAACCATCAGTACAAAGACATTCATTATAATCTCATGACAACCCAAAGTGTCAGTAAACAAAACATATTATCATAAAACCATATCAGAGTGTAATCCCAAAGATCTCATGTGCGAAAAACATAGTGTGATGCGCTGCGATCGAGCCGGCTCCTTTCCTTGAAAACAAAATACCTGAAACCAACACTGAAAACCGTAAGCACGAAGCTTAGTGAGTTCCCCAGATACCACATACCATACAAACCAACTAATCCATACATGTCATACATAGCCAAGAGCCATACATAACCAACATATCCAAAGTCAAGTAAGGTGCTATGTGCCAAACATAGTCTTGCTAAAGTGCTATGTGCCAAACATAGTCTTGTGGTTATGCCACGGGCCGCACGTGGTCTTCCTGGTCAAGCCTAGGGCCACTCCCTGGGTCTTACAGACAAGTGCCAAGGGCCACCCTCTGGTCTTTCATGCAAGTATCACAAAGACAACTATACATCCTACTCTACTAGGCTACTTCGCATATAGTGTGCCAGGAGCCACCTCGTGGTCTTCCATACACAATAGCATACAGTATGCCAGGAGCTACCTCCTGGTCTTTCTTACATATTGCCTAGGGCTAACCCCAGGTCTTCCTATCATACATTAAAACATATTGTGTGCTAGGAGCCACCTCCTGGTCTTTCATGCATAATGCCTAGGGCTAACCCCCGGGTCTTCCAATCATACATAACTACATGGGCCGAAATTGTGGCCGTAGACCCATACAAAAAGTGAGGAGACTCACCTCGCACTGCTGAACTTTGCTGATAAACCTTTGGCTGCTGTCCGACAACTCTCTAAACCACTACCCCACTAGCTCCTCAAGCTACTAATATCAAAATAACACTTAGTTTCAAACTGAACTCTATAAGTCAAACTAATTCAACTATGGTCAAAGTCAAAGTCCTGTTCAAAGTAAACCTTCCAGTTGACTCGACTCGCAGAGTCAACCCATAGGCTCGTCGAGTCCATAAACTCAGAAGCTCTCAAAATACGACCCAACTCGCCGAGTCACCCCAAGACTTGTTGAGTTCAACGATCTCTGAGTCCCATCCTGACAACCTCACTGAGTCACCACTCAACTCACTGATCTGCGTCTTAACCAGAAGAGGTTGGGGGTTCTACGATCTGAATCGTCGAGTCCAAGAAGAGACTCGCCAAATCCTAGGCAATTTTCAACAGACTCGCCGAGTTGTTCTTCCAACTCGCCGAGTCCATGCACAAGTTCATACAACTCGTCGAGTGCACCCATGTGACTCGTCGAGTCTCTCCAGTTCTCAATCCATACAGTGGCTTTTCGAGCCATGCAGGGGCTCCAATCCATAGATACAATCCTCTACAATATATCCCCCACATAAAGTTGCAACCTTTACGCGAAACCAAGGAGCTAAAGGCCCAAAACACTCTAGGGCTAGAGTTTAAGACAAAGGGGCTTCACCAATAACTTATTGACTTCAGCTTTAAGACATTCTGGACAATCACAACCCTAGATCTGAAGTAGTAACCTCAGATCTAAGTCCCAAACCCGAAATAGATCTCAATCTTACCAAAATAGCCCCAAAATCTCATTCAAGAATAGATCTAATTGAAATAAAGCCAAAGCAACATCTTATTACCTCAAGGATGACCTCCCACTGAAGAATAATCCAACTCTCTACAAAGCCCTTCGCTCCAAGCTTCTTGATCTACAATATCTCTTCATAAAACTCTCTTATCTAAGCTCCAAATTGCTCCCAAGGACTCTCACTCACGATTTAGGGTTTATGGATCTCAAAAGGGAAGTAAAGAGGCTAGGGAAGGGATGTGATGTTCTTTAAATAGGGCACAACCCCCGGGATTAGGTTTTTCCTCATCCAGACCAGACTCGCCGTGTCCACTAGCCGACTCGCCGAGTCGGTCACTTACTTTATGCCCCGGATCCCGCTCCGACTTGTTGAGTTCCTCCCTGGACTCGACGAGTTGACTATTGATTTAGAGTCTTTCTTTTCTTTTCTTGGTCTTTCTGATTCTAGGTGTTACAACGCTCCCCTACTTAAACTAGACTTTGTCCTTGATGTCTGCCACGGCCAACTACCTTACCATCTGGTCACCACTATACCACTAGGTACACACTCCACCCATCCGATCCAACCTTGAAGATGTCATCTTCAGAATAACCTGTTCCTTAATACCTTCAAGTAAAAGATTTTTATCCAACTGGTAATCATACCGATACTCCTGTTACACTTGCCCTTGATTCGTAAGTGGTTTTCCCCTTTTCCCCTACACTGTCATTGGCCTTTCTAAGGTACTTTCCCCAAGCAACAACCTTCCCAATTTCCTTCGAGGACCGATCCTCTGCTGAAACCGCAATCCTGGCCACTCCCAGTGCCGGCCATTACACCAATACTTACGGAATAACCCCCATACAATGCTCCAATACTGAAAGCTCCATCCAATCGTGAGAATTCAAACAATCCTTCAGGTAGCAGATCCCTCTCTGCTACGTTTAAGGATCAGACGAGAACGGCGCCACCGAGCCAAATCCTTTACTCTGCGATCATTTGATCCCGCGATGAGCAGCTTAGCATCATCCGATCAATTCACGGCTTTTCGCACCGAAACCCTTACCTTCATTCCTGCCTAAAGTCCTGTTGACTCCCATCCGCCTCCCGGATGAACCGAGACTGCCCTGGTCCCAACTGATCTACCATTACCCAGGATACCGGTTTCCCCCATGCTACCTCGGAGATACGGGCCCCTCGCCCACTCTCCGCGAACCATGCTACTAATGAAAGCCACGGCTTACCCGCAGTCTTACGCCACTTCTGGTCTCCAATGACCTACAGTCTTCCGGACCCAAACATAATGTGGCCCACTAACATCCGGGCGGCTGCCCCGCCCTGAACTTAACTATCTGAAAACCCTACCAAAGAATCACACACCTGATATATTCGCACTAGCGAATAGGGACCGACGAATGCTACGGGCCACCCCGTAGTCTTACTATACTTGTTATGCCAACTAGTGAATGCTACAGGCTACCCACGTAGTCTTACAAAACTTCTGTGCTGCCAACCAACTAAAGCTACGGGCCACCCCGCAGTCTTGCTATACCAGTGCTACGGGTCACACCGCAGCCTAACTATACTCACATATGATTGCTACGGGCCACACCGCAGTCTTACTAAACTAACTCTACGGGCATACCGCAGTCTTACTAAACTAATGCTACGGGCCACACTGCATTCTTACTACACTCACATACGATTGATATGGGCCACACCGCAGTCTTACTAAACTAATGTTGCGGGCCATATCGCAGTCTTACTAAACTAATGCTACGGGCCACACCGCAGTCTTACAACACCTTTCCACACCGAATGGCTGCTAGTGGATGCTATGACTAACCTATAGTCGAGCATGCAAGCACAATCTAGTACCCCCAAGTTGTACTCATGACCTATTTGGAATTCCCAACCAATTCTTCTGCAATCTGCTATCGGGCAGCCCGAGAATGCGATCTCACAATTGGCAAGTTTTCCGAACTTCCAGTTCACACTTTCCTCAATTCATGCAGCCACCTGGGTCGTCTTTCATCCTGACAGGAGAGAAAAACTTCTCCTAGTTCCAAAACCGTTGCTGCTCCAATAACATGATTGTTTCTCCCCCACTTAGCTTCGGCTAAGTCTTTACTGCACTCGAAAACCCAAGGATTTCCACTCCTTCCACCCTTGCACAACAGGCATGGTAACTACCATTGCCTTGATGTCGCTAGTGATCCATCACTAGCCCATTTCAAATACCGTACGATTACCAAAAACTAGATGAACACCTCATGCTTCCCGATACTGATAATCCCATGGGCTCCAACTAATACCCTTAAAGCCCGAATAACTAATGCTCAGAGCAACCCCATCAGTGATAGACCACTCCCCTTGATGCTTCCAAAAGCTATCCCAAGAACCAAGACCAGAGCCACCAACCCTGATAATGGTGGAGGGTTACTCCCTGGACCCTGCCCACCGACTTCCACACAACGCTTCTGAACCACTTTTGGTCATAATCGAGATAATACTGGACACTTCGAACATGAAGTGAGAAATGTCCCTACACTAGCTACTAATCACTCCTGGTATGCAATTGGCATAAGACAATTCTGAAAGTACAATCCGAATACAAGCAGAGAGACAACTCATACATACTATTACCAGAGTCTGGGGTAAGAACAACCCTAATACGCATAGAATCGAAAATAGCCATAGATACATAACTGCAACATTCCCTACTGTAATCCAGATCTCCCTCCTCTGTCACTGTAAGGCCCTACCCTCTCACCCATCCGTAAACCTCAACGTTGTCGAGGCAGACGCACTTCCTGCTTCTCCCCTCATCGTCGGGCAGTCGGCCTTCTTGTGGCCCACCTGATTGCAGTGAAAACATAATGGGCTTGCCCCTTAAGGGCAGTCCCTGTTAACGTGACCAACACTGCCACACTTGTAGCAGCCTGAACCCCTGGAACGACAAACTCCCTCGTGCAGTTTCCCACACATGCTGCACTGACTTCGACCCTACTGGTCTGCTAACCGCTGATCTGAAGTCTTGGGTCTCTTCCCGGGACCCTCCAAAGTATAAATCTGATCCGACCTCCTCTTCACAATGTGATCCAAATCAATCTCCCTTTCCCGTGCCCTAGCAATCATAGAGTCCAGGGTCGGGCATGCCGAGAAGCTGACATGCTCTCGAATATCAGCTCTCAACATGTCATGATAACGGGTCCTCTGCATCTCATCATCCCCCACATACTGAGGCACCAATAAGGCCTTCTCCCGAAACTTGGCGGTAATCTCTGTCACCGACTATGTTGTCTGTCTCATGTCTAGGAACTATCTGGCCAGCTGTTGAAGCTCCACCGTCGGCGCAAACTCCACCCTAAACCTGGTCACAAAGTTGGGCCAGGCCATAGCCTCAATGGCTGAGGCTCCCAAGGAATCACCAACTTACTCCCACCAGTCTCTGGCTTTGTCTCTCAAACATCCCTCCGCAAAGCAGACCTTCGACCCCTCCGGGCAGAAGCTCGTCAACTGTGCAGACTCAATGTCTGCGATCCATCTCCTGACAGCAATGGGGTCCTTCACTCCGTGAAAATCCGGCGCACCACTCCCTCTAAAGTCCTTGAAGGACAGTGTGCGCGTACTCGCCTGGCCAGACGCCAAATCACTCCTGAAAGCTCGGAGGCGATCCTCTATCAGCTCAATGATCCCTTCCTTGATCGACCCGAATATGACCAGGGTCGCCTCAAGGATGCCTCTCGTAATCTCAGATGTGATGAACTCGCGTAACTCATCATCAACTTGCTCGGATCCAGCGCTCGTGCCCGATCCTGACCTAGATCCTGAGCCTCCTGCTACATGTCGCGTGGTCACCATACTGGAAATAAACACATAAATTTCTGGATCAAAACATACCCCGAGAGGTCTCACACATTATCCAAGATTCCTGGTTCCATCTCGGCCCTCCTTGACTCGAGTACGGATCCTCTGCTTCCAGTAGTACGGGCCCATACTACCTTCCACATCTATGCGTACTTTCCTCAAGGGTTGCTTCAACTTCACCAAGTCCCTTTCACTACTACTAACACTACATCCAACACTACTCTCATCCTAGGCTTGCCCTAGGGAAACCTCCAACCCGCACCCAGTCCTCAGCTACTGAAGGTCTCCTTGTAATGCCAATTAGCCATTACCTGAATACCATCACATGTGATGAGGCTCAGATAATCCTTCAAGTAACAGACTTGTCCCTACAATGGTTAGACTCAGACGAGAGTTGCGCAATAGGGCCAAATCCAAAACTCTGAGATTATTCAATCCTGATCTCATGTGACCTAGCGTATTCACTTAATGGCTAACTCTCATCACTCAGAGTCCCACAAAGCACAAAGCAAGTAGCATTCAGACAAAAGGGAGATCTAATCAGAACATAATCAAGCAATCCTATCCTCACAACAAGAATTTGTACTAGCATGTGATGCTAAGCTCATATAATCAGGCATAACCTAAACATGCTATCCTATTACTGCTAATCAATACTAGCATGTAATCCTCGTAAGCTGAAGCACATAAGGCATCATTCCTAGATCCTTAGTCATATTCTAGCATGTTGCTCTACTGAAACTGATAAACATAATGTAAACGTCTATGGGTATCTTGAGGTAAACTTACTTGAGCTCGGCTGATTGCACGCATTACACACTTTGTTCTTCTCAAAGTTCTTTTCTCTGCCCAGATTCTTTTCAAACTCATGTTTATAAAAGGGTTTTCCTTTTGAAAACTTTCATACAAATCCCTTAGTTTGAGTTTAGACACACCTAAGGGTATGTCCGAATCCCTCAAACCAAGGCTCTGGTACCAAATTGTAACATCCCAAAATTTAAGGCTAAAAATTTCATTTTTAAATAAGATATTACATAAAACCATCAGTACAAAGACATTCATTATAATATCTAATGACAACTCAAAGTGTCATTAAACAAAACATATTATCATAAAACCATGTCAGAGTGTAATCCCAAAGATCTGATGTGCGGAAAACATAGTGTGATGCGCTGCAATCGAGCCGACTCCTTTCCTTGAAAACAAAATACCTGAAACCAAAACTGAAAACCGTAAGCATGAAGCTTAGTGAGTTCCCCAGATACCACATACCATACAAAACCAACTGATCCATACATGCCATACATAGCCAAGAGCCATACATAACAAACATATCCATAATCAAGTAAGGTGCTATGTGCCAAACATAGTCTTTCCAAGGTGCTATGTGCCAAACATAGTCTTGTGGTTAAGCCACGAGCAGCACGTGGTCTTCCTGGTCAAGCCTGGGGCCACTCCCTTGGTCTTATAGACAAGTGCCAAGGGCCACCACATGGTCTTTCATGAAAGTATCACAAAGAAAACTATACATCCTACTCTACTAGGCTACTCCGCATATAGTGTGCCAGGAGTCGCCTCCTGGTCTTCCATACACAATAGGATACAGTACGCCAGGAGTCACCTCCTGGTCTTTCTTACATATTGCCTAGGGCTAACCCCCAGGTCTTCCTATCATACATTATAACATACTGTGTGCCAGGAGCTGCCTCTTGGTCTTTCATGCATAATGCCTAGGGCTAACCCTCGGGTCTTCCTATCATACATAACTACATGGGCCAAAATTGTGGCCGTAGACCCATACAAATAGTGAGGAGACTCACCTCACACTGCTGAACTTTGCTGATAAACCTCTGGCTGCTGTCCGACAACTCTCTGAACCGCTGCCCCACAAGCTCCTCAAGCTACTAATATCAATATAACACTTAGTTTCAAACTGAACTCTAGAAGTCAAACTAAGTCAACTCTGGTCAAAGTCAAAGTCCTGGTCAAAGTCAACCTTCCAGTTGACTCGACTCGCCGAGTTAACCCATAAGCTCGCCGAGTCCTTAAACTCAGAAGCTCCCAAAATATGACCCAACTCGCCGAGTCACCCAAGACTCGTCGAGTTCAACGATCTCTGAGTCCCATCCTGACCAACTCACCGAGTCACCACTCAACTCACTGATCTGCTTCTTAACCAGAAGAGGTTGGGGGTTCTGCGATCTGACTCGTCGAGTCCTAGGCAATCTTCAACAGACTCGCTGAGTTGTTCTTCCAACTCGCCGAGTACACCCATGTGACTCGCCGAGTCTCTCCAGTTCTCAATCCATACAGTGGCTTTTTGAGCCATGCAGGGGCTCCAATCCATAGATACACTCCTCTACAGTCTATCCCCCACATAAAGTTGCAACCTTTACGCGAAACCAAGGAGCTAAAGGCCCACAACACTGTAGGGCTAAGACAAAGAGGCTTCACCAATAAATTAATTACTTCAGCTTTAAGATATTCTGGACCATCACAACCTTAGATCTGAAGTAGCAACCTCAGATCTAAGTCCCTAACCCGAAATAGATCTGAATCTTACCAAAATAGCCCCAAAATCTCATTCAAGAATAAATATAATTGCAATAAAGCCAAAGCAACAACTTATTACCTCTAGGATGACCTCCCACTGAAGAATAATCCAAATCTCTACAAAGCCCTTTGCTCCAAGCTTCTTAATCTTCAATATCTCTTCACAAAACTCCCTTATCTAAGCTCCAAATTTCTCCCAAGGACTCTCACTCATGATTTAGGGTTTATGGATCTCAAAAGGGAAGTAAAGAGGCCAGGGAAGGGATTTGATGTTCTTTAAATAGGGCACAACCCCCAGGATTAGGGTTTTCCTCATCCAGACCAGACTCGCCGAGTCCACAAGCCGACTCGCCGAGTCGGTCACTTACTTTATGCGCCGGATCCCGCTCCGACTCGTCGAGTTCCTCCCTAGACTCAAAGAGTTGACTATTGACTTAGAGCCTTTCTTTTCTTTTCTTGGTCTTTCTGATTCTGGGTGTTACACTATGGTAGAGTGATGTGTTGCATGATCTGTAGGTGGCTGAGAGGGGTTGAAGGATTAGGATTGCCACTGTCGGCGAAAGATCGCTGGCCCAAATCTTCTTTTTCACTGGTTCTACAACAAGGGGTTTTTTGGGTGGGTCAATTGTCAACTTGGGGGGGGGGGGGTGGATTTAAATTGATTTGTTGTACAAAGATTAGATGTTTAAGAGATATTTGATGTAAAACCAAATGGTGTATTTTATTTGTTTATTTATTTTATGATGTAATTTTTGATTCACGGTTCTAGTGCCATCGATCCCGCCTCCATAATATTTTTATGAAATTGTCTGTTGATTGCCCTGGTGGTTGTGATTACAAAAACGTGGATGGAATTCAATTCCGATATACCAAACTCCGTGAATTAGTGTTTAAAGTTTCGCGATTAATTGGATCAATTTCGACAAATTTTGGTCGAGGTTTAAAATATTATAAAATTATAATAAAACAATAGATTATAGTCTGAAGTCAAAAACATGTTCAAAAATAATTTACGAGGCTTGTAACTATCACAAATGAAGTAGTGCACGGTTTGTTCAGGAATATCAGATAAATATTGGTTTTTGTAACTTTAAAGAGATGTAACTTTTTCATACGACCTCCATTTTGGACGATCTTTATATCCACGAAGTCAGGAGAACGTAATCTACTCAAATTTATTATCCATAACTCTCAAATATTTGTAGTGCAAAATTTTTATTTTTAACGCCACAAAGAGACTTAATTTTGGTTGGTTTTTGATTCAATCTTCATTAATAGACAATTTAAGCATTTTGGGATGTTCTAAAAGGAACTATAAATATAATATATATTTAATATACACTATAAACATAAAATTACACACAATTGGTTATTAATACATAGCGGTTCGCAGTGGTTTGACCGTCGAACGCTGACCAATTTTTACCAATCGTTACATTACTCCTTATTGAAAGAAATTCGTCCCGAAATTCAACGTGTAGATAAAAATATTATAAAACAATTGGTGATGATTTCTTTTCGTTTGATCCATACATGATCTTGTCTAAAGTCGATTTAAGCCGCGTAGCTCTAGATTAGATAACCGATCCATTATATGACTTTACCACAAGTCACCACTAAATAAGGAATATGGAATATGACCGAATCAAATATTTTAAAGATCATCGAGTTTTATATACAATTTAATCACATGTACTTTCCCAATAATGAAGTATTCGCATGGTTTCCTAGCTCACTTCATTGAAACAGGGATAACAAGTGTGTCATCGGACAGACACTCCTTTAGATTTGACGTATGAAAAAGTGTCGTGCACATCGTTTAGTTTTCTAGATAACTTGATGTAAATATTAGGACCAAATTTTGTCTACAAATCTCAAAGGTCCTTTGAGTCGTGGTTTAACTTGACTCGTTATCTAAGCCAAATTATTCTTCTAAAAGAGAAGACATTTTAAAGCTTACACAGTCTCTGACTTGGAAGTCGATAGGCTTACATATTTTATTCACATAACTCTATTGTCGTTTGTGTATAATCTGAAATCTTTTTCCTATTCACACAATCTTTTCTGTGATCTCTTGATTAAATTTAGGATCAAAATCTAGCGCATCACCTGCATGCTCTTTTTTCAGTTTCGTATCTCCAATCATTGTTTAACACATCTAGGGTTGACACTCTCACCCATATAAGGCTTCAAATGGTAATCTTTGCTTTCATGCATGTTCATCACTTCAATTCTTTCAAATCTAAGCACATTAGATCATAACATCGACGAATAGGACCATTTAACCTGTGAGCTTTATTCAAAACTATGCTCACGTGTTCACTGTACGTAGGAGTACAGATTTGGCTCATAAAGTATCGCGTCCCGTCATCCCTGAGCTTGACATGTTTATCTAGTCTTCACAGAGCTTCACTCACAAAGCTTTTCTCTCTTGGAATCTCGAGTAAAACTTTTCGAACTTTATATGTAATTTTTGATCAACTTTTTTTTTTTGTTAATTTGACATTTTTATTTAGATCTTCTATTAAATTTTTTTAACTATTTAGAAAAAATAGGTTTTGAATATATTAAAAAAAATTATGTTTTGAATTTAACATCATATTTAGATTATCAAACTAAATATATTATATTGAGAATACATAATTAATATTGAAATTATAATAATATTAGATTTAATGTATTAATTTAAAAATAAGCTGATAAGTTTGGGGTTTCAAATGAATGTGGTTGAAGAAAATATCTCTATTATCTATTATAATAAATGGAAGTTTATTTTGACACATGTCAATCTTTCATGAGTTTTAACATTTATCATTTTGTGATATTTTTGAAATAAATAATATCCACATGTCAATTTTTTTTTATTTTAAAATTAAAAAGCCACGTAATATTTATACTTATATATGTAAAGTTTAAATGTATTAAATGTGATAGTAAATTGTAATTAATATCTTTTTTTATTCCTTTTTTCAAAATTTTATTTTAAAAAATAGTTATTATTTACACTTTGATATTTAATCTTTTTTTAATCAACCCGTGTAATATACGAGTTTTACATCTAGTAAATATATATAGATAGACAGATAGAATTTCATAAAAGATCTTTATGATTACCTATGATCACAAACTTAGTCTTTCATACCTAAAAATATCAAAAGTAACGATGTGAGCAAAAAGGATCATTCATGCAAGGTTTGGAAAATACAGGGACCATGTTTATCGAAAGAAAATTAGCAATGACTAAGTTCGGGACATTTGGTAAACCATAATGACTATTTATATAATTTTATTTTTATTAATCTTATTAATAAAATTAATTAATATGAATTCATAAATGGAAAGTTATTATCTATATGAATATATATTAATTATTATTAATATATTAATAGAAATACAAATTCACAAATGGAAGGTTGTTATGTATATTAATAAATATAAATTTATATATTAATAAAATTATCTAATATGAGATGACATTTTAATAAAAAAGGAAAAAATATAAAAATGATAAATGAGAAAAAAATTCTAGAATTTTTAAAAAATAACATATATCAAATTCAATGAAAAGTTAATATTCAGAAAAAATAATCTTTATTTATTAGGATAAAAAAATATTCATATGTGCTAACTATTTTTATCTTAGGGTAAAAATGTTTATTTAAATTGTAGTTAACGGTAACTGTTTTAGTAACCACCGATGCAATATTTTGAAATCATACGAAAAAACCATGTCAGAAAGCCAAAAGTTGGACTAAAGTACAAAAGTTGGACTAAAGTACAGAGGCAAACCACAAGGACGAAAGCTGTAATTTACCCTTATAACATAAAAGTTATATTTTTGGTGTTATTTTTATACAAATTGATTAAAACAAAACGTTAAATACGAAGGATTAAACGGGAAGTTTATTAGTATTTGAAATTTGAAATAAATGAAAATTATGAGAAAATAAATTTAAAAAAAATATGCAAAAAAATAAATAAATTAAAATTACATGTTTATTAAAAAAATGAATTTGAAATTTGAAATTTGAAACTTATAATTAATATAGTCATTATGATAGATTTAATTTATGGAAACTAAATTAATGATATATTGGAAAATTAAAAATGAAGTAAATGACAAGTGGAAACTAAATATCTCTAAATTACCACAAATTGAAGGACATGTGACAAAAAGATTCTTATTTATTTGGATGGATTGGAGTTCTTCATAGGAGTTAGGACTCAATAATACAGTAAAAATGATATTTTTTTCATTCATCATAAATACACAAAAAGAAACTACCACAAAACACATTAATCATTTCACTTCTTCTCCCTTTCACCATGCCTCCTAAAACACTTCACACAACAATACTATGCAGTCCCGGCATCGGCCATTTAGTTCCAACATTATTATTTGGTCACCGTCTCGTCACCCAACACAACCTCCAAGTCACCATCCTCGCCGTCACCGCCACCACCCTAACAGCTCGATCCCAACTCCTCACTCCCTTCACCGACGATATCCACCTTCCGGTCGTCCAAATACCTGCTGCAGACATCTCTTCAGTTGTTTCTCCAGATGCCAAAGTCGTCACAAAGATTTGTGCCATGATGCGGGAAACAATACCCACCATCCGTACCATAATTTCCTCCATGGACCCTCGTCCCGACGTCTTTATTGCCGATATCTTTTCAACAGATTCTTGGGTTATCGCAGAAGAATTTGGGATGCCTAAGTATGTATTCATCACTAGTAACGCATGGTTCACCGGATTGTTCACTTACTCCCCGGTGCTAGATAAGAAAGTGGTAGGTCAATATGTTGACCAGACAAAGCCGTTTGAGATACCGGGCTGTAAACCGGTTAGACCGGAGGAAGTTGTGGATCCAATGCTGGATCGGGATGATGAAGACTATCGATTTTACTTAAACCAAGCAATTGGTGTGACTTTGGCAGATGGCATGTTAATAAACACATGGGAAAATCTGGAACCACAATCTCTTCACGCTCTCAGAAATAACGAGATTTTACGTTCCATGGTTAAAAACAAACCAGTTTACACAGTTGGGCCGATAACCAAAAACTACAAACCGGTCGGCTTGAAGAGTGAGGTGATTGAATGGCTTGACGAACAACCAGAAAGGTCAGTCATATACGTGTCTTTTGGAAGCGGTGGAACATTATCATCCGAGCAAATTACAGAGCTGGCTTGGGGATTGGAGCTGAGCCAACAAAGATTTGTTTGGGTTGTCCGACCACCTGCTGGACATATTAAAGATGGGTCTTTTTTCGAATTTGGTCATTCAGGTGAACTAAATGGGCAAGCAGATTATCTTCCAGAAGGGTTCTTGAACCGAACCAAGAAAATGGGTTTTGTTGTGCATTCATGGGCCCCACAGGTGGAGATTTTGAACCATGCGTCGATTGGGGGGTTTCTGACACATTGTGGATGGAACTCAACGTTAGAGAGCATTAGCAGTGGGGTAGCGATGATTGCATGGGCGTTGTATGCAGAATAGAGGATGAATGCAACGATGCTGACGGAGGAGCTGAAGGTGGCGGTGAGGCCGGAGGTGTTGCCGACGAAGAAAGTGGTAGGGAGGGAGGAGGTAGAGAAGATGGTGAGGTGTTTGATAGAGGGCGAAGAAGGAAAAGCGATAAGAAAGAAAGTAAAGAAGTTAAAGGAAGGCGTGGAGGAGGCAATGAGCGTAAATGGTTCGTCTTATATTTCTACATGTAAATTTGTCGAGGATTGTTGGTCACGAATTTAGCTGTCAATCTGAGCATGCCTTAAGCGACGGAAGCAATAAGTATGAATGGTTCGGATGTTACATTTGAGCATGTTGTATTCTTTGGCTACAAACTAGTTTTAAAGTTGCACATTTGTTATTTTAAAAGGTTTTTGTTTTGGATTTGATGTCGTGAAGATTTAATAACTATTTTGTCTTTAATGTATATTTCATTTTCAACTTTCTTTCATTTAATTTAATATATATTAGTAACGAATTTGAACTATCGGGTACTAATTTGGTAAAAATAATTTCAAAGGAAGGGCTCAAATGGTTATTTTTTTTATTCAAAGTTTGAAGATTTAGATTCATACCGTTAAAAATAACCAAATAGATTCATACCGTTAAAAATAACCAAATGAGGGGCTGTTTGTTAATCAATGGAATCACCTTCTGGAGATTGGGACGTAATTTGAATAAAGGATTTAACAGTGGGGGCATTTTAGTCATTTCATAAAATGACTTCAACTTAGGGCTCAGAAGCCCCCGTCTCTTACTCTCTTTTGTTTTGATGGGGTAGAGGATATGAATCGTTCCCAAAGGAGGTCACCAAGGAAGTCGATTATAGACGCGAAGGGGCAATCGGCGACCAGAAGGGAGCACGATGGTTCGTCGCTCGACTCGCAATCGGTGGCGGCCTCCGTCGTTCGACTAGACCGAAGAAGAAGGATCGAAGCAGCGAGGCGGCTGTGACCTCGGACTAGAAGAAAGAGACGTAGCAGCGGGGCTGCTCGTCTTCAGTCTTGGAAGGAGTTGCGAAGGAAAACGAGATGGCTGCGAGGCCTGATGGCGGTCGTCATCTCGCGAAGAAGATGGAGCGCCTCCGATGCCTGGAATTTGCCTTCGGTCGTCGACCGATCATGAAGAAAAAGGAGCGCCTCCGTTCTTTGACCGGTTGTGTAGAAGAACTAAGGTAGAAGTCAAAACGGGTCTTCAATTTCTGGACTGACCGAATAGAAGAAGATGAACGGAAGCAGCCATGGCTAGCAGGACAATCATCGATCATGGTAGCTAGGGCGTTTGGGTGGTTCTTCTTCAGCAGAAAAAAATGAACGGGATCAGCAACATGTATGGTTTTGATTGTTTTGATATAAAATCGATGCGGTTTTTGGAGTGTTTGGGTTTGATTGCTTGGCAGGAAGAAGGAAACACGAAGAAGAAATGGGCTACTGCCCTCTTGGTTGTTCTTGGCAGCAATCGAAGGAGGAGAAGAAGGAATAACAGAG
Source organism: Lactuca sativa (assembly GCF_002870075.4). Lineage (NCBI taxonomy): Eukaryota > Viridiplantae > Streptophyta > Magnoliopsida > Asterales > Asteraceae > Lactuca > Lactuca sativa. Next base: position 169,813,519 of record NC_056624.2, on the reverse strand, counting down.
GGGGATGTGGGTTTTAGTCTTCTTAGTGATCGGAATTGCAGCTTCACCTCCGGTGGTTTTCTTTCAACTGTTTTTCTTTCTCGTTGCAGGTAACAAACACGAAGGAACAAGCAATAGAGAGTAGTCTATGGTGGAGTGGTGTGTTGCACGATCTGTAGGTGGCTGAGAGGGGCTGAAGGATTGGGACTGCCGCCGCCGGCGAAGAATCGCCCTGCCGAAATCTTCTTCAGTGATTCTATAATGATGGGGGTTTTTGAAAAAAAAAAATCTGATTTTACAAAGATTTTAGTGGATTTTAATTGATTTGTTTTACAAATATTAGATTTTTAAGAGATATTTGATGTAAAATCAAATGGTTGGTTTATTTTATTTGTTTATTTATTTTATGATGAAATCTCTGATTCTCGATTCTTGTGCCATCGATCCTGACTCCATAATATTTTTATGAAGTTGTCTATAGATTGCCTTGGTTGTTGTGATTCCAGAAATCCGGACGGAATTCGATTCCGATATACCAAATTCCGTGAATTAGAGATGACTATTGACTTAGAGTCTTTCTTTTCTTTTCTTGGTGTTTCTGATTCTAGGTGTTACACTATGGTAGAGTGATGTGTTGCATGACGTGTAGGTGGCTGAGAGGGGCTGAAGGATTGGGATTGCCACCGCGGGCGAAAGATCACTGGCCCAAATCTTCTTTTTCACTGGTTCTACATAAGGGGTTTTTTGGATGGGTCAATTGTCAACTTAGGGGGGGGGGGGGGGGGGGTGGATTTAAATTGATTTGTTGTACAAAGATTAGATGTATAAGATATATTTGATGTAAAACCAAATGGTGTAATTTATTTGTTTATTTATTTTATGATGTAATTTTTGATTTACGGTTCTCGTGCCATCGATCCCGCCTCCATAATAATTTTATGAAATTGTCTGTTGATTGTTGATTGCCTTGCTGGTTGTGATTTCAGAAACGCAGAAGGAATTCAATTCCGATATACCAAACTCCGTGAATTAGTGTTTAAAGTTTTGCGATTAATTGGATCAATTTCGACAAATTTTGGTCGAGGTTAAAAATATTATAAAATTATAATAAAATAATAGATTAAAGTCTGAAGTCAAAAACATGTTCAAAAATAATTTACGAGGCTTGTAACTATCACAAATGAAGTAGTGCACGGTTTGTTCAGGAATATCAGATAATTATTGGTTTTTGTAACTTTAAAGAGATGTAACTTTCTCATATGACCTCCGTTTTCGACGATCTTTATATCCACTAAGTTAGGAGAACGTAATCTACTCAAATTTCTTATCCATAACTCTCAAATATTTTTAATGCAAAATTTTTATTTTTCACGTCACAAAGAGACTTAACTTTGGTTGGTTTTTGATTCAATCTTCATTAATAGACAATTTAAGCATTTTGGGATGTTCTAAAAGGAACTATAAATATAATATATATTTAATATACACTATAAACATAAAATTACACACAATTGGTTATTAATACATAGCGGTTCGCAGTGGTTTGACCGTCGAACGCTGACCAATTTTTACCAATTGTTACATTACTCCTTATTGAAAGAAATTCGTCCCGAAATTCAACGTGTAGATAAAAATATTATAAAACAATTGGTGATGATTTCTTTTCGCTTTATCCATACATGATCTTGTCTAAAGTCGATTTAAGCCGCATAGCTCTAGATTAGATAACCGATCCATTATATGACTTTACCACAAGTCACCCCTAAATAAGGAATATGGAATATGACCGAATCAAATATTTTAAAGATCATCGAGTTTTATATACATTTTAATCGCATTTACTTTCCCAATTATGAAGTATTCGCATGGTTTCCTAGCTCACTTCATTGAAACAGAGATAACAAGTGTGTCATCGGACAGACACTCCTTGAGATTTGACGTATGAAAAAGTGTCGTGCACATCGTTTAGTTTTCCAGATAACTTGATGTAAATATTAGGACCAAATTTTGTCTACAAATCTCGAAGGTCCTTTGAGTCGTGGTTTAACTTGATTTTGTTATCTAAGCCAAATTATTCTTCTAAAAGAGAAGACATTTTAAATCTTACACAGTCTCTGACTTGGAAGTCGATCAGCTTACATATTTTATTCATATAACTCTCTTGTAGTTTGTGGACAATCTGGAATCTTGTTCCTTTTCACACAATCTTTTATGTGATCTCTTGATTGAATCTTGGATAAAAATGCAGTGCATCACCTGCATGCTCTTTGTTGAGTTTCGTATCTCCAATCATTGTTCAACATATCTAGGGTTGACACTCTCGCCCGTATAAAGCTTCAAATGGTAATCTTCGCTTTCATGCATGTTCATCACTTCAATTTGTTCAAATCTAAGCACATTGGGTCATAACTTGGATGCATGGGACACTTTAACCTGTGAGCTTTATTGAAAACTATGCTCACATGGTCATTGTACTTAGGGGTGCAAATTTGGTTCATAAAGTATCGCGTCATGTCATCCCTGAGCTTGAAATGTTTATCCAGTCTTCATAGAGCTTCACGCACGAAGCTTTTCTCTCTTAGAATCTCGAGTAAAACTTTTTGAACTTGATATGTAAGTTTGAATGGATGGTCATAGATAATACATGTATTCAGCACGGTCTGGTACGTTCTTTTTGGCTCAGTACATTTGCTACCATGTAGATTTTATTACAATGTTAGCGAATATCACACATCATGATGCCAATAAATTTCTCATTTAAGTCATTCAACTAAAAGTATAGGCAAACCTCGTCTCAATTCACCTATGTGCACCTCAATTCATTATGTACATGTCGTTGTGTACGAACAAGTTTTATGTTCTTTCAAAAAGGTAGGATTGTTGCGTTACACCATAGTTGTTCCAACTTATGGAATACCATCTCTTTCATATCTTTCCAGTTGGACTTTGTTTCCTTTTGGTGTTAATGTAGTTGACAATTGGGCTACCATAATGAAGTTCCTGATGGAATCATTGGTAGTATCTAACATAAATTTTTTTTTGTTGTTAAAATTCCAACGTTCATTCCTTGGGAAAAAGTCTTCGCTTGAACTTCCACATTTAATCAAATCCTTCACGTTTGATTAAATGATGGTGAGTCGAGAAGTTCACAACAGTCCATCGTTTGATTTTTAGGGTAGGAATGAAATTTTAGGTTTTCTCCGGCTTGTCATTATAAATGACCATGGTTTTCTCGTGGGTAGATTTGGCCACACCATGGGCACAAAATGCCAAAAACAATCTCTATTTATCCCACAGTCGTCACGTCATGGTAGCCTAAGGCCACACCGTGGAGACTAGTCTGAACAAATCAAACGAGCTTAATCAATTTTCTTCTAATTTCAAGAGCTCCAAAGCTCAAATCTGATCATTTCCAAGGTCTTAATGTATAAAGTTTCTTACTTTATCCATTAGGAAGGTTCAAACCACAAAGATCTAGACTTTAAGTCTCAAAGGGACCTAAAAATGCATCTTTTTCAACTTAATCCATTAAGTCCAAGTCTCCAACCTTCAGATCTGAATCAACATGATGTTTAGATGGATAAACTTTCCAACTTTATCCATAATAGTATCTCAAGCTTTCAAGATCTAAACTTTAATACACCAAAATGGCCTAAATGACCAAAATAACTTGCATGGCTAAAAGGGAAGGCAAAAGATCAAAACATTCCTAGTCCACGAGGTCCAAGAAAATGTTTAAAACTGATCAAAAGGTGTTGGAGTCCATATCTAAAACATATAATGTTCTTGGGACCTTGGAGAGTAATAATGTTGCATTCTATATTTCCAGCTCTCATTCAAAACTCATTAAAATGGACCAAAACACCAAATACACTTAGATCCAAAGATGAAATGCAATAAAGCTTGGAACTTTATAACTTACAAAGGTCTAGAAGGTAGATGAAAGTTGAGATCTTCAATTGCCAAGCTTCAAGGATTAATATTGCATGAAAACATTGTTCTAAAACCACCAAAAACTCTAAAAATGGATGAGAGAGGACTGAGGAGGCTCAAATCTAGAAAATAGAGGCTAGGGGTTTCTCTTAAGAGGTTCTAGATATGATCGAGGCTAAGAAAACACCCTAAAACATGAATCCTTACCTTTAAACACCTTGAAAGCCCTGAAAATTTTGTGGGCTTTGGATTGTACAGCTCTCATATCATGAGAATATATTCCCACCTCGTGAGGATTCTCACGTCGTGAAAATTACTTCTCACCCCGTGAGAACGGGTTTTCACCCAATTTCACTCCAACTTCAAAGAGTCATAAATTCTTCGTTTCAAATCTGTTTTCAACGTTCTTTATATGAACACAAATGTATTGACGAGCCCCACAACCCTATCTAATTACTTTTGACTTAAAACACATCGAACTAAAACCATTAATTCATAAAAGAAGTTTGAAACATCATTTTCCCATTTTACCCTTTGACTCCAAGATAAAAACCTAGGCTTTAATCACTTATCCAACATTATCATCATCCAATAAGGTCTAAACCTCATTCCCTTGAATCTCAAGGCCTTTACTTGATCCATTTATTGTCCACATTAATCCTCAAATAAGAAACTTTTTGAAACAAGATGTTACATTTACGTCGAAACATTGAGCACCTTGAATTTATACCGACACATGCATAAAAATTAGTTTTTTTAAGTTAACGAATAAAATTTATTATATATTACCCGATTCATACTAGGAAACATACAAAAATTAAGCACAGAAACATAAAAATATTACGTTGAAACGTAGACAAACTCGAATTTAAACGAACACGTGGATAAAGAAAAAACAAGTAATTTTATTTTTTAAAATTAACGAATGAAAGTTTTGAATTCATGTTGAAAAGTTGATCTCTTTAAATGTATACCGACACATATATAAAAATAAGCACGTAAAAATAGTTTTTTGGTTAACGGGCGAAAGTTCTTAAAGAAAATCAAATTGTATATACCACAAATGATAAACACCAAAGTTTAGAAAATGGATGGTGTAAATTACATTTAAAAAGTTCAAAGTGAAATTTTAAAAAATAATTTGATGGAAAAGCCAAAAACTAATAAACATAAAATACTAGGCTATATTTTGTGCGTTGTTCAATTATAATTAAAATATTGAAAAATATATATTATTAAAATAAACATATTATTGTTTGTAACTGTAACATACACGTTCTGAAATCGTGTATTGTTATTATTTAAAGTGAATAAAATTGAGTGTTGAGTTCTAATGGATAGTTTTTACTAGAAAGTAAGTAAAACTATGCTTAGAATCATTCAGATATTGGAAGTCTTATGAGATTCCAATTAAAAGCCAAATAGTGAAATTTAGCAAAAATATAAAATTTGAAATAAGTAAAATTTTATTATTGAAAGTTGTAGATAATCTCGTTAGAAACATTTAGGTGAAAACCTCATCGAAATCCGAGTTATAACGAAGAAGTTATGACCAATCGAAGATCCGCGGCAAAACCGACACAGCGCCGAATGACGTAAAAAGTGAGTTATTGATAAACTACTTTTTAGCCTTAGTAATCTAAATGAAATTCGTAGTATTCGTTAAACCGAGAAGTTCGATAAAAAGAACGCCAAAATCTGACTTCACATGAGGAAGTTATGGTTTTTCGAATTTCAGCTTAGCAGTAGACAACTAAAAACTCGAATTTTAGATTGAGTGATTTTTAGCCGACACAACCTAAACGAAAATTGAAGGTCTCATCATTTGTAGTACAACGGTAAAAGGTCTGACGAAAACGGACGTCGGATGAAAAAGTTATGAATTTTTAACGGATTTTCCTGTCCTGTCTGTTAAAAATAATAATATTAAAATTAAATTCAAAATTAGCCGATGAAGTCTAAACGAAAGTTGTAGAGCATAATTTTAGCTACGCGTGCATATAAAGAACGTCAAAAACGAAGCCCATATGAGAACGTTATGGATTTTACAAGATTGGACACATTTCATTTAATTTTCGCATGAATAGTGTTGATCCACGTGGCATCTTCTGATTGGACCGCAGCCTCGCGTGGCACCCTCTGATTGGTCCGATGCCATGTCTGCCTCGTTTTTGACATCGTGACTCACCCTTGCCCAGATCCAACGCGTGTCGCGATGAGTTGTCCGAAGCAGCTTAGTCACCCGGTGACTCCTCGCATCTGAAGACGCCTGTCGCGTCCGAACCGAGCCACCTCGAGCCCTCGCATGCGTGCCGTCTGGTCCTCTCGCGAGCTGCCAGCTTCCCCTCCTCCCCTCGGCCGAAGACCTTCGCCTCCTATAAATAGGAGGGTGCGAACCCTCCCGGCTAAGGTTAGAAAATTCACACTTTTTCACTCCTAAACCCATTTTAAGCTATATCAACATCCCCCGAAGCCCCGATATTATTTTTAATGCTCGGAATATGTACCGAAGTGCCCGGAGAGCCCGAAAAATTATTCTTTTCGGTTTGAAGCTTTACCTTTTTAGAGCCCGTTTTTAGCTAATTCTCCCGGTTTTCAACGAATAAAGCCATATTTGGAGTCGATATGCTGCTCAAATTACTATTTTAACCCCCCGATTATTTTAAGGTGAGTTTAATATATAGGAACAATTGTATGTTATGTGTTATATGTGCTATGTTTCAGTGTTATTATTCCGGGTCATTTTCCCGGGTTATTTTTATTCGCTATTTTTAATAGCAAAGTTATACCTTTGACCATATGATCAGTGAAAGGACTTAGATTCACGGTGGTACTGGTATCTAGCCTCTGGCCATGTAGAACATGTCTCGTAAGAGAATGAATTCTATTCTATGGCACTAGCAGGAGGTTAAATAGGATTGGTGTGTAGCCTCTGACCATGTAGAGCATGACTCCGTAGGAGAATGACCTCTATTCTATGGTATTGGCAAATGGTTAGACAGGGCTATAAGCTTGAAATCTATCAAAATGTTAATCGGAAATTATATGTCTTCTGTGCCATTTGGGCCAAAGCTTTATTGATGCATATCAAGTATTGAAATCGTTATGTCTCATTGATCGTAAATCTTTGAATCAATTTTTGAGTTGATATTGAATGCCTGACATATTATACGCATATGCTATTGTCGTTCTTGTTCCTTTTTTGCTTCTGTCATATTGGTATATATAAGACATAAGATTATATTGTATCTATTTATTGAATTCACTAAGCGTTATCGTTTATCCCTCTCAATGTTAAACAATTGCAAGTGATGAGTATCCAATATAGTTTTATACTGCTGAAAGATTTAGAATAGTTAATACTATTTCTCTGTATTTTAATGTTCAGGTATGTATATGAATAGTAGATTCCTGGGTAGATATGTAATGTAATAAAACTTAGTCGGTTTGTATCCAATCTTTTGTAATCACTTTATCGATATAAAATATTGTTTTATAAATATGCATGTAGCATGTTTTGAGGAAGTAACTTAAGAATAATGTTGGAATAGTATGAAAGTTTGGGTCTTTCAGAAATACGAAAGTTGGGGTCTTTCAGTAACTATAAATTAATAAATTTTATACTAATTTGTTATAAAACATTCTAAGTATTTTAAATAAATGATAGCATTATGAAACATGGATGTACAGAATTATTTTCCTAATCAATTTATGTGTATCAAATAATAGATCTCATATTATTCTATTTAAAGCTGCATTATCTTAATAACTGCTACCCGTGAAAATAAAAACAAAACTCAATTTAGATAGACATATTTTATCCACATGTCATTTTATGAATTTTTCTATTTTATTAAATTCCACATAATATTTTAATATAATAATTACAATAAATGTAGTAATATATGGATATTACTTTCATTAATAAACTTACCTTTTAATTTCAAAATTTCCAAAATTAAAGCTCATTAGTATGTTTTCTTTATTTAAATTATTTTTTTTAATCTAAAAGATAAAAAAATTCAATATAATAACTCATTATTTTTCTTATTTTCTTAAAAATTCAAAGTTTTCAAATATTTTGAAATTTATATTTAACTTTTTTTTAAATTAACTTATTTAATACAAGGGTCTCACAACTACTCAGATATTATTTCAGTGAATATATTTGTATGTTGTGTGTAAATTTGGAATAACAATGTTGTTTTATATTTAACATCTATTTACACCTTTATTATTTTTAATAAATTTTAAAACTATCTTTTGATACGTGTTTTATATTTAAACTCTTAATTTTTTTTTTAAATTTAATTTAAACTATCAATATTGAGGAAATAAAATATTATTATAAAAAATAAATTTTAATCAACTTTTTTTTGTTAATTTGATATTTTTATTTAGATCTTCTATTAATTTTTTTTTAACTATTTAGAAAAAATAGGTTTTGAATATAGTAAAAAAAATTATGTTTTGAATTAAACATCATATTTAGATTAACATATTATATTGAGAATACATAATTAATATTGAAATTATAATAATATTAGATTTAATGTATTAATTTAAAAATAAGCTGAAAAGTTTGGGGTTTCAAATGAATGTGGTTGAAGAAAATATCTCTATTATCTATTATAATAAATGGAAATTTATTTTGACACATGTCAATCTTTCATGAGTTTTAACATTTATCATTTTGTGATATTTTTGAAATAAATGATACCCACATGTCATTTCTTTTTATTTTAAAATTAAAAAGTCACGTAATATTTATACTTATATATGTATAGTTTAAATGTAATAAATGTGATGGTAAATTGCAATTAATATCTTTTTTATTCCTTTTTTCAAAATTTTATTTTAAAAAATGGTTATTATTTACACTTTGATATTTAATCTTTTTTTAATCAACTCGTGTAATATACGAGTTTTACATCTAGTAAATATATATAGATAGACAGATAGAATTTCATAAAAGATCTTTATGATTACCTATGATCACAAACTTAGTCTTTCATACCTAAAAATATCAAAAGTAACGATGTGAGCAAAAAGGATCATTCATGCAAGGTTTGGAAAATACAGGGACCATGTTTATCGAAAGAAAATTAGCAATGACTAAGTTCGGGACATTTGGTAAACCATAATGACTATTTATATAATTTTATTTTTATTAATCGTATTAATAAAATTAATTAATATGAATTCATAAATGGAAAGTTATTATCTATATTAATATATATTAATTATTATTAATATATTAATAGAAATACAAATTCACAAATGGAAGGTTGTTATGTATATTAATAAATATAAATTTATATATTAATAAAATTAACTAATATGAGATGGCATTTGAATAAAAGAGAAAAAAATATAAAAATGATAAATGAGAAAAAAAATTCTAGAATTTTTACAAAATAACATATATCAAATTCAATGAAAAGTTAATATTTAGAAAAAATAACCTTTATTTATTAGGATAAAAAATATTCATATGTGTTAACTATTTTTGTCTTAGGTAAAAATGTTTATTTAAATTGTAGTTAACGGTAACTGTTTTAGTAACCACCGATGCAATATTTTGAAATCATACGAGAAAACCATGTCAAAAAGGCAAAAGTTGGACTAAAGTACGGAGGCAAACCACAAGACGAAAGCTGTAAATTACCCTTATAACATAAAAGTTATCTTTTTGGTGTTATTTTTATACGGATCGATTAAAACAAAATGTTAAATACGAATGATTAAACGGGAAGTTTATTAGTATATGAAATTTGAAATAAATGAAAATTATGAGAAAATAAATTAAAAAAACGTGCAAAAAATAAATAAATTAAAATTACGTGTTTATTAAAAAAATGAATTTGAAATTTGAAATTTGAAACTTATAATTAATATAGTCATTATGATAGATTGAATTTATGGAAACTAAATTAATGATATATTGGAAAATTAAAAATGAAGTAAATGACAAGTGGAAAATAAATATCTCTAAATTACCACAAATTGAAGGAGAGAGAATGACATGTGATAATAAGATTCTTATTTATTTGGATGGATTGGAGTTTTTCGTAGGAGTTAAGACTCAATAATACAGTAAAAAGGATATTTTTTTCATCCATCATAAATACACAAAAAGAAACTACCACAAAACGCATTAATCATTTCACTTCTTCTCCCTTTCACCATGCCTCCTAAAACATTTCACACAACAATACTATGCAGTCCCGACATCGGCCATTTAATTCCAGCATTATTATTTGGTCACCGTCTCGTCACCCACCACAACCTCCAAGTCACCATCCCTGCCGTCACCACCACCACCCCAACAGCCCAATCCCAACTCCTCACTCCCTTCACCGACGATATCCACCTTCTGGTCATCCAAATACCTGCTGCAGACATCTCTTCAGTTGTTTCTCCAGATGCCAAAGTCGTCACTAAGATTTGCGCCATGATACGGGAAACAATACCCACCATCCGTACCATAATTTCCTCCATGGACCCTTGTCCTTACGTCTTTATTGCCGATATCTTTTCAACAGATTCTTGGGTTATCGTTGAAGAATTTGGAATGCCTAAGTATGTATTCATCACTAGTAACGCATGGTTCACCGGATTGTTCATATACTCCCCGGTGCTAGATAAGAAAGTGGTAGGTCAATATGTTGACCAGACATAGCCGTTTGAGATACCGGGCTGTAAACCGGTCTGACCGGAGGAAGTTGTGGATCCAATGCTGGATCGGGATGATGAAGACAATTGATTTTACTTAAATCAAGCAATTGGTATGACTTTGGCAGATGGCATGTTAATAAACACATGGGAAAATCTGGAACCACAATCTCTTCACGCTCTCAGAAATAACGAGATTTTACGTTCCATGGTTAAAAACAAACCAGTTTACACAGTTGGGCCGATAACCAAAATCTACCAACCGGTCGGCTTGAAGAGTGAGGTGATTGAATGGCTTGACGAACAACCAGAAAGGTCAGTCATATACGTGTTTTTTGGAAGCGGTGGAACATTATCATCTGAGCAAATTACAGAGCTGGCTTGGGGATTGGCGCTGAGCCAACAAAGATTTGTTTGGGTCGTCCGACCACCTGCTGGACATATTAAAGATGGGTCTTTTTTCGAATCTGGTCATTCAGGTGAACTAAATGGGCAAGCAGATTATCTTCCAGAAGGGTTCTTGAACCGAACCAAGAAAATGGGTTTTGTTATGCATTCATGGGCCCCACAGGTGGAGATTTTGAACCATGCGTTGATTGGGGGGTTTCTGACACATTGTGGATGGAACTCAACGTTAGAGAGCATTGGCAGTGGGGTAACGATGATTGCATGGGTGTTGTATGCAGAACAGAGGATGAATGCAACGATGTTGACGGAGGAGCTGAAGGTGGCGGTGAGGCCGGAGGTGTTGCCGACGAAGAAATTCGTCAGGAGGGAGGAGGTAGAGAAGATGGTGAGGTGTTTGATAGAGGGCGAAGAAGGAAAAGCGATAAGAAAGAAAGTAAAGAAGTTAAAGGAAGGTGTGGAGGAGGCAATGAGCGTAAATGGTTCGTCTTATATTTCTACATGTAAATTTGTCGAGGATTGTTGGTCTTGAATTTAGCTGTCAATCTGTAACACCGTAAATTTCAAAATAATTTTTCGCATAATATAAAAACATATTCATTTAATTTTCATAAAAACATCATTGTTTGAAACTCCAATCCATGACATATAAAGAATCCCAATATCACATAACATAAAAATCTCGTGTGTGTGTACTGATCAAGCCGGCGCCTTCCCACGGTCATCACTAGTACCTGAAAAAAATAACACGAACACTGTAAGCACAAGGCTTAGTGAGTTCCCCGAAATACCACACATAACACATATTAGCCACTCGAGGCTATAACTCTGTGGGTCCGTGGACCCTACTCTGTGAACCCTCTGGTTCTAACTCTGTGAACCTTCCGGTTCCAACTCTATAAACATGCACAACATAAATCACATAGAATAATGCAGTACAACACATAACATACATATAGCATACAAATACTCTGTCACATAACTCTGATTACTTACTCAAGGTAAAGTATAGTGAGAAGACTCACCTCGCGTATCTCGATAACTCGCAAATCCTAGAAATCACTCGCACTCGATCCCCGAGCTATAATCCTCCTATAACACAATATATCTCTAATTAACACTTTCACAACTAAGGTTGACTACCCCTATCAAGTCAACACTGGTCAACTCTGGTCAACGGTCAACGGTCAACTCTGACCGGACTCGGCGAGTGCACTAGAGCGACTCGGCGAGTCTATACGTGTTCACTGACTCCCTAGGATCCTCTCTTGAAACGTCGAGTACTTCCCTGACTCGACGAGTTCCACCTGGCATGAATCGCGGGGCCACCACGACTCAACTCGCCGAGTCTCAAGAACAACTCGGCGAGTTCTAGCTTGACTCAATCCACCCGTCAACCCTCTCTGACTCTCCCTGACTCACTGAGTCAACCCCTTAACTCGGCAAGACCACTCGTTGAGTGGTTATGGACAATCTTCATGCTACTCGCCGAGTCTGTTCTTCGGACTCGGCGAGTCTATGCCATGCATAAACTCAAACTCACTCCTGAGGTCAGATCCGTTCCAATAACTCATAGATCCAGTCCTTCCAAGCACATACATCACGTAAAGTTACAATCTTGGTGCTCATGCAAAGGTCCAAAGGCCTTATTTGATGATATGGTCTCTAGAATGCGATTCTAAGCTCATGGCCTCCATTAACACTCATAAAGCTTGAGGGAAAAGAGTATCTGGACCTCTTTGGGTCCAGATCTAAAGCACCAACACAAGAAGAGGCCAATTACTCCATGGATCATTCCACAAAGAAACCCACAAATAGTCAAGGATTTTCCTCTTCTCTCTCACAAAACGCTCAAAGACTCTTTAGGGTTCTCTCTGGGGTTGGTGGCCGCAAATAACGGCCACAAGCCCCTTTAAATATGTCTCATACCCTGGAAATTAGGGTTTCATTAAACATCGTGGACTCGCCGAGTTTGGACGCGAACCCTTGCCCAAACCGCGATCATACTCGGCGAGCTTGAGCTCCAACTCGTCGAGTCTCCTTACAAATCATCAAAAATTATAAGAATAAATAATACCTGGGAATCCGCAATGTTACACAATCTGAGCATGCCTTAAGCGACAGAAGCAATCAGTATGAATGGTTCTGATGTTACATTTGAGCATGTTGTATTCTTTGGCTACAAACTAGTTTTAAAGTTGCACATTTGTTATTTTAAAAGGTTTTTGTTTTGGATTTTATGCCGTGAAGATTTAATAACTATTTTGTCTTTAATGTATATTTCATTTTCAACTTTCTTTCATTTAGTTTAATATATATTAGTAACGAATTTGAACTATCGGGTACTAATTTGGTAAAAATAATTTCAAAGGAAGGGCTCAAATGGTTATTTTTTTTATTCAAAGTTTGAAGATTTAGATTCATACTGTTAAAAATAACCAAATGAGGGGCTATTTGTTAATAAATGGAATCACATTTTGGAGATTGGGACCTAATTTGAATAAAGGATTTAACAGTGGGGGCATTTTAGTCATTTCATAAAATGACTTCAACTTAGGACTCAGAAGCCCTCGTCTCTTACGCCCCGCTCCTGAGTATCACTTAACGAAAGAAGAGAACGGAATTAAGAGGATTTGGAAGGAAAACACAGAAGTTTGGTTGCTCCCTAGTTTTTTTTAGAAGAGAAGAGAAGAAGAGAACGGATTTTAGAGGAATTGTATCGTTCCAAACTTTCCTCCCAAATTGGGAGGAATTGGAGAGAAAGAAACGCATGGAAGATAAAAGGTTAGCTTATGACGAAAATGCCCTTAGCCTGATGATAAAAGGATCCGTTCCTGTGTTGATCTCCTTGCCTTTTGTCTTCTTGTAACAACTGGTAGGCATCTTATTCTTATGCTGTTTTTTTTTTTGTTATTCTTCTGTTTGGAGATAACAAAACAGCTTCAAAGTAGTTGTTTTGGAGATATTCTGTTCTTGATCATCTTCCATGTCTTTTGTTTTTGGTTATTCTTCTGTACATAATTTCTTCTTAATTATAAGCAACAACCGTTTTCATATTTCAAGTAAAAAGGGTAAAATTGGAAATAAATATCACCAAATGACTATACCAGCAAATTTGTTTTTACTAAATAGATATCAGCAAATGGGCAGAAATATATAAAAAGAAAGATAACAGATGTGTAGAAAGAAAGATAACAGGTGTTTTTCCTTTTTGTGGATTCACTTAAGCAATTAAGAAACTATAAATTGGTTTTTCGAAAAGTCCAGTTAACTAAAAGTATGTAAAAACAAAAACACACACATATTGTTAACAAATAAGTCTTAAATTCAATATTAAAATTTAATTTTTTTTACATGTTTAAGTACTTACTGTTTGTTGTAGATGTATAATCGGATTTAATTTTATTTTTTGGTATTTTGATTTCAAATAGACAAGAAGAATGTGATCTAGATTTTTGTGGGGTTGTAAACACTTAAAATATTTACTTAATAACATGAAGGGTATAATTGTCTTTTTTTATTTTCTTTTCTTTTCCTTTTAACTCGGAAGCACCTAAAATGAATACTTTCTTTTCCTTTCTTTTAATCTCGGGAGCACCGAATACTTTATCCTTTCCGTTCCCTTTCCTTTCTTTTCCTCCTTGTTCTTCCTTTCTTTTCTTTTCTTTCCTTCAATGAACTCACGAGCAGGGTGTTACTCTCTTTTGTTTTGATGGGGTAGAGGATATGAATCGTTCCCAAAGGAGGTCACCAAGGAAGTCGATTATAGACGCGAAGGGGCAATCGGCGACCAGAAGGGAGCACGATGGTTCGTCGCTCGACTCGCAATCGGTGGCGGCCTCCGTCGTTCGACTAGACCGCAGAAGAAGGATCGAAGCAGCGAGGCGGCTGTGACCTCGGACTAGAAGAAAGAGACGAAGCAGCGGGGCTGCTCGTCTTCAGTCTTGGAAGGAGTTGCGAAGGAAAACGAGATGGCTGCGAGGCCTGATGGCGGTCGTCATCTCGCGAAGAAGATGGAGCGCCTCCGATGCCTGGAATTTGCCTTCGGTCGTCGACCGATCATGAAGAAAAAGGAGCGCCTCCGTTCTTTGACCGGTTGTGTAGAAGAACTAAGGTAGAAGTAAAAACGGGTCTTCAATTTTTGGACTGACCGAATAGAAGAAGATGAACGGAAGCAGCCATGGCTAGCAGGACAGTCATCGATCATGGTAGCTAGGGCGTTTGGGTGGTTCTTCTTCAGCAGAAAAAAATGAACGGGATCAGCAACATGTATGGTTTTGATTGTGTTGATATAAAATCGATGCGGTTTTTGAAGTGTTTGGGTTTGATTGCTTGGCAGGAAGATGGAAACACGAAGAAGAAATGGGCTACTGCCCTCTTGGTTGTTCTTGGCAGCAATCGAAGGAGGAGAAGAAGGAATAACAGAGGGGGATGTGGGTTTTAGTCTTCTTAGTGATCGGAATTGCAGCTTCACCTCCGGTGGTTTTCTTTCAACTGTTTTTCTTTCTCGTTGCAGGTAACAAACACGAAGGAACAAGCAATAGAGAGTAAGAGTAGTCTATGGTGGAGTGGTGTGTTGCACGATCTGTAGGTGGCTGAGAGGGGCTGAAGGATTGGGACTGCCACCGCCGGCGAAGAATCGCCTGCTCAAATCTTCTTCACTGATTCTATAACGAGGGGGGTTTTTGAAAAAAAAAAAATTTGATTTTACAAGATTTTAGTGGATTTTAATTGATTTGTTTTACAAAGATTAGATTTTTAAAAGATATTTGATGTAAAATCAAATGGTGTTTTTTATTTGTTTATTTATTTTATGATGCAATTTCTGATTGCCTTGGTCGGTGTGATTTAAAAAATGTGGACGGAATTCGATTCGATATATCAAATTCCGCAAATTAGAGTTGACTATTGACTTGGAGTTTTTTTTTTTTGTCTTTCTGATTCTGGGTGTTCCGTTGACTATTGACTTGGAGCTTTTTTTTTTTTGTCTTTCTGGTGTTCCCCTATGGTAGAGTGATGTGTTGCATGATCTGTAGGTGGTTGAGAGTAGGTGGCTGAGAGGGGCTGAAAGATTGGGATCAATTGTCAACTTGGGGGGGGGGGGGGGGGGGGGGGGGTTGGATTTAAATGGATTTGTTGTGGGAAGATTAGATGTTTAAGAGATATTTGATGTAAAACCAAATGGTGTATTTTATTTGTTTATTTTCTTTATGATGTAATTTTTGATTCACAGTTCTCGTGCCATCGATCCCGCCTCCATAATATTTTTATGAAATTGTCTGTTGATTGTTGATTGCCCTGGTGGTTGTGATTTCAGAAACGCGGACAGAGTTCAATTCCGATATACCAAACTTCGTGAATTAGTGTTTAAAGTTCCGTGATTAATTGGATCAATTTCGACAAATTTTGGTCGAGGTTAAAAATATTAAAAAATTATAATAAAATAATAGATTATAGTCTGAAGTCAAAAACATGTTCAAAAATAATTTATGAGGCTTGTAACTATCACAAATGAAGTAGTGCACGGTTTGTTCAGGAATATCAGATAAATATTGGTTATTGTAAGTTTAAAGAGATGTAACTTTCTCATACGACCTTTGTTTTGGACGATCTTTATATCCACGAAGCCAGGAGAACGTTATCTACTCAAATTTCTTATCCATAACTCTCAACTATTTTTAATGCAAAATTTTTATTTTTAACGCCACAAAGAGACTTAATTTTGGTTGGTTTTTGATTCAATCTTTCATCGATAGACAATTTAAGCAGTTTGGGATGTTCTAAAAGGAATTATAAATATAATATATTTAATATACACTATAAAAATAAAATTACACACAATTGGTTATTAATACATAACGGTTCGCGGTGGTTTGACCGTCGAACGCTGACCAATTTTTACCAATTGTTACATTACTCCTTATTGAAAGAAATTCGTCCCGAAATTCAACGTGTAGATAAAAATAATATAAAACAATTGGTGATGATTTCTTTTCGTTTGATCTATACATGATCTTGTCTAAAGTCGATTTAAGCCGCGTAGCTCTAGATTAGATAACCGATCCATTATATGACTTTACCACAAGTCACCACTAAGTAAGGAATATGGAATACGATCGAATCAAATATTTTAACATTCATCGAATTTTATATACAATTTAATCGCGTGTACTTTCCTAATTATGAAATATTCACATAGTTTCCTAGCTCACTTCATTGAAACAGAGATAACAAGTGTGTCATCGGACGGGCACTCCTTGAGATTTGACGTATGAAAAAGTGTCGTGCACATCGTTTAGTTTTCCAGATAACTTGATGTAAATATTAGGACCAAATTTTGTCTTCAAATCTCGAAGGTCCTTTGAGTCGTGGTTTAACTTGACTCGTTATCTGAGCCAAATTATTCTTCTAAAAGAGAAGACATTTTAAATCTTACACAGTCTCTGACTTGGAAGTCTATAGGCTTACATCTTTTATTCACATAACTCTATTGTCGTTTGTGTATAATCTGAAATCTTTTTCCAGTTCACACAATCTTTTCCGTGATCTCTTGATTGAATTTTGGATCAAAATCTAGCGCATCACCTGCATGCTCTTTGTTCACTTTCGTATCTCCAATCATTGTTTAACACATCTAGGGTTGACACTCTCACCCATATAAGGCTTCAAATGGTAATCTTTGATTTCATGCATGTTCATCACTTCAATTCTTTCAAATCTAAGCACATTAGGTCATTGCATCGATGAATAGGACCATTTAACCTGTGAGCTTTATTCAAAACTATGCTTACGTGTTCACTGTACGTAGGAGTACAAATTTTGCTCATAAAGTATCGCGTCCCGTCATCCATGAGCTTGACATGTTTATCTAGTCTTCACAGAGCTTCACTCACAAAGCTTTTCTCTCTTAGAATCTCGAGTAAAACGTTTCGAACTTGATATGTAAGTTTGAATGGACGGTCATAGATAATACTTGTACTCAGTAGGGTCTAGTACGTTCTTTTCGGCTCAAGATATTTTCTAACATGTAAATCTTATTACAATGTTAACGAATCTCACACATCATGATGACAATAAATTTCTCATTTATGTCATTCAACCAATAGTAGAGGCAAACCTCATCTCAATGCACCTATGTGCACCTTAATCCATTATGTACATGTCGTTGTGTACGAACAGGTTTTCTGTTCTTTCAAAAAGGTAGGATTGGTGCATAACACCATAGTTGTTCCAACTTATGGAATACAATCTTTTGCTTATCTTTCCAGTTGGACTTTGTTTTGTTTTGGTGTTAATGTAGTTGATAGTTGGGCTACCATAATGAAGTTCCCGATAGAATCATTGGTAGTAGCCAACATAAATTCTTTTGTTGTTAAAATTCCAGTGTTCATTCCTTGAGAAGAAATCTTCACTTAAACTTCCACATTTGATCAAATCCTTCACATTTGATTAAATTCTTCACATTGGATTAAATCTTGGTCTGCCGAAAAGTTCACAACAGTCCATCGTTTGATTTTTTTTAGGTAGGAATGAAATTTTAGGTTTTCTCAGGCTTTTCATCATAAATAACCATGGTTTTCTCATAGGTTGATTTGGCCACACCGCGGGCACAACATGCCAAAATAATCTCTAATTATCTGCCAGTCGCCATGTCGTGCCAGCCTAAGGCCACACCGTGGAGACTAGTCTGAACAAATCAAATGAACTTAATCCATTTTCTTCTAATTTTAAGAGCTCCAAAGCTCAAATCTAATCCTTTCCAAGATCTTAATGGATAAATTTTCTTACTTTATCCATTAGGAACGTTCAAACTGAGAGAACAAAATAGATCGGATGCGCGTCGACAAGGATTGAGAACTCAAACCTTAATGAATGCTTAAGATCAATGTCTGCTTGCTAATAAATGTTCTAGTCAAGACTAGAAAGACCAGTCAAGTCTTAGTTAATATATTCAACAAATGATCAAGTCATAAATGAAGAATGAGAACAAATGTTCAAGGTAAATCTAATAAATGAAGAACAAGAAGGATGTTTGAAAGAGATTTGAAATAACTTAGTAAAAGCTAAAAGTTGAGTGAATGATACGTTGATGACTTTGCATTGAAAGCTCCTATAAATAGGAGTGAATGTTACAGTGAATGAACTAGAAAACTTACATAGAACCGGAAAATAGAAATGTTTCTGACATTCTGATTGTCTAATATTACAAAAGACTAAGTCCTATGAAACGTCACATCAATACAAAGACAAATTTAATAAATGTACAAAGACAAAATATCGTGACTCCGGATCAACATCTATTCTGGACTTGAGAATCATTCCAGAATGCCTTCAGCTTCTCATCTTCTACTCTTCTAGTCCGGACAGATTCTGGACCACTCTTCACATTTGACTCTGGACCATTTGTTTTGGAACACAAGTACTTCGGAATTCAGACTTAGGATTGCTAGAGGTTCACTTTCAGGTTCCATCAATCTCCCCCTAAGTGAACTTAGCAATCCATTCAATTTTACTACTTCTTCCTTGATGAATGTGTAAGCTCGAAAAAACCATTCTATGACTTTAATGTACCAAGTCAGTTGACTTACAAACTTTGCTTTGACCTTTTCCGGAGCTTTAGACTTTGATGCGTGATAGATGAACTTCTGAAGTGCTTTGGTTGGGACCAGGTGTTTATCAAGGACACGAAAAAGTCCTTGTTTGTCTTCTTGGTATTGTAGACAAACCCTATAACCAGGTCATCGATTGGACCATCTTCAAGTAATTCAGCTTTTGGAAGAACAAAGGTGATCTTCACAACGAAGTCTTCAGTACCGTAGAGATGAGCCAGCTCATAGTTGCATCTGCAGAATTTTGCGACGTAATCTTTTAGGAAGCTTAGAGCAGCATGAAAGGCACCCATGCTGATATTGTTGTTTTGCATTCCTCTAAAGTGAGCAGCCAGAGTCAGAATGTCGTTCAGATTCATCGAAGGGAAGTCCGCATTAGTAATGGTTCGGTAGGTAGGCTTGTTCTGGAAGACGTGAAATCGAAATAGTGGGCAGTTGAGTTTGGATTTCACTAGGATTTTTCTTGCAGATCCGTGGACTTTGGTGATTCTTTTTCTAGTCCATATTTCCTTAAACGGTTGAGCATTCTTGGAGTAGATTTTTTCAAGCCTTTCTCTTTCGGTCTAGAGGATCACTTCTGGATCGTCATTTGGGTGAAGAGGAGCAAATTTGATGTAGTACTTGCTGTATGGAGAGAGAGGAAGATAGAGCTATTCAGAATCATTGGTGGGAACATCTTAGAACAAGCATGGAACAATTTCGTGATCACAGAGTATGCCTTCTCGGCAAAGAGGAGATATCCCACACATCGGATCAGGATTTTCCATAAGATCTTGGATCCGAATGTTGTCCTCTAATGCCTTGTTGATTTCCTCCTGAGACCATCCTTGTTTTTGCTTGAGAGGATGTCCGGAGTGGAAGGCTTGTTGTTCAGCAGTCATTGGCGTTTTGCCTTTGTCTCTTTTCAGTGCGGCCATGACGACACGCATATTTTCATCCACCACATATTCCAGAGTGGGGTTCAGAAGAGGATCTTCCAGAATGTCAGCGGGGATCAGGAGAGGAGAGCCCTGGTCAATGGCAACAATTTTCAGAGCCGAAATAGGTGGGAGCATAGAAGGAGTGGCTCAGAAGGCTTGAGCTGTGAGGAAAGATCTGGCTTTGGCCATTTGAATAGCCCTTTGAAGAACGTCTGGTAAAGAGGATGGCCAAGAGGTTGCGGACCATATCCTCTTCTCTTCCTCAGTCAATGCCTTTGGGAATTGCTTCTTCATCACTGTCTTCTTCATCATCAGAGGAATTTCCTAGAAGTCCGGACACCACTTGGACTTCATTGCCGGAATTCAAGTATTCATCTCGGAGTGTGAACTCCGAGGCAGGTTTCCATGGTTGGCTTGGACCTTCTCCCCTCTTGCATTGGGAAACCTCCAGATCCGTGCAAGCATGAGTGATTCCTTCATGCCATCGAATTTTTTAAACACTTTTTGAAGACCAGTGTTGAGTTTTTTGGTGAGAGCATCATAAGCTTCAGAGGTGGGTGCTTAAGCATCAAGGTGATCGAACAGATGCCCCAGGACCGCGAACATCTCATCAAACTTTCGATTCAGAACATCGACAATGTTCCAAGTGGATCGAATCAGTTTGATGAGGACTTGTTGAATGATGAGATTCATCTTGTCCTTCTTCTTTATCTCCTTCTCCAATCTTTGGATTTGTTTCTCATGACGCACATGTGTCTGCTTAATAAGGTCTTTGGTAGCAGACACCAAGTCGTCATGGACTTTGAGCATAGAGGTAATGGTGTCATGATAGTGTTCAACCGAAGCATCATATTTGGCTTCAACTTCCTCAAGTGAATGATTGAGTCGGATAGAGATTAGTTGATCTAGTTGGGCTTCACGTTCCGCAACTGAAGGTTCGGACTATTATAAGAGAGATTGAAGGATGGCATCCAGTTTGGAATCAAGTCCAGAAATCTTTTGATCCACCCTTTTGTTGAGCTCTGTTACAGATTTTTCGATTGAGGAGACCTTCTTCATAGTATCCGAGACATTGGTTTGGATTTCAAGGAGAGCAAAAGGATCAATGTAATCACCAACTGAGGATTCGGAGTCAGAGTCGGAGTTGTGAGGTGTAGCTTGTTGTGATGAAGTATATGTGGATGGACCAAACTTAGTTTTGGCATCATCTTCTTGTAGCTTGGAGTGGGAACCACCATCTGGAGTGGTTGAAGAAGATGATCTGAAGTCAAAAGTAGACATGGAGGTTGATGGCTTGGATTGAAGACGGATGGACGACATGAACTTGGGGTCTGGAACAGATTTGCCTTCATCAGTGAGCATTATTTCTTCAGAAAGTTCTTCATCCGGATCAGTTTGGAAGATGTTGGTGTGAGTGGTGATTGGTGGTTGTTCTGAAGCTAGTTCTCTATCAGCATCATCGTCTGTAGGAGGAACATAGGGAAGGCTGCTTTGATGAGCTCTGTTGTACATTGAAGTAAGAGTGGCCTCCACTTGAGCTCGTGTCAAATCCGAATGTCTGGAAACTGCCCTGTTTATATAATCTTCCCATTTGGGATCATTAGCACCTGGTCATCCTGTACACCATTCAGGTATCAGACCAGTTGAGGCATCCGGAGTCAGAGACACTGCTCCGGCTCCGGAATGCTTAGGTTCCGGAGTGTGTACGTGTGTGAGAATCGATAGGGATATCAAATGAGACTGTGGGTGTGTTGCAGCGGGGTGCAAGGAACTATGTTCAACACCGACGTCACCTTTTTGGGAAGGTGAGTGTGGATTATGTGGAGACTCCCCGTGAGTGTGTGCATATGATGTTGAAACATTGAGAGGTACCTCAGATGAGTGGGCTTGTGGGGAGTTCAAACGGCCAGAGTCAGCCTGAGTTGCATGAGCATCTTCCTTTGGAGAGGAAGAGCCCATTTTGGGTCTATTTTGAGGCTTTGGCTTCATGGGAGACCCTTTCCGTTTGGCGGATTTCTTAATCTTGGATCCGGACATGGAAGGATTGTCCTTTTCTGAAACAAGCTCAACGGAGACTGGGGCAAGTTGTGTTGGGTCAAACACAACCGAAGTCTCCAGATGATGTTTCAAAAAAATGGATTCAGAAGGAATTGAGGCCATCATATGGTCTAGAAGTAATCTAACCGGACCAAATAAGGATTGGTCCTAGATTCTATAAGCCTTGACAACTTTAAAGGTTGGATGATTCAGGAATGTCTAGTGAGAGGAACAAAGATTGGATGATTCGTGATAAAATCGATCATAACACGAACAGATTCATCACAATCTTCGGGATTTAGGGAATATAGTTGTGTCGTGTCCCTTAGAAACGGTTCAAGGGATGTTGATGATGAAGAACCTTTTGATAATTTCTTCTTGGCAATGGGCTTCTTGGGAGTTAAGGCGGTTGGAGCAGTTTTTGGTGGTGAAGAATGGGAAGCCATTGTTGCAGAGTTATGAATGCTTGATGAACACAAAGAACATAGGGAGAATTTAAGGGTTTTGGAAGTATTGGGCGCGTAAAGAGGTAAAAGGGGGTTTAATTGGTATTTATAGGTAAGGGAAGTGGGTCGGGTCAGTGGAGGTAATGATGAGGATCCGAAACGGGTTGCATTAAATGAATAACTGTTTTTGCGGGTTGAGTTGACCTGTGAAGGGAGAGGTTACGTTATTTGTAGCTTGAAATAGAAAACCCTAGACGGCGATTCGATGGTTGCTTTAAGGAGGCACGCAATCGTGGCACGAAATTCGAGGAAGATAGGATAAGGATCTTCTTAAAAAGTAACCGTTGCAAAAACGTTTCGCCTTATTAACCTTTGGAATTCCGAATGAGCGATACCGGACAGTGTGTGATCCGAAGGATAAAGAGTTGTTCTACGGAACATGGTTGTTTTGAAAAGTGATCCGGAATGAGAAATAATTCGGAGCGAGTTTTCATTCCGGAGTCAAAAATTCAGTGCGATTTCGGAAAAGGTTTGTGATTCCGGAGTAAAATTTAGTGCGATTCTGGAAAAGGTTTGTGATTCCGGAGTAAAATTTCCAGAACAATTATTTTCAATAATTTCCGGAGTGAATTTGAAAAGGTTTCTGGCACACGATTTGGTAAGCATTCTAGAGTGAGATTTGAGAAAACTTCCGGAGTGAATTTTGGAATTCTGAAGTGCAGAATGCAATACCTTTCCGGAGTGGAATTCATGGATGCCATTATGAAGTATATTCCGAAATGAAAATTCGAGCACTATGACAATGTGGGCTTTGAATAACAAATAATCAGGATGAACTTTACAACTTAAAACTCATATGAAAGTCAGAAATAAAGATATGTAAAATAATCATATGTATTCCGAGAGAATGTAGTTCCGAGATAAAAGGTTTTGAGATTGGAGCTAATTTTCTTTCTAATACGTCTATCAAAGAGAACAAGTCTCTTGAAAGAACTGAGGATCTGATATCATCATACCCATCTTAATCAGAAAACCATTGAATTTGGTCTCATCTAATGCCTTAGTAAAGACATCAGCAATCTCATCGTCAGATGGAACAAAAATGAGTTCAATGTTACCATTTAGAACATGATCTTTTATGAAATGGTACCTTATATCAATGTGCTTAGTCATTGAGTGTTGAAATGGATTGTGGGAAATCCCAATGACACTTTGAGAATCACAATAGATAGGAATGCGTTGAAAGTGGTAACCATAATCTAAGAGTTGAGATTTCATCCACAGAACCTGAGATGTACAGTTGGTAGCAACGATATATTCAGCTTCGGCTGTAGAGAGTGCAATTCATTTCTGTTTCTTGGATGAGCAACTGACTAAATGACCACCTAAGAATTGACAGCCACCTGAAGTGCTTTTTCTATGAAGTTGAAGACCACCATAGTTTGAATCTAAGTAGGCTTGAAGTAGGAAGCTCTATTTTGATGGGTACCAGATTCCGAGACTCTTTGTACCTTTGAGGTATCGGAAAATTTGTTTCACAGCCAAGAGATGAGACATCTTTGGGTTGACTTGTAATCTGGCACTCAAACATGTAGAAAACATGATATCTAGACGACTTGCTGTGAGCTATAGCAAAGATCCAATCATTCCGCGGTACTTCTTTTCATCAACAGAAACACCTGAAGGGCCGACAAAGATCTTCTGTCCAAAGCCCATTGGTACCTTGGCTGAGGCACATGTGTCCATTGAGTATTTTTTGAGGAGTTCTGAAATATACTTCTCTTGGTGAATGAATATTCATCTGTTATTCTGTTTGACTTGGAGGCCAAGAAAGAATCTTAACTCCCGATTCATGCTTATTTGGAATCAATTGTTCTTTAGTTTAGCAAAGTCAGCAACCATAGATGAGTTCGTAGATCCAACAAAAAAATGATGTCATCGACATACATTTGAACCAACATGAGATGATTTCCATTTGATCTTCGGAACAGGGTAGGATCTATAATTCCTCTTTGGAAACCAAAGCGCTTGAGAAAATCAGTGAGAGTGTCGTACCATGCCCGAGGAGCCTGCTTGAGTCCGTAGACTGCCTTCCGGAGTTTGTAACAGTAGTTTGGAAAGGAGAGATTAGCAAAACTGGGGGGCTATTGAAGGTATACTTGAGTGTCGAGTTCACCATTAAGAAAATGTCTCTTAACATCTATTTTGTAATCTTTGAAGTCTTTGTGAGCAGCATAAGCAAGAAAGATTTTGATGGCTTCAAGACATGCAACAGGAGCAAAGGTCTCATCGTAGTCGAGCCCTTAAATCTGTGTAAATCCTTTTGCCACCAATCTTGCTTTTTTTCGAATAATAACTCCTGTGTCATCTAGCTTGTTGCGAAATACCCATCTCGTACCGACAATGGGATGATTCGGAGGAGGAGGCACGAGAGTCCAAACTTCATTTCGGTCAAATTCTGCCTGTTCTTCTTGCATGGCTGTAATCCAGTCAGCATGCTCTAATGCTTCCTTAATGGATTTGGGTTCAACCATGGATATAAATGCTGAGAAATGACATTCATTTTGGATACTTGTAGTAGAATGATTCTGTACACCAACATTAGGGTTTTCAATTACTTGGTTCAAAGGATGATCCTTTGTCCAGACGTGTAACCTTGGGAGTTCTTATGCAACCGTCGACCCGATATCAACAATAGAATTGATTTGCTCCCCCTGAATGGTTTAAATGTGAGGATGATGCTCCCCCTGAACTTTTGAACCAGAGAGATTGACATCATCATCAGAAGGGAACTCAAGGAAATTTTCATTTTCATCAATGTTGAGAGGAATGGAGTCATCAAAATTAGAAGCTGCATCTTGGAAGCCATCCACATTTGATTTAAGAGAGGGATGAGCATTCTCCCCCTCAACCTGAGAAGCTTGAAATGGTTCGGAATCAAATGGACGGAGGCTGGTGTAACGCCCGGGTTTCAGGGCTAAGCATTTTTGTCAATGTAATAGTCTAGGTCAACTCTTGTAACTCTTTTTTTGAAGTAATAAAAATGAAATATTTGAGTATTATGTGAATTATGTGTATTTATGTGCTTATAATTTAATTATAAATGTATAATTAATAAATAATAAAAATAAGCGTCAAAATTAAAGTATAAGATAATCCCGATATCTCTACATAAAGTTGTAGAATATGTCTCAAGGTTTTCGTACATATAAAAAATGCCGAAATCCGAGTTATAACGAAGAAGTTATGACCCGTCGAAGTTTTACGGCAAAACCGGCATGGCACCGGGAAGCGTAAATAGTGAATTTACGATAGAGCGAGATTTAGCCTTAGTGATCTAAACGAAAGTCTTAGAATATTTTAAACTAAGAACATCGATAAAAAGAACGCCCAAATCTGACTTCGTATGAAGAAGTTATGAGATTTTAAACAGACCAATCCTGTCCCGGCTTGTTAAAAATATAACTTTAAAAATAAAGTCAAAATTAGCCGACGGAGTCTAAACGAAAGTTGTAGAGTACGTCTTCACCTACACGTGGATATAAAGAACGTCAAAAACGGAGTTCGTATGAACGAGTTACAAATTATAATAACATATTTACGTATTAAAATAAAGTATAAATCATGTATACGTACACATATATATACATATGTATATATCATTAGAAAGGTATCGACGATGCGGTCATTATAAGACTAATGTTGAGTTCTTTCGACATTAGTTTAGTACAAATATCATTAAATCCATTTATAATAGTATTATAGAGGGGTGTTTAGTTGTTTATATAACTAAAAGGTCATTAAGTAATTATGGAGGGTAGTTTTTGAAAATTCAATTAGTATAAATAAGAGCCTTGGGCTCTCATATTTCTTGCACCATTCTCTTGATTCAAGAGTCTTTCTCTCCTTATCCCCCGAGCATTTCGGTCCCTCGTGATTCGACTTCTCTTTCTGTAGCTTAGTATAGTAAGGTGAGCGCTGAAGCGCTGCACGAATCTTTCTTAGAAAGATTCAGCGACGAAGTTCTGCCCCTGCAGAGCCCGACTCCTAGCTAAAACCCCCTTGTAAGTAAGTTATGCTTACCTTATTTTAATATAGCTTATATTTAAAATTAGTATTGTTATTATGAACTTATAATAAATATTTGAGCTATTATTATAACTTATATAAGTGTCGTTATAATATTTTTTTTTAACTACTCGCGGTACGGGGAATCTGGTTTAAAGGGCCGCATAGGGTTGTTGGATTTCAGAAGTGCTATATGCCAAAATGGTCCTGCCCTCCGGTGTTTTATGTCTGGCCCCTGTCTGTACATAGTGGTTGGAAAATATTGTTTAACGCTTATATAATAATAATAATACTAAGACTAATAGTTGGTCACGGCAAATATTAGACTAAAATTTAGCGATAATAATGTTAGGTTTCGTCGAAGGAAAATAGAATCGTTAGAAGCAAGCGCTGCCCGATTTTGGAATCATCACCTTAACAAGTGAGTGCATAGTTACTTTCAGCTTACACATAGATATGAAGTATTTTATATAAATTACGTGCTATATGTGCATATTATCTGAATACTTGCTATCTATGCTAGATGAACATTGTTATACATGTTTTCAATGATTTAAACTGTATATGTATTTTATATCTACGAAAATGTTGGGGTAAAACATGGGTAGATGTAATAGCTGATGTGTGATAAAATGATGAGAGGCCTCGATGTTGATGTTGTTGTTTCTGTCATCTAGCGGAGTATGGATGACGACCACGGACTCTTCTAGACAGTCCAGTGGAACGCTAGCAGGCTCGCAACCTGTAGGTGTTTGTGAACGACGTGTTCACCGGTGTACTCCATCCCCCACATGGTTGCCTTTAGGACATTTATTGCTGAGGAATCCCCTTAGCAGTAGTGTCCGTCCCGATGATGATCCTTAGGCTAGGTCCCTTATGATAGGTGTTTAGGGACGTAAAGTGAGGATAACGGGAACGGGTAATCGGGTTATTGTTGATTGAATTAATAAACTTATTTATTGTGGGTTGAAAACCCTATGTGCTCACCAGGCTCCCAAGCCAGACCCACTCAGTTTTATGTATTACAGGTAGTGGCGCATGAGCATAGGTGTGATGTTTTGGACGAGGGATTACGGATATAGGCCTGTAGATATGAAATAATGTAGTAAGGCTTATATTGTACTGTTTATGCTTTTGATCTGTACGAACATGACATCCCGAGTCTTTTAATGAAATACATTTCTATGGAAATGCTTTTGATAAATATTTATCATATTTTTGTTTTGGGACAAATTCCGCAACACTTTCATTTAAAATGTAACTCTGATTTTTAAAACAAAGCATAAACAAACCGGTCTTTTCTGGCCGTGATTTTGGGGATGTCACAGTTGGTATCAGAGCATTAGTTTAAGCGAACTAGGAATTTGTAGGATTTCTAGACTTAAACTTAGAATGCTAAGCGATGATTGTGAGGTGTGAGCACTAGCTTATTTTAGGAATTGTGCCTAAAATGCTTTTATGTGCTAAATGTTTTGTGCATAATATGCTGTTAATTGTTCGGATCTATGGTCTGTTGCCGACCGGATCTGGAAACCTTATGTGTTTAGGATTCTAAACGTACGACTACGATATTAGAACTAGCATGTAAACGTTTCGGAGTGATAAGGACGATTTAAACGTCTATCCTAAATAAAGATCTAAATTCACCTTATTCGGTGTATAGATCAAGATGGCAAGGACCCGTAGTGGAAACGTGAACGCGAATGGAGATAGGAACCAACCCCCAGTGGTTCAACAAATACCTGTTGTAGAAGAAGTTGCACCTGAACCAGTCACGATGGCCGGAGTGCAAGCGATGATCCAGGCTATGTTGGATCGTCAAATGGAGGAAACTAGACGTTTGCTCCAGCAAAATCGAGAGGAAGGCACTATTCAAATCGAACAGCCCGAGTTGAACGAAGGGCAGACTGAGGAAGGAGACTACAGTGGAACTGTTGGTCAAGTCAACCAACCAATAGTTCAAGAAAATAACCAAGATGACGAATTCGAGAGAAATGGATGCAAGTACAAGGATTTTCAGACTTGCAAGCCATCGACTTTCACGGGAAAGGAAGATCCAATCGGAGTCATGGATTTTATCTCGGAGATGGAGTTAGCTTTCATGACATGCGGTTGCAGAGGGAAGCTACAGACCACGTTTGCAGTGCGTCAGTTTCGAGGAGGCACTGTACGTTGGTGGAATACTTTGGGGAAGACTTTAAGCCCCAACAAACCCCTGGAACTGACATGGGCAGAATTTCTGGTACAATTCAAACGAAAGTACTGCTCAGCTCAAAACCTGCTCGAGCTAGAGAACCAGTTTCTAACCCTAAAGAAGGGGAGCATGTCAATCGATGAATACACGAACAACTTCACAGAAAAGATGGAATTTGCCTTGCGTCTTGTTCCGGATGAGCTGACGAAAATTGATAAGTACGCAAAGGGATTACCATGGGAGTACGCAGTGCCAGTGCGTCAGGCACCTACTTTGGAGGCAGCTATCTGGGCTGCCAAGTCTGTGGAGGATATGATTAAGGGAAGAGCTGCCAGCAAAGTCGAGGTTGGCGAGAAAAGGAAATTTGACAGATCCTCAAGGTCCAGTAAGAAGGGTAGATTCTTGAAGTCTGGTTCGAGAGGAGGAGGATCAGAAGCGAAGTGGTGTGACAAGTGCAAGAAAAAGCACTCTGGGAAGTGTGACGGAGGGGTCACTTGTTACAAATGCGGAAAGCCTGGGCACTATGCCAATGAATGCACGTTCACTAAGAAGGTCTGTTATGAGTGCAACGAGGAGGGGCACATTTCAAGGGATTGCCCGAAGAAGAAGGAGACAGGAAGACCCAACATACCACCGAAGCCGAAGGCGAGAGCCTTCCAGATGACGCTCGAGGCTGCAAAGGAGGCAGCAGACGTCGCTTCAGGTACCTTTCTTGTAAATGGTTTGCCTGCAAATATACTATTTGATTCCGGAGCCAACTACTCCTTTGTGTCGCATAAATTTGGTGGGAAATTAGCATTGCCTGTAGAAAAACTAGATAATGCCTTGATTGTAGAAGTTGCCAGTGGCAAATTCGTACCTGTTAGTAATTGTATTAGGAACATCGTCATTGACCTAAACGGAAACGAATTCCACGAAGAGCTATTACCCATAGAGTTAAACGGTTTCGACATCGTTTTGGGTATGGATTGGCTTAGCGCCAACGATGCTGAGATTCAATGCCGAAAGAAGATAGTAAAGGTAAACCCACCCGGAAAAGAATCATTTATGGTGTATGGGGACAAACGCAGAGTGAATTCTGGAATCATCTCCCTGATGAAAGCCAGGAAATGTTTGTCCAAAGGATGTGCATCATACTTGGCATTCGTAATCGATGCCAAGAAGGAGAAGAAAGAGGTGCAGAATATACCAGTTGTGTGTGATTATCCGGAAGTCTTTCCCGAAGATCTTCCCGGATTACCACCTGATAGGCAAGTGGAGTTTCGTATAGACTTGTTACCAGGAACAACACCGATAGCAAAGGCACCTTACCGATTAGCACCGACGGAGATGAAGGAGCTCATGACGCAACTTCAGGAGCTGTTGGACAACGGTTTTATTCGACCTAGTTCATCACCCTGGGGAGCTCCGGTGTTATTCGTGAAGAAGAAAGACGGAAGTATGAGAATGTGTATAGACTACCAAGAGCTGAATAAGGCAACGGTGAAGAACAAGTATCCATTGCCAAGGATTGATGACCTATTCGATCAGCTGCAAGGTTCGAGCTACTTCTCAAAGATCGATCTTAGGTCAGGATATCATCAGCTAAAGGTGAGAAAGCAGGATATTGAGAAGACTGCACTCAGAACGAGATATGGACACTACGAGTTCTTGGTTATGTCATTCGGGCTAACCAATGCTCCCGCAGCATTCATGGATTTGATGAATAGGGTTTGTAAACCATTCCTCGATAAATCCGTGATAGTGTTCATCGACGACATTCTCATCTACTCGAAAAGCCAAGAGGAGCATGGTAAGCATCTACGGGAAGTATTAGAAGTGTTGAAGAAGGAGAAGCTTTTTGCAAAGTTCTCCAAATGCGACTTTTGGATACGGGAAGTCCAATTCTTGGGTCATGTTGTTAACCAGGAGGGAATAATGGTTGACCCCGCAAAGATCGAGGTTGTAATGAAGTGGGAACATCCAAAGAGTCCCACGGAGATTCGAAGCTTTCTAGGATTAGCCGGATATTATCGACGATTTATCCAAGGCTTTTCTTCGATAGCTGCTCCATTAACAGCTTTGACTCATAAAGGAGCTACGTATACGTGGAGTGAGAAACACGATGAGGCATTCGAGAAGCTAAAGAAGAAGTTATGTGAAGCACCGATACTTTCTCTACCCGATGGAGTCAAAGATTTCGCGGTTTATAGTGACGCTTCTGGAGTCGGGTTGGGTTGTGTTCTGACCCAAAGAGAAAAGGTGATAGCATACGCATCTCGACAATTGAAAGAGCATGAAAAGAACTACCCCACTCATGATCTGGAGTTGGCAGCGGTAGTTTTTGCCTTAAAGATATGGAGGCATTACCTCTACGGCACGAAGTGCAAGCTCTTCACTGATCATAAGAGTCTCCAGTATCTCTTTAATCAGAAGGAGTTGAACATGAGGCAACGACGCTGGCTAGAACTTCTCAAGGACCACGACTGTGAGATACTTTACCACCCAGGTAAAGCAAATATTGTTGCTGATGCTCTCAGTCGGAAAGTCAATCTGGAAAGGAAAAGGCCAAGAGCGTTAAGAATTGAAGTCGTCTCGACGATTGTGGAAAGTATCAGGAAAGCTCAAGAAGAAGCTTTAGAGAAAAATGACCGAAAGGAAGAACGTTTGGGAAGAACGTTAGTGTTCGGTACAAACAGTCGTGGACTGAAGGTATTCCAAGATCGAATTTGGGTACCTAAGACGGGAGGAATAAGAGATCTTCTGATGGAAGAAGCACACAAGACCATGTACTCGATTCATCCCGGTAGCACTAAAATGTATAGGGACCTAAAACCCTACTACTGGTGGCCGACGATGAAGCTCGATGTTGCGAAGTATGTGGCTGAGTGCGTAACATGTGCGAGGGTTAAGGCACAACATCAGAAACCGTATGGGAGTTTAGAACCTTTACCTGTACCCATGGGTAAATGGGAAGACCTCACCATGGATTTTGTGACTAAACTGCCCAGGACGAAGAACGGTCACGACATGATTTGGGTAGTCATGGATCGTTTCACCAAGAGTGCACACTTCATAGCAGCCAACGAGAAGTGGTCTATGGATAAGCTCGCAAATGCTTACGTGAAGGAAATTGTAAGACTTCACGGTGTTCCTCTTACGATTGTATCAGATCGTGATAGTCGTTTCACGTCAAGGTTTTGGAGGAGTCTACAAGAGGAGTTAGGTACAAAGTTGTGTTTGAGTACTGCTTATCATCCGCAAACTGATGGTCAGAGCGAAAGAACGATTCAGACATTGGAAGATATGCTAAGAGCATGTACCCTCGAATTCCAAGGAAATTGGGACGAGCACTTACCTCTGGTAGAATTTTCCTACAACAATAGTTTTCACTCGAGCATCAAGATGGCACCTTACCAAGCCTTGTATGGACAGAAGTGTCGTACGCCGTCTTGTTGGCTTGAAGCCGGAGAGAAGCAGTTTATGGGCCCCGAGATAGTCCATGAGACTGCTGAGAAGTTGAAGGTGATTAGGGAAAGAATGTTAGCAGCCCAGGATCGTCAGAAGAGCTATGCTGACAAGAAAAGACGACCGATAACCTTCGAAGATGGGGATTCCGTTTTGCTTAAAGTCTCACCGTGGAAGGGACTTATAAGATTCGGGAAACGAGGAAAGTTGAGTCCAAGGTTTATTGGACCATTCAAAGTTCTTCAGAAGATAGGGAACCAAGCTTACAAGTTGGAATTGCCCGAAGAACTCAATGGTATTCATAACACTTTCCATGTGTGTTATTTGAGGAAATTCACGGGAGATGTTCCCGACATAATTCCAATCTCAGAGTTAAGGATGGATGAGAATAAAAGGCTGATCGAAGAGCCTGAGGCAATTGTTGACCATAAGACTAAGAAGTTACGACACAAGATGGTCGACTTGGTTCTAGTCCGATGGAAACATTCGAATGGGCCGAATCTCACTTGGGAAACAGAGGATGACATGATGAGTCGCTATCCACATCTGTTTGCTGATGCATGATTCCGGGACGGAATCATCCTAAGGGGGAGAGAATTGTAACGCCCGGGTTTCAGGGCTAAGCATTTTTGTCAATGTAATAGTCTAGGTCAACTCTTGTAACTCTTTTTTTGAAGTAATAAAAATGAAATATTTGAGTATTATGTGAATTATGTGTATTTATGTGCTTATAATTTAATTATAAATGTATAATTAATAAATAATAAAAATAAGCGTCAAAATTAAAGTATAAGATAATCCCGATATCTCTACATAAAGTTGTAGAATATGTCTCAAGGTTTTCGTACATATAAAGAATGCCGAAATCCGAGTTATAACGAAGAAGTTATGACCCGTCGAAGTTTTACGGCAAAACCGGCACGGCACCGGGAAGCGTAAATAGTGAATTTACGATAGAGCGAGATTTAGCCTTAGTGATCTAAACGAAAGTCTTAGAATATTTTAAACTAAGAACATCGATAAAAAGAACGCCCAAATCTGACTTCGTATGAAGAAGTTATGAGATTTTAAACAGACCAATCCTGTCCCGGCTTGTTAAAAATATAACTTTAAAAATAAAGTCAAAATTAGCCGACGGAGTCTAAACGAAAGTTGTAGAGTACGTCTTCACCTACACGTGGATATAAAGAACGTCAAAAACGGAGTTCGTATGAACGAGTTACAAATTATAATAACATATTTACGTATTAAAATAAAGTATAAATCATGTATACGTACACATATATATACATATGTATATATCATTAGAAAGGTATCGACGATGCGGTCATTATAAGACTAATGTTGAGTTCTTTCGACATTAGTTTAGTACAAATATCATTAAATCCATTTATAATAGTATTATAGAGGGGTGTTTAGTTGTTTATATAACTAAAAGGTCATTAAGTAATTATGGAGGGTAGTTTTTGAAAATTCAATTAGTATAAATAAGAGCCTTGGGCTCTCATATTTCTTGCACCATTCTCTTGATTCAAGAGTCTTTCTCTCCTTATCCCCCGAGCATTTCGGTCCCTCGTGATTCGACTTCTCTTTCTGTAGCTTAGTATAGTAAGGTGAGCGCTGAAGCGCTGCACGAATCTTTCTTAGAAAGATTCAGCGACGAAGTTCTGCCCCTGCAGAGCCCGACTCCTAGCTAAAACCCCCTTGTAAGTAAGTTATGCTTACCTTATTTTAATATAGCTTATATTTAAAATTAGTATTGTTATTATGAACTTATAATAAATATTTGAGCTATTATTATAACTTATATAAGTGTCGTTATAATATTTTTTTTTAACTACTCGCGGTACGGGGAATCTGGTTTAAAGGGCCGCATAGGGTTGTTGGATTTCAGAAGTGCTATATGCCAAAATGGTCCTGCCCTCCGGTGTTTTATGTAACGCCCGTAGATCAGGGCTAGTCAATTTAGAGACGATAGGCGTCAAAAATGAATTTTTGATGAAGGATTATTTAGAATGAATAATCTTAACTAAGTTATAGTATATGTTACAAGGTTTCCGTACATATAAAGAACGCCGAAATCCGAGTTATAACGAAGAAGTTATGACCTGTCGAAGTTTCGCGACAGAACCGGCACGACACAGCGCGACGTAAAAAGTGAATTTACGTTAGAGCAATATTTAGCCTTAGCAATCTAAATGAAAGTCGTAGAATACGTTAAACCATGAGCGTGCATAAAAAGAACGCCCAAATCTGACTTCGTATGAGGAAGTTATGATTTTTCGAAGTTTACACTTAGCAGTATGCAGCCCGAATGCTCGATTTGAGACCGAGCGGTTTCTAGCCGAAACAATCTAAATGAGAATTGAAGATCTCATTAATTTTAGTAAAACGATATAAAGATAGGCGAAAACGGACGTCGGATGAAGAAGTTATGATTTTATAACGGAGTTGTCCTGTCTCGGCCTACTAAAAATAAATAATTAAAATAAAGTCAAAATTAGCCGACGGAGTCTAAATGAAAGTTGTAGATCGTAGTCTCACCTACGCGTGGATATAAAGAACGTCGAAAACGGAGTTCGTATGAGGAAGATATGAATTTTTGAAGTTTATTTAATAAATTCGATATTTAATTTAAATAAAAATTGGCTGATATTATCCATGGGGGGAGTCAGCGACCTTATCGTCGTTACGCCCTGCGTAACCTGAGAGTACGCCCCGCGTAAATCGGCCTTCCAGACCCTATAAAAGGGAGTCGAGTGCAGCCGATTCATTTGCTAATTTCTTCCATTTTTCTTGCGTTTTTGCATCGATTTGCGTGCCAGAAATACCCCGAAGCCCCGGTATCATACTCGAGCCCCGAGGCGAGTCCCGAGATCCCGAAGATCCTGAGAAGTGCGGTTCCCGAGCCGAAGCTCTGCCCGCGAGAAGTTCGATTTTTGTAGAGATCTTCCAGATCTATCGGAGAATACTACTTCTGCGAGTCGTGGTGCTGTCCGATCATCTTCTAATCAAGTGAGTGTATACTACCTTTCATAAACACGATAATAATACAAGTATGGTTTGAGTGTATTAAGTATATTGTTGTTTATATGTGTGGGTGTGTAGTTGCTTTCTTCTAACACATCAATATGAAGTATTTTATACGAAATACGTGTTATGTGTATAGTTTTGTTGTTATGTGTGAATGTATATTCACTTTCTTCTATCTCATAGATCTGATTTATTCTCTATGAAATACGTGTTATGTGGGTGTGCCTCATCTGTTATGTGGAATAGGTATTGAATGAGAATGTTATACAGGTTTCAAACTATGGATAAAAATATATATTTTTATCTACTAATATGTTGGGTAGAACATGGGGAGACAGTTGATGTGTGATAAACAGATGAGAGGCCCCGATGTTGTTGTTGTTGATCTAGTTAATCAGCGAGTATGGATTAGATCAAGAGGTTAGTTTAGATCCGTGAGTAGGGATCAAATCAAGAGGTCAGTTTAGATCCGTGAGTAGGGATCAGATTTAGAGGTTAGTTTTAGATCCGTGAGTATGGATCAGGTAAAGAGATAAACTTGCTATTAGTCCGGGAGTACGGATTAAGACTAAGTTAATTGTCCCTAGTCCGGGAGTATGGATTGGGCACAGTTATAGATCCGGGAGTATGGATCAGATATGGATTAAGATTAAGATAATTGTCCCTAGTCCGGGAGTATGGATTGGGCACAGTTATAGATCCGGGAGTATGGATCAGATCAGGATTAAGGTATAGTTAATTGTCCCTATTCCGGGAGTATGGATTGGGTACAATTATTGATCCGGGAGTATGGATCAGATCAGGAGGTAGTTTTAGATCCGTGAGTATGGATCAGGTAGTTTTAGATCCGTGAGTATGGATCAGGTAGTTTTAGATCCGTGGGTATGGATCGGGTAGTTTTAGATCCATGAGTAGGGATCAGGTAAAGAGGAAAAATATTAGATGCGAGAGTTTAGATCGTGTCATTGTGAGGATCAATGGGGTGGGTTAAGAGTTGTCTTTATATGGTGAAATTGTGCAGGTTTGAATGTTCTATATTTATAAATATATGATATAACATTGTGGGATGAAAACCCTATATGCTCACCAGGCTCCCAAGCCTGACCCACTCAGTTTTCTTTGTATCACAGGTATTAGTACGAAGACATATTTCACAGAGAGATTTAAAGGAGATATAAATCAATTGTGTAATTAAATGTAAGTTCTGTTTATGCTTATATGTCTGTATCGGAACATGACATCCCGAGGTTTTATTATTAAATGAAAATAAATTCTCTTTGAGGAATGTTTTGATAAGTTATTATCATATTTTGTTTTGGGAACAAATTCCGCAACTGTTTTCTTTAAACGATTACTCTGATTTATAAAACAAAGCATAAACCAATCGGTCTTTTCTGGCCGTGAAAAATGGGGATGTCACAGTTGGTATCAGAGCATTAGTTTAAGCGAACTAGGAATTTGTAGGAAATTTCTAGACTTAAACTTAGAATGCTAAGTAATGATTGTGAGGAGTGTGTCTAAAATATGTTAGGTAGTACACCTAAATTGACACAAGCACTAGTTCATTTTAGGAATGATGCCTAAAATGCTTTTATGTGCTAAATGTTTCGTGTGATAGCTATATTGATGCTATTATTTGTTCGGATCTATGGTCTATTGCCGACCAGATCTGGAAACCTTATGTGTTTAGGATTCTAAGCGTACGTCTACGATATTAGAACTAGCATGTAAACGTTTCGGAGTGATAAGGATGATTTGAATATCTATCGTGAATAAGGATCTAATTTCACCTTATTGGGTGTGTAGATCAAAAATGGTGAGAACAAGAAGTGGGGTTGGAAATGCTGATGAAAACAGGAATCAACCACCTGTGGTTGAGCAAGCACCTGTTGTAGCAGCAGCACCAGAGCCGATGACAATGGCTGGGGTGCAAGCGATGATACAGATGATGTTGGATCGCCAAATGGAGGAGACAAGGCGATTACTCCAACAGAATCGTGAGGAAGTGTCACTTCAAGTGGAAGAGCCTGAAGTGAATGGAGGGCATTCAGAGGGAGGTAACTACAGTGGGACGGTTGGACGAGCAGAACCCCCAGTAGTAGAAAGGAATGACCCAGAGAGGAAAAGAAACAGGGATGGGCGTATGTATAAAAATTTCTTGGGCGCCAAACCGCCAAGTCTTTCTGGAAGCCCAAAGCCTGTTGAGATTATGGACTGGATCTCCGAAATGGAGATGGTGTTTGAGAGTTGCGACTGTAGCAACAAACAGAAGACTGTCTTTGCAGTTAGACAACTAAAGACCGGAGTCTTGAGCTGGTGGAAGTTACTGGCAGATATGATGCCTCGAGGGGAAGCCCTGAAGATGTCTTGGGAATCATTCCTGGAGCAGTTAAAGATGCAGTACTGCTCAGAGATAGATCTGATTGATCTGAACAATGAATTCCAAAACATGAAGAAAGGTAAATTGAGCATTGATGATTACGCTACTACATTTACCGAAAAGATGAAGTTATTTCCATACTTAGTGCCATCTGAACTCTCAAAAATTGAGAGGTTCGCAAATGGACTGCCTGCCGACTTTGGCCCAACGGTCAAGATGGCAACTACTTTGAAGACAGCAGTCCGAGCAGCTAAAAATGTGGAGACCCAGTTAAAGGAAAGGGGTCTGGAGAGAAACGAGGTGGGTGAGAAAAGAAAGATGGAAGGATCTTCAAGGTCCGATGAGAAGAGAAAATTTTCGAAGTATGATTCGAAGAAGCTCGAGGGAGGAGAACAATGGTGCGACAAGTGCAAAAGGAAGCACATTGGTGAATGCTCTAAAGAAATGACCTGCTTTAAATGCGGGAAGACTGGTCATTACGCCAGCAAATGCCCAACCAAAAGAGAAGTCTGCTTTAAGTGTGGCGAAGAAGGGCACTTCAAGCAAAACTGCCCAAGAAGAGAAGAGGCTATAAGGCCAAATGCACCACCAAAACCAAAAGCATTCCACATGATCCTTGATGAAGCAGATGGCAATGCAAGGAATCAGGAATGAGGATTTTATATCCAAAGATCAAGATATAAAGTAGCGATATGAAAAGTAACATGTGGTGTAGCCTATTAGAGGCATAGTATAGGGTGAACTTGAACTTTTGTGTAACCGTTTCAAGGAAATAATATAAACCCTAGTTTTGCTATCTGATGTGTTGATTGATTATGTGATTTTCTTGTATGGTGACTTGGTCGACTGCGGGACAATACTTGGGACAAGTATGAGTAGGTGTGAAAGGTAGTAGATGCATATACTACCGGAAGCACAGGACTCGCACTTGGATCAGGGAAAGTCGCAAGGTTACCAAGAAACTAGTGATTGATTCCATTTTATTCTGGTATGTCATTACCATTGTTTCGGTGATGACTAGTAAGATGGTTCTTGTTCCGACCCTAGTGGTCAAGTTTAATTTGAGTTCGACTACGAGGAGTATGTTACGTGGTCTAGAGGACCAAGTTAGATGTAACATCTGACTTAAGTCAGAAGGTTGAAGTTAATGCGATTGATAGTGTCGCGCTCGTTGTTAAAAGAAGTTTGTAGGCAAAAATGCTACATGCTGAAATGTGATTATATCACATTAGAATATGAAGGGAGGTATATTCCATTTTGGAATTTAACTCTAAGAGACCTGAGTCTAAGCATTGCATCATTCGATGAGAGGTCAGTAGAGCACGACCCATCGGGTTGTTACAATAGATAAAGGAAAGTATTTATCCTGAGAAGACGAAGGAGTCCATAATAACGACTTATTTGGTAACTCGAGGGTTACGATTGAAAGTACAACATAGTACGATAAGCAGATGCAAGATTGGGCATCGTCTACGGTCAAGAAAGCCATAGAGTTAAATACTCTTTCGAGGAAACATGGAATTTACGGTTAATACTTAGGATGAAGAGATAGCGTATGGAATCATTATACAAGTTCTATTTTCGTTGATGATTCCGGGACGTAATCATCCTAAGGGGGAGATAATTGTAACGCCCGTAGATCAGGGCTAGTCAATTTAGAGACGATAGGCGTCAAAAATGAATTTTTGATGAAGGATTATTTAGAATGAATAATCTTAACTAAGTTATAGTATATGTTACAAGGTTTCCGTACATATAAAGAACGCCGAAATCCGAGTTATAACGAAGAAGTTATGACCTGTCGAAGTTTCGCGACAGAACCGGCACGACACAGCGCGACGTAAAAAGTGAATTTACGTTAGAGCAATATTTAGCCTTAGCAATCTAAATGAAAGTCGTAGAATACGTTAAACCATGAGCGTGCATAAAAAGAACGCCCAAATCTGACTTCGTATGAGGAAGTTATGATTTTTCGAAGTTTACACTTAGCAGTATGCAGCCCGAATGCTCGATTTGAGACCGAGCGGTTTCTAGCCGAAACAATCTAAATGAGAATTGAAGATCTCATTAATTTTAGTAAAACGATATAAAGATAGGCGAAAACGGACGTCGGATGAAGAAGTTATGATTTTATAACGGAGTTGTCCTGTCTCGGCCTACTAAAAATAAATAATTAAAATAAAGTCAAAATTAGCCGACGGAGTCTAAATGAAAGTTGTAGATCGTAGTCTCACCTACGCGTGGATATAAAGAACGTCGAAAACGGAGTTCGTATGAGGAAGATATGAATTTTTGAAGTTTATTTAATAAATTCGATATTTAATTTAAATAAAAATTGGCTGATATTATCCATGGGGGGAGTCAGCGACCTTATCGTCGTTACGCCCTGCGTAACCTGAGAGTACGCCCCGCGTAAATCGGCCTTCCAGACCCTATAAAAGGGAGTCGAGTGCAGCCGATTCATTTGCTAATTTCTTCCATTTTTCTTGCGTTTTTGCATCGATTTGCGTGCCAGAAATACCCCGAAGCCCCGGTATCATACTCGAGCCCCGAGGCGAGTCCCGAGATCCCGAAGATCCTGAGAAGTGCGGTTCCCGAGCCGAAGCTCTGCCCGCGAGAAGTTCGATTTTTGTAGAGATCTTCCAGATCTATCGGAGAATACTACTTCTGCGAGTCGTGGTGCTGTCCGATCATCTTCTAATCAAGTGAGTGTATACTACCTTTCATAAACACGATAATAATACAAGTATGGTTTGAGTGTATTAAGTATATTGTTGTTTATATGTGTGGGTGTGTAGTTGCTTTCTTCTAACACATCAATATGAAGTATTTTATACGAAATACGTGTTATGTGTATAGTTTTGTTGTTATGTGTGAATGTATATTCACTTTCTTCTATCTCATAGATCTGATTTATTCTCTATGAAATACGTGTTATGTGGGTGTGCCTCATCTGTTATGTGGAATAGGTATTGAATGAGAATGTTATACAGGTTTCAAACTATGGATAAAAATATATATTTTTATCTACTAATATGTTGGGTAGAACATGGGGAGACAGTTGATGTGTGATAAACAGATGAGAGGCCCCGATGTTGTTGTTGTTGATCTAGTTAATCAGCGAGTATGGATTAGATCAAGAGGTTAGTTTAGATCCGTGAGTAGGGATCAAATCAAGAGGTCAGTTTAGATCCGTGAGTAGGGATCAGATTTAGAGGTTAGTTTTAGATCCGTGAGTATGGATCAGGTAAAGAGATAAACTTGCTATTAGTCCGGGAGTACGGATTAAGACTAAGTTAATTGTCCCTAGTCCGGGAGTATGGATTGGGCACAGTTATAGATCCGGGAGTATGGATCAGATATGGATTAAGATTAAGATAATTGTCCCTAGTCCGGGAGTATGGATTGGGCACAGTTATAGATCCGGGAGTATGGATCAGATCAGGATTAAGGTATAGTTAATTGTCCCTATTCCGGGAGTATGGATTGGGTACAATTATTGATCCGGGAGTATGGATCAGATCAGGAGGTAGTTTTAGATCCGTGAGTATGGATCAGGTAGTTTTAGATCCGTGAGTATGGATCAGGTAGTTTTAGATCCGTGGGTATGGATCGGGTAGTTTTAGATCCATGAGTAGGGATCAGGTAAAGAGGAAAAATATTAGATGCGAGAGTTTAGATCGTGTCATTGTGAGGATCAATGGGGTGGGTTAAGAGTTGTCTTTATATGGTGAAATTGTGCAGGTTTGAATGTTCTATATTTATAAATATATGATATAACATTGTGGGATGAAAACCCTATATGCTCACCAGGCTCCCAAGCCTGACCCACTCAGTTTTCTTTGTATCACAGGTATTAGTACGAAGACATATTTCACAGAGAGATTTAAAGGAGATATAAATCAATTGTGTAATTAAATGTAAGTTCTGTTTATGCTTATATGTCTGTATCGGAACATGACATCCCGAGGTTTTATTATTAAATGAAAATAAATTCTCTTTGAGGAATGTTTTGATAAGTTATTATCATATTTTGTTTTGGGAACAAATTCCGCAACTGTTTTCTTTAAACGATTACTCTGATTTATAAAACAAAGCATAAACCAATCGGTCTTTTCTGGCCGTGAAAAATGGGGATGTCACAGTTGGTATCAGAGCATTAGTTTAAGCGAACTAGGAATTTGTAGGAAATTTCTAGACTTAAACTTAGAATGCTAAGTAATGATTGTGAGGAGTGTGTCTAAAATATGTTAGGTAGTACACCTAAATTGACACAAGCACTAGTTCATTTTAGGAATGATGCCTAAAATGCTTTTATGTGCTAAATGTTTCGTGTGATAGCTATATTGATGCTATTATTTGTTCGGATCTATGGTCTATTGCCGACCAGATCTGGAAACCTTATGTGTTTAGGATTCTAAGCGTACGTCTACGATATTAGAACTAGCATGTAAACGTTTCGGAGTGATAAGGATGATTTGAATATCTATCGTGAATAAGGATCTAATTTCACCTTATTGGGTGTGTAGATCAAAAATGGTGAGAACAAGAAGTGGGGTTGGAAATGCTGATGAAAACAGGAATCAACCACCTGTGGTTGAGCAAGCACCTGTTGTAGCAGCAGCACCAGAGCCGATGACAATGGCTGGGGTGCAAGCGATGATACAGATGATGTTGGATCGCCAAATGGAGGAGACAAGGCGATTACTCCAACAGAATCGTGAGGAAGTGTCACTTCAAGTGGAAGAGCCTGAAGTGAATGGAGGGCATTCAGAGGGAGGTAACTACAGTGGGACGGTTGGACGAGCAGAACCCCCAGTAGTAGAAAGGAATGACCCAGAGAGGAAAAGAAACAGGGATGGGCGTATGTATAAAAATTTCTTGGGCGCCAAACCGCCAAGTCTTTCTGGAAGCCCAAAGCCTGTTGAGATTATGGACTGGATCTCCGAAATGGAGATGGTGTTTGAGAGTTGCGACTGTAGCAACAAACAGAAGACTGTCTTTGCAGTTAGACAACTAAAGACCGGAGTCTTGAGCTGGTGGAAGTTACTGGCAGATATGATGCCTCGAGGGGAAGCCCTGAAGATGTCTTGGGAATCATTCCTGGAGCAGTTAAAGATGCAGTACTGCTCAGAGATAGATC
Organism: Lactuca sativa; assembly: GCF_002870075.4. Lineage (NCBI taxonomy): Eukaryota > Viridiplantae > Streptophyta > Magnoliopsida > Asterales > Asteraceae > Lactuca > Lactuca sativa. The sequence continues at coordinate 169,770,250 of NC_056624.2, read as the reverse complement.
TGATTGATCTGAACAATGAATTCCAAAACATGAAGAAAGGTAAATTGAGCATTGATGATTACGCTACTACATTTACCGAAAAGATGAAGTTATTTCCATACTTAGTGCCATCTGAACTCTCAAAAATTGAGAGGTTCGCAAATGGACTGCCTGCCGACTTTGGCCCAACGGTCAAGATGGCAACTACTTTGAAGACAGCAGTCCGAGCAGCTAAAAATGTGGAGACCCAGTTAAAGGAAAGGGGTCTGGAGAGAAACGAGGTGGGTGAGAAAAGAAAGATGGAAGGATCTTCAAGGTCCGATGAGAAGAGAAAATTTTCGAAGTATGATTCGAAGAAGCTCGAGGGAGGAGAACAATGGTGCGACAAGTGCAAAAGGAAGCACATTGGTGAATGCTCTAAAGAAATGACCTGCTTTAAATGCGGGAAGACTGGTCATTACGCCAGCAAATGCCCAACCAAAAGAGAAGTCTGCTTTAAGTGTGGCGAAGAAGGGCACTTCAAGCAAAACTGCCCAAGAAGAGAAGAGGCTATAAGGCCAAATGCACCACCAAAACCAAAAGCATTCCACATGATCCTTGATGAAGCAGATGGCAATGCAAGGAATCAGGAATGAGGATTTTATATCCAAAGATCAAGATATAAAGTAGCGATATGAAAAGTAACATGTGGTGTAGCCTATTAGAGGCATAGTATAGGGTGAACTTGAACTTTTGTGTAACCGTTTCAAGGAAATAATATAAACCCTAGTTTTGCTATCTGATGTGTTGATTGATTATGTGATTTTCTTGTATGGTGACTTGGTCGACTGCGGGACAATACTTGGGACAAGTATGAGTAGGTGTGAAAGGTAGTAGATGCATATACTACCGGAAGCACAGGACTCGCACTTGGATCAGGGAAAGTCGCAAGGTTACCAAGAAACTAGTGATTGATTCCATTTTATTCTGGTATGTCATTACCATTGTTTCGGTGATGACTAGTAAGATGGTTCTTGTTCCGACCCTAGTGGTCAAGTTTAATTTGAGTTCGACTACGAGGAGTATGTTACGTGGTCTAGAGGACCAAGTTAGATGTAACATCTGACTTAAGTCAGAAGGTTGAAGTTAATGCGATTGATAGTGTCGCGCTCGTTGTTAAAAGAAGTTTGTAGGCAAAAATGCTACATGCTGAAATGTGATTATATCACATTAGAATATGAAGGGAGGTATATTCCATTTTGGAATTTAACTCTAAGAGACCTGAGTCTAAGCATTGCATCATTCGATGAGAGGTCAGTAGAGCACGACCCATCGGGTTGTTACAATAGATAAAGGAAAGTATTTATCCTGAGAAGACGAAGGAGTCCATAATAACGACTTATTTGGTAACTCGAGGGTTACGATTGAAAGTACAACATAGTACGATAAGCAGATGCAAGATTGGGCATCGTCTACGGTCAAGAAAGCCATAGAGTTAAATACTCTTTCGAGGAAACATGGAATTTACGGTTAATACTTAGGATGAAGAGATAGCGTATGGAATCATTATACAAGTTCTATTTTCGTTGATGATTCCGGGACGTAATCATCCTAAGGGGGAGATAATTGTAACGCCCGTAGATCAGGGCTAGTCAATTTAGAGACGATAGGCGTCAAAAATGAATTTTTGATGAAGGATTATTTAGAATGAATAATCTTAACTAAGTTATAGTATATGTTACAAGGTTTCCGTACATATAAAGAACGCCGAAATCCGAGTTATAACGAAGAAGTTATGACCTGTCGAAGTTTCGCGACAGAACCGGCACGACACAGCGCGACGTAAAAAGTGAATTTACGTTAGAGCAATATTTAGCCTTAGCAATCTAAATGAAAGTCGTAGAATACGTTAAACCATGAGCGTGCATAAAAAGAACGCCCAAATCTGACTTCGTATGAGGAAGTTATGATTTTTCGAAGTTTACACTTAGCAGTATGCAGCCCGAATGCTCGATTTGAGACCGAGCGGTTTCTAGCCGAAACAATCTAAATGAGAATTGAAGATCTCATTAATTTTAGTAAAACGATATAAAGATAGGCGAAAACGGACGTCGGATGAAGAAGTTATGATTTTATAACGGAGTTGTCCTGTCTCGGCCTACTAAAAATAAATAATTAAAATAAAGTCAAAATTAGCCGACGGAGTCTAAATGAAAGTTGTAGATCGTAGTCTCACCTACGCGTGGATATAAAGAACGTCGAAAACGGAGTTCGTATGAGGAAGATATGAATTTTTGAAGTTTATTTAATAAATTCGATATTTAATTTAAATAAAAATTGGCTGATATTATCCATGGGGGGAGTCAGCGACCTTATCGTCGTTACGCCCTGCGTAACCTGAGAGTACGCCCCGCGTAAATCGGCCTTCCAGACCCTATAAAAGGGAGTCGAGTGCAGCCGATTCATTTGCTAATTTCTTCCATTTTTCTTGCGTTTTTGCATCGATTTGCGTGCCAGAAATACCCCGAAGCCCCGGTATCATACTCGAGCCCCGAGGCGAGTCCCGAGATCCCGAAGATCCTGAGAAGTGCGGTTCCCGAGCCGAAGCTCTGCCCGCGAGAAGTTCGATTTTTGTAGAGATCTTCCAGATCTATCGGAGAATACTACTTCTGCGAGTCGTGGTGCTGTCCGATCATCTTCTAATCAAGTGAGTGTATACTACCTTTCATAAACACGATAATAATACAAGTATGGTTTGAGTGTATTAAGTATATTGTTGTTTATATGTGTGGGTGTGTAGTTGCTTTCTTCTAACACATCAATATGAAGTATTTTATACGAAATACGTGTTATGTGTATAGTTTTGTTGTTATGTGTGAATGTATATTCACTTTCTTCTATCTCATAGATCTGATTTATTCTCTATGAAATACGTGTTATGTGGGTGTGCCTCATCTGTTATGTGGAATAGGTATTGAATGAGAATGTTATACAGGTTTCAAACTATGGATAAAAATATATATTTTTATCTACTAATATGTTGGGTAGAACATGGGGAGACAGTTGATGTGTGATAAACAGATGAGAGGCCCCGATGTTGTTGTTGTTGATCTAGTTAATCAGCGAGTATGGATTAGATCAAGAGGTTAGTTTAGATCCGTGAGTAGGGATCAAATCAAGAGGTCAGTTTAGATCCGTGAGTAGGGATCAGATTTAGAGGTTAGTTTTAGATCCGTGAGTATGGATCAGGTAAAGAGATAAACTTGCTATTAGTCCGGGAGTACGGATTAAGACTAAGTTAATTGTCCCTAGTCCGGGAGTATGGATTGGGCACAGTTATAGATCCGGGAGTATGGATCAGATATGGATTAAGATTAAGATAATTGTCCCTAGTCCGGGAGTATGGATTGGGCACAGTTATAGATCCGGGAGTATGGATCAGATCAGGATTAAGGTATAGTTAATTGTCCCTATTCCGGGAGTATGGATTGGGTACAATTATTGATCCGGGAGTATGGATCAGATCAGGAGGTAGTTTTAGATCCGTGAGTATGGATCAGGTAGTTTTAGATCCGTGAGTATGGATCAGGTAGTTTTAGATCCGTGGGTATGGATCGGGTAGTTTTAGATCCATGAGTAGGGATCAGGTAAAGAGGAAAAATATTAGATGCGAGAGTTTAGATCGTGTCATTGTGAGGATCAATGGGGTGGGTTAAGAGTTGTCTTTATATGGTGAAATTGTGCAGGTTTGAATGTTCTATATTTATAAATATATGATATAACATTGTGGGATGAAAACCCTATATGCTCACCAGGCTCCCAAGCCTGACCCACTCAGTTTTCTTTGTATCACAGGTATTAGTACGAAGACATATTTCACAGAGAGATTTAAAGGAGATATAAATCAATTGTGTAATTAAATGTAAGTTCTGTTTATGCTTATATGTCTGTATCGGAACATGACATCCCGAGGTTTTATTATTAAATGAAAATAAATTCTCTTTGAGAAATGTTTTGATAAGTTATTATCATATTTTGTTTTGGGAACAAATTCCGCAACTGTTTTCTTTAAACGATTACTCTGATTTATAAAACAAAGCATAAACCAATCGGTCTTTTCTGGCCGTGAAAAATGGGGATGTCACATTTTATGTCTGGCCCCTGTCTGTACATAGTGGTTGGAAAATATTGTTTAACGCTTATATAATAATAATAATACTAAGACTAATAGTTGGTCACGACAAATATTAGACTAAAATTTAGCGATAATAATGTTAGGTTTCGTCGAAGGAAAATAGAATCGTTAGAAGCAAGCGCTGCCCGATTTTGGAATCATCACCTTAACAAGTGAGTGCATAGTTACTTTCAGCTTACACATAGATATGAAGTATTTTATATAAATTACGTGCTATATGTGCATATTATCTGAATACTTGCTATCTATGCTAGATGAACATTGTTATACATGTTTTCAATGATTTAAACTGTATATGTATTTTATATCTACGAAAATGTTGGGGTAAAACATGGGTAGATGTAATAGCTGATGTGTGATAAAATGATGAGAGGCCTCGATGTTGATGTTGTTGTTTCTGTCATCTAGCGGAGTATGGATGACGACCACGGACTCTTCTAGACAGTCTAGTGGAACGCTAGCAGGCTCGCAACCTGTAGGTGTTTGTGAACGACGTGTTCACCGGTGTACTCCATCCCCCACATGGTTGCCTTTAGGACATTTATTGCTGAGGAATCCCCTTAGCAGTAGTGTCCGTCCCGATGATGATCCTTAGGCTAGGTCCCTTATGATAGGTGTTTAGGGACGTAAAGTGAGGATAACGGGAACGGGTAATCGGGTTATTGTTGATTGAATTAATAAACTTATTTATTGTGGGTTGAAAACCCTATGTGCTCACCAGGCTCCCAAGCCAGACCCACTCAGTTTTATGTATTACAGGTAGTGGCGCATGAGCATAGGTGTGATGTTTTGGACGAGGGATTACGGATATAGGCCTGTAGATATGAAATAATGTAGTAAGGCTTATATTGTACTGTTTATGCTTTTGATCTGTACGAACATGACATCCCGAGTCTTTTAATGAAATACATTTCTATGGAAATGCTTTTGATAAATCTTTATCATATTTTTGTTTTGGGACAAATTCCGCAACACTTTCATTTAAAATGTAACTCTGATTTTTAAAACAAAGCATAAACAAACCGGTCTTTTCTGGCCGTGATTTTGGGGATGTCACAGCTGGGGATTGGACCGGAGATGGTTTGCGAAACAGGGGCTTCCGAAGGAGAGATTGGATTGGGAGTTGGCCTTGTTCGAGATTCCGAATCAAGGGCGGTTTCGGAAGGACCAAAGAGATTTTCAAAGTCAACTTCAAGAATTGTTTGCAGGTTCAGACATCCTGGCAGAGGAGCATCGGACTCCATAATCTGAGTGGTAATATGGGTTGGGCCAGAATTATGCATGAAATTGTCATCGAAAGTCACGTCAAAGCTTTCTTCCAGCACACGAGTTCTCCAGTTAAGAACTCTATAAGCTTTTGATTTTGAGGAGTACCCAAGGAAGATGGATTCATCAGCTTTAGGTTAAAACTTGGTAAGATGATCACGGTTGTTTTTGATGAAGCACCTACATCCGAAAACATGCATAAACGAGATAGTTGGCTTCCGACCATTTATTGCTTCGTACAGTGTCATGTTGAGGCGTCAATTGATGATACTCCAATTTTGAGTGAAACAGGCCGTAGATAGGGCTTCATCCCAAAGGTAGAGTGGTAGATTTGCGAAGTTCAGCATGGATTGAGTAGCTTCAACAAGAGTTCTATTGCATCTTTCGACTACATCGTTCTGTTGTGGAGTATAAGGAGCTGAGAGGTTGTGGTCAATTCCTTTTACGATGAAGAATTTCTCAATGGTGGAATTTGTGAATTCCGATCCATTGTCACTTCGGACTCTCCTAACTGGGAGTTTGATAAGAACTTCTATTCCTTTGATAAAATTGATGAGCTCGGAGGCTATTTCGGATTTCAGCCTTAGGAAGAAGACCCAAGTGAACCTTGTAAAATCATCAACAATCACAAGAATGTATTTCTTATGTTGAAGACTTTCTTCAGTGGATGGTCCACAAAGATCAATATGTAGAAGCTCCAATGGTTCCAAAATGGATTTTTTTGATGATAACAGGATGACGCTTCTTCGATTGCTTACCACACTCACAAGCAGCACACAAATGATCATTTTCGAATTTGAGAAGAGGTAAACCTCTCACCATTTCGCCTAATATGAGATCATTCATGTACCGAAAGTTTAGATGAGCGAGCCTCCGGTGCCATAACCAGATGACGTCAAGAACAACTTTGGTGAGAAGGCAAAGTTACGGTTTGCCAATAATCATGTTGATGTCGAGCGGGTACATGTTCTTGTTGTGAAGCGACTTGATTAAAGACTCTTTCCGGTCTTCAATCATTACATAGCTGTACTTTTTGCAAAATTCCACACGTCGATTTGAATCAGTGAACTGAGCAACACTTATCAAATTATGTTTTAGATTAGCTACATAAGCCACATTTGAGATAGAGAAGTTTCAATTGGTGAGAATCGCATAACCACGAATTTGGGAGTTGGAGTTGTTGTCATATGTCATGTAACCAGCGTTTGGAGAAAGCTTTAGATATCACAGAAAGTCTTTCTACCCCGTCATGTGCATGGAGTAGAATCAATATACCATATTGTTTCTTGCTCCGAAGCACAAAATGCCTGCAAAATTAGTGAGAAATGGAGTTTTTAGGCTCTAAATTAGACTTTGGGACATAGGCACATGTTTTGGACTTTTATTGTGACTTAGGAACAACTTTGTGTTCTGGGTGGCATTTTTTGAACTCTTTGGAAATAGATAGAAGGCTAATGTCTTTTCATCTATCCAGTAGGCATATTCAATGACTTGAGGGTTGCGAACAATCTTCTTCGGACCTTTGACTTCTGGAGTGTTGGACATAGTTGTAACCTCCGGAATTGTTGTTTCATCAAAGACAGAATTGACTTTCCACACCAGATTTTTCTTTGAAGATTTTGAAAACTTTTTTTTTCTGTGTATTTGTTGATTTGCTTGATGAAACATTGGTTTTTGAAAGATTGGGTTTAAAAATTGTGCCATTAGATTTGGCAATAAAAACAAATGAAACAGTCCGAGGAGAGGTGTTTTGGACAGTCATGGTATTTACATGAGATTTAGGCTGAGTAGAACTGATTGCTTTCCTGGGTTCTACATGACTACGAGATTCAAAAGGTCTTTTAAGGATCTTAGTGGTGTTAAAGGAGTTTTGACTATGGGTTGAAGTATAGGAATTCTGGGATACACTCTTTTTGGAGTTTTCAATGAACCTGGAATTTTTTCTAGTCTTAGTTTCCTTTTAATGTGCTTTTCGTGCTTTTATTTTGGGATCTACAATATCCTTTCTGTTCAGCCTTGGTTTTCTCTTAAGTTGAGATGAGGATTTTGAAGTTTGTCCTATGGATGGATTACTAAACTTAGGATTAATGGGAACCAATTTCATTTTTGAGATGACTAAGGAATCCAATTCGCAAGAATCAGACGAGACACAACTTGAATTCTCAAGTTTATCATCTAAGGATGCCCATACAAACTCAGAGGTAATAGTGTCAGTTGTCATCATAATGATTTCCTCAACTAAACAGTTGTTCATATGATTACTCCTAGGAATATAATCTACACAATTTGAAAGACTATGATGAAATTCCATGGTCCGATTTAGGTCCAGGGTTATCAGAGGCGGAAGAGGCGTTGAATCAATACACTTGACAACAATTGGTTAGAACTCAGGAATTAGGGACTCAAAATGGTATGTGGTCTCAGGAAGTGGTGACAAGGGAGAGACAAAGGTGTCCGAATGTTTGATGTTCGGAACCTCCCCCATGAATGTCAAATTTTGCAATTCCTTCAAGGGACTAGTGATTGGTTTCAGAACCCGCTTCCGAGACCAGGTGCTTTAGACCATGGATGACGAAAATTATGAGTCATCCGAATGTACGCTTCAAGTATGTCTATGGAATTATGCAAAGCATATATCTTAGCATTGAGACGTTTGTTATCATAAATCAAAACATTTCGTTCAGAATAGGTGATTTCACATTTGTCTTTTAAAATGATACATTCATCGTTTAACATTACAAGTTCACGCTCTAAAGACTCGATTTTCAGCTTTTTATCCTCGAAACGTAACCTAAGACGATTTAATTCACACTACTTCTTCTCACTCGCGTCTATGGCAGACTCATAAGCTTTATAGATGGTGCTCATATCTGTTTGAATCTGGGTTAGATAAGGTTTACAGAAAGACAAGTGAAAATTATTATCAGAGATCATAGATTTTACATGCTGAACAATGCTTCGACCAGGTGGATCCTTGGTGGCCTTGAGTGAGGTTCAACAACATTATCTTCATCTTCTGACCTAGATGACCAATACCCTTCATCACATTCAACAATTTATCTTACCATCAAGCACATATTCCTTCCGGTTACCATGTCATCATCATCCCTAGATGACCAATATCCTTTAACATCTCTCAAAACTATTGTTACAAAGGTTTTTTCGCTTTCAGCCATCTCTTGGGCTTTTCAGACATGGTAAGCAGAGTCCTTGACTTTTGGTTTCTGCGGAGCATCAGCCAGGCAATCATTAGCAAAATGACTTGCATGTCCACACTTATGACACACATTTTTTGGTTTGTCCAAGTTGGAATTTTTAGAAGGTTCTAGAGTAGAATTTGGCTTAGAGAGGTTCGGTTTGTATGCGGGAGGATTTTCCAAAGTTGGTTTAGGTTCCGGAGCTGAGTATGGTTGAGGATTGTTGTGGTGAGGAGCATGGAATCGATTTTGATATGGTTTGTAAGAGGGATTGGAAGGATATTTTTATTTCATTGAAAGTAAAGCAAACTCCTATTGGAAACGGAGTTCAGAGTCTTTGGCTTCGAGATCATCAACAAGATAGATTTGTGTGGGTAAGATGGGTGTGGATGATTCAACAGATGGAACAACGAATTTGAAGGGATCCGAAGTTGACAAGTTCGAAATGGTTGGTTCGAAAGAACTAACAAGGGCAAGAGGGCCTCCAGAGAGTTCCCTTATGGTTTGAGCAACATTAGACTCGTGTCCATGAAGTTCATCAAAAAGTTGGTAGAGCTTTAACTTTTTCAAGGAACCATTGCTTTGGAGACAAGATTTCACATTTCCCGATCTTCAAGCTAAAGTGGTATATAGAAGAACTTTTATCCTCATCATAGAAATGGTTGAAATACCAAGGTAATTTTAAACCAACTATAATATGCTCTTATGGATTCGAAGGACAACCACTCAAGCTCTGATACCAATTGAGTGAAGTCAATAGATCTGATGCGCAGGGACAAGGATTAAGAACTCAAACCTTGAGTGAATGCTTAAGATCAATGCCTGCTTGCTAATAAATGTTCTAGTCAAGACTGGAAAGACCAGTCAAGTCTTAGTTAATATGATGGAGGCTAGGGGTTTCTCTCAAGAGGTTCTAGATATGATGGAGGCTAAGAAAATACCCTAAAACAAAAATCATTACCTTTAAATACCTTGAAAGCCCTAAAAATTTTGTGGCCTTTGGGTTGTATAGTTCTCATGTCGTGAGAATATATTCTCAATTCATGAGGACTCTCACGTCGTGAAAATTACTTCTCACCCCGTTAGAATGGGTTTTCAACCAATTTCACTCCAACTTCAAACAATCATAACTTCTTCATTTCAACTTTGTTTTTAGCGTTCTTGTAACGCTTGCTTCCTGGTATGCATTTAATTTAGTAATCTTTCAAACTATATGAGAAACTCGATGAGTTGGAAGCCCCAAACTCTTCAAGTAGAGATCAAAAGAGACGCGGGTTTTAAGTAACCTACTCGACGATTCGAGAATCCTCAACTCGACGAGTAGGCTGGCAGGGTGAAACCCTAATTTTAGGGTTTTGCACCCTATTTAAGCATCTTAATCCCCTCATGCTAGCCTCATTTCCAGCTTCTAAGTCCCAAACCCTAAATCCAGAAACCCTAATGCATTTGTGAGCTTGTGAGCCATTTTTGAGTGAGTTTTGTGTGTGTTGAAGCTTGTAAAGGAAAGAGAAGCTTGGGGATTCAAGAAGAAGCTAGTAGATCCAGAGACACCATTTCATTCTCATCATTTTCTGGTAAGCAAGTCTCGAACTTGCCTAGTAACTTCTTAGTTCTCTTTATTATCATTTTATTGGGTTTTTATCCAAGAAGCATGATCTTTAGGAAATGGTCATCCCAAGTGGGTATACCTTCAGATCTAGAACCTTGAAGGGCTCACATGGCATAAAGGTGCAAATTGTGACAATCCAAAAAATTTATCTTGTAAGTCCAGCCAATCAATTGATAGTCAGACTTATTTCTGCTATCTTTTAGCATTGTTAAGGATCATTTTATGGGTTCTAATCCTAGTAAACTTAAGAATTTGTTGTAGGGTTATGTTAGCTTAAGTTCATTGGTTTGCAATCGAGCCAGAAAACCCAAGACATGGGGTGTACGACCGTAACTCTATGTACGGCCGTACACACCCTCTAGCCGTGAACTATCCTCAATATGTATAGATTTCCCTCATCCCTTCTTCATTCTTCACAATTCCAACTCAAGAACTTTCATACTGTCTCAAGTATCATCAAGAATTACTCCATTTCTTGTCCAAATCGTAAGTGATTCTTCCTTGTATTCCTTGATATCCTTCTTAATCTAGTACAACCTGTTGATTTCATCCATGAATTCACCACTTTTGTCTAGATATTTGTAACATCCCGAATTTCAGGTGTGTCTCTTGAACCCTTTTTGCTTTTCCAAGGTTGTCAAGTTAAACCCTTAATTGAAATATTAAGGCAAATGAGTACGCTGGGCGTACTGAATAGTATGTTGTGCGTACTCATGCACTTTAATTCGACACGGACTCGCCTAGGTACGCTGGGCGTAGCGGGCCCAGGTGCAAACCCTAATTTATGGCTTGTGCACCATAAAAGGAATGCTAAGGCCTTATCCTCAGCCACCATTTCAGAGAGTAAAACCCTAAGAGAGCATTTCCTTCGTCTTAAAGCTTGTGTGTTAGTGAAGAAGAAGGAGGGGTGCTTGTGGAGGCCAAGGTTTGGAGTTCAAGCTTGGATCTGAGTTCCTTAGAGGAAGGAGCTTCAGTTTGAGGTAAAAAGCTCAGAACTTTCCTCTTTATTTTGGTTTGGTGTTTTATGGTCCATTTCTAGGGTTTAAGTCCCAAAGGTGGAGACTTTATGAGCAAGAGGAGCTCCATGGACCTAGATTTATCCCATTTCAGTGTTATGTGTGATGTTGATCCATAAAAATCCCAGCTTGGTCGTCATTAGGAAGTCATGTTTGAGTTATGGGCTGTAGAGTGTTGAAAGTGGAAAAATTTAGGTGTTGGTGACTCTCACAGCCATGCAAAGGCTTAAAGTCACTAACTTTATGGATTAAGAGGCTTAGGGGTGGTCAGATCTGTGAGTTGGACATGTGTCTTAACTGTCACACCCCCAAACCTGAACGGCGGAAACGTTCGGGGGCGGATGACTTCATGTGGTAACGTAACAAATGAATACATAGTAAAGAAAGCAATACAACCATCATATATATAATTGAAAGTTTACATTTGTCAAAGGTTACATGTTCAAAATCAATTACAATATGATGTCAAAAATACGAGATAAAACTGGCGCCACAACATCCCTTCATCAAAAGCGTAATGAATACCTGAAATTACTGATTTCCTGGGACATACAAGTAATTTTGAAAGAGTAGATCAGCATTTAAGCTGGTGAGTTTCATAAGTATTTAAGTGACAATGTTTGTATGAAATGAAATGTTTTGTCTTTGTTTGTTTGTGTTTAGAAAATCCTATATTTTCTACTAGTATAAAAGTAGCCTTCACTCAAGACCAATGTTTGTTTCTAAAATGTATGTAAGTGTAAAATAACCAATGTGTTTGAAAACCTCGTAAATCAATGCATTTTTAGTACCCCATGTGAGTTTTATAACCATACTATTGACTCGAAATGCCTATACACAACGTTCTTCAGGCATTGGAATGTTATGACGTTTGTCACCCCAAACGGTGGACTGCAGCTAACAGTCAGGGCGCGGGTTGTCAAGCCCGTATAGATCTATACACAAACACCATGCTCCCCCTCCAAGGGATTCTGGTATATAATACAGGACTTGAAATGTGTACTCGAACGTACATGAAGTTAGTGTCTCACAAAACCGTGGTATAAAAACAGATCTACTTGTTAAAATGTTACGTTTGTTCTTGTATACGAAAGTGACTTCTTGAAATTCATGTTTCTAGTACATAAGAGTTAGAAATTTGTTCGTAAAACTATACCTATTATAGTTTTCTAAAAGTGTGTCTCGTTTGTTTAGAAATACTAAGAAAAGGAATCATTTGTTATGAAAGCATAGATTTTCGGTGTAGAGTCTAAGAATGATAAGTATAATCTAAGAAAAGTTTAGTTTATACATGCATTACAACAAATTTTTATTTCAAAAGATAGAATGCTATTTTAACAAATGTTATATATATGAAAGTTCCGTAAAAGTTTGTAAATCGCATGTGATTTGGATATATAAAAGCATATAAAAGAGTTCTTTATGTAACACACGATAATACTCGTGTGTTTTACTTGTAATCCCCCCCTTGAAAGCATATAAAAGAATTTATAGAACATTTAAAAGGTAAATTAAGAGGTATGAACTCACTTGAAAGTTTGAAGATAGCGAGGTGGAAAACCGGGCAGAGTTTCGTCTCGGGAAACGGATTTTTCTCGGGATTCTCGGGAATTTCGGGAGTAAAATCGACCCTCGGGACTTGAGCAAAAAGACCAGAGCTTCGGGTTTGAACGGGCACGGAAAACGAGGCAAGATCGTGGGAGAAAGGAGAGAAATGAGCATTTTTCTCGGAAGCCCTCGCATGCTATTTATAGGAGGGTCTGAGAAGCCTCGTACGCGGGGCGTACGCTCGTACGCAGCGCGTACGCGTACGTCATGCATGACCGAAGCCTCGACTGCCTCGGCTTCGGATGGGACGGATCAGTCTGGCGGGTTGGATGGGACGGCGGGTCGGTCGGACGGGTCGGTAGCCTCGCATAGGGCGACGTGGACGATCCGAGGCCAAGTCTCTCGGGTACGCAGGGCGTACCTCGGATGAGGACGTTGACTCCTCTTCGGATAATGCTTGAATTTTGAATTAAATAAATATATAGTTTATTTAATAAACTTCAAAAATTCATATCTTCTTCATACGAACTCCGTTTTCGATGGTCTTTATATCCACGCGTAGGTGAGACTATGCTCTACAACTTTCGTTTAGACTCCGTTGAGAAATACCGAAATTATTTTTATTATTTATTTTATAACTCATCGTGCTTAAGGAATTTCTTCAAAAATTCATAACTTCTTTATCTGACGTCGGTTTTTGCCAGACTTTTTACCTTTGAAATACCATTGTCGAGACCTTCGATTCTCGTTTAGGTCATTCCGGCCAAAAGTCGCTGGATCTCCGATTCGAGTTTTTAGCTGTCTGTTGCTAAGCTGAACTTTGGAAAAATCATAACTTCAATATATGAAGTCGGATTTGGGCGTTCTTTTTATGTACGATCATGGTTTAAAGACATTTAAACATAGAAGGAATTTAAATAGAACTATTTGTTCATTTTATTATGAAAGTAAATTTTATTACTCAAAAGTGGTTACAATACTTGACCCTTTTAGGTCATTACAAAGAGTTGAAATATCGGGTTGTCACATCATCCCCCCGTTAGAGAGAATTTCGTCCCGAAATTTAAAGTAGTAAAGATACTAGTGAACATGAAAGAGATGAGGGTACTTTTGTTTCATCTGATCTTCGTGTTCCCATGTGAATTCAGGTCCCCGCTTGGCGTTCCAGCGAACCTTCACGATGGGTATGCGACTTTGTTTTGTTTGTTTGACCTTTCGGTCCATGATTTCTACTGGTTCTTCCACAAAGTTGAGGCTCTCGTTGATCTCGATCTCGTCGAGTGGAATAACAAGAGTCTCGTCGGACAGACACTTTTTCAAGTTTGAGACGTGGAAGGTTGGATGGATGTTACTAAGTTCGCACGGTAGGTTAAGCTTGTAAGCCATAGGGCCGATTCTGGCAAGAATCTCGAAAGGCCCTATGTATCTTGGATTTAGTTTCCCACGCTTTCCAAAGCGTATTAAACCCTTCCACGGTGAGACCTTTAATAAGACGTGGTCTCCTACCTAGAATTCCAAGGGTTTCCTCCTTTGGTCAGCGTAGCTTTTCTGTCGGTCTCTAGAGGCTTTCAATCGTTCACGAATCTGAACGATCTTCTCTGTCATTTCTCGTATGATTTCTGGACCGGTGAGAGTGCTTTCAGGAACTCTTCCTCTAGCTAACTGGGTATCGCCAACTTCAGTCCAGCACAGAGGGGATCTGCACTTTCGACCATAGAGGGCTTCAAACGGAGCAACCTTTATGCTTGTATGATAACTATTGTTGTATGAAAATTCGACAAGGGGTAAATGGATGTCCCATGCCTTTCCAAAGTCAATCACACAGGCTCTCAGCATATCTTCTAAAGTTTGTATCGTTCTCTCACTTTGTCCGTCTGTTTGTGGGTGGTAGGCTGTACTCATGTCTAGCCTAGTCCCCACGGAACTTTGTAGTGACTGCCAAAATCTTGAAGTGAATCTACTATCTCTATCGGAGATAATGGATATCGGAACACCATGCAGTTGCACTACTTCCCTTAAGTAAGTTCTTTTAAGCTTCTCCATTTTGTCAGTCTCCTTGATGGGTAGGAAATGCGCGGATTTGGTCAATCTGTCGACAATGATCCATATGGTATCGAGTCCACTTGTCGTCTTGGGTAACTTGGTTATGAAATCCATAGTAATCCGCTCCCACTTCCATTCTGGTATCTCTGGTTGTTGTAGTAATCCTGACGGTTTCTGATACTCGACCTTAACCTTAGCGCAAGCAAGACATTTACTCACGAAGGTAGCAATTTCTGCTTTCATGTTAGGCCACCAGTACAGTTTCTTAAGATCCAGATACATTTTATCTGAACCCGTGTGAACAGAATATCTTGAGTTGTGAGCTTCGGTCATGACTACGTTTCTGAAACCACCATGTTTCGGGGTCCAGATTCGGTCCATGAGATAGTAGGCTCCGCCACCCTTGACTTCAAGATTCTTTTTCATTCCACGCAGGGATTCACCCGCCACATTTTCAGGTTGCAAAGCTTCCATTTGTGCCTCCTTAATTTGTGTGGATAAGTGGGAATGGATAGTCATGGTCAGGGATTTGACCCGCCGACCAGTGTATTCCTTTCGACTGAGGGCGTCAGCTACTACGTTGGCCTTGCCAGGATGATAACGAATTTCACATTCGTAGTCATTTAGTAACTCAACCCATTGTCGTTGTCGCATGTTGAGTTCCTTTTGATCGAAAATGTGTTGAAGGCTCTTGTGATCGGTGAAAATAGTACTCTTTGTTTCGTATAAGTAGTGCCTCCAGATCTTCAGAGCAAATACCACTGCTCCTAACTCAAGATCGTGTGTCGTATAGTTTACTTCGTGTGTCTTAAGCTGTCGGGAGGCATAAGCAATAACCTTCCCTCTCTGCATAAGAACACAACCAAGTCCTTGATTCGACGCATCGCAATACACTACGAAGTCTTCTATTCCTTCGGGGAGGGATAGTATCGGTGCGGTGCACTAGGCCTGCTTTGGTGTCTGGAATGCCTTCTCTTGTTTCGCTTCCCAGTCAAAGGCCACGCCTTTCTGGGTTAATGTAGTAAGAGGTTTCGCAATGCTATAGAAGTTCTTTATGAATCTGCGATAGTAGCCAGCGAGACCTAGAAATTGTCGAATTTCTGTAGGTGTCTTTGGTGCCGACCAGTTCTCAATGGCCTTAATTTTGGAGGGGTCCACGTGTATACCTTTCTCGCTAACAACGTGGCCTAAAAATTCGACTCTTCGAATCCAAAATTCGCATTTAGAGAACTTCGCATAGAGTTTCTCCGTTTGCAGTGTTTCTAGGACTTTTCGTAGGTGCTGACTATGCTCTTCCTCACTTCGGGAGTAGATAAGTATATCATCGATAACGACGATGACGAACTGATCCAAGTAAGGGCAGCATACCCTATTCATTAGGTCCATAAATACTGCTGGTGCATTGGTTAATCCGAACGGCATCACTACAAATTCGTAGTGTCCATAACGAGTTCGGAAAGCTGTCTTTGGAATGTCCCCCTCTAGAACTCGTAATTGGTGATATCCGGATCGTAGGTCTATCTTTGAGAAGTAGTTCGCCCCTTGAAGTTGATCGAATAGGTCGTCAATACGGGGTAGAGGATAACGGTTCTTGACAGTAAGCTTGTTCAGCTCTCTGTAGTCGATGCACATACGGAACGATCTGTCTTTCTTCTTTACAAACAAGACCGGTGCTCCCCAAGGTGAGAAACTTGGTCTTATGAATCCTTTTCGAAGGAGTTCATTAAGTTGACTGGAAAGTTCCTGCATCTCTGCTGGTGCGAGACGATAAGGCGACTTCGCTACTGGGGTAGCTCCTAGAACTAAGTCGATTCTGAACTCGACTTGGCGTTGCGGTGGTAATCCTGGTAGTTCTTCTGGAAAGATATCGGGAAAGTCGCGTACTACCGAGATGTTCTTGATGTCCTTCAGTTCTTGACTTGTATCAACGATGTGCGCTAGGAATGCTCGACAATCCTTCCGCAAGCACTTGCGAGCTTGGATGCACGAAATGATGCGAAGGTTTGTACTAGATTTGTCACCGTATATAACTAATGTTTCGTTGTTAGGGAGATTAATACGAACTGCTTTTTCAAAGCACATGATGTCGGCGCGAAGAAGACTCAACCAATCCATGCTGACTATGACGTCGAAACTTTTAATTTGGACCGGCATGAGATTGATTGGGAAAGAATGGCCGTCTAAAGTTAACGTACAGCCCATGTATATGCAGTTAGTGTTTTCGGTTTTTCCATTGGCCATCTCTACAGTGAATGATTTTTCTAACTTGCTAGGTTTGGGTTTAAGTAAATGAATAAAGTTTTGACTCATGAAGCTTCTCTCCGCTCCACTATCGAATAATATGCATGCATATGAATTATCGAGAAGGAACGTACCAACAACTATAGTTGGGTCAGCTACAGCTTCGTCGTGGCCTATTGCCAAAACTCGTCCCACACTGCCTGTGCCTGCTGCCTTAGGGCAGTTTCTCTTGTAGTGGCCCACCTCGCCACAACCGTAGCAAGTCTGCCCTACACCCGCACTGGGAACTTGAGTGATCGACCTTGCGGGGTCCTTGCAGAAACGGGCTGTGTGTCCCTTCCTGTTGCAGTTGGCGCACTGCATTTCCCGACAAGGTCCATGGTAGTGGTAATTGCATTTAGTGCACTTTGGGAGGTTACCTACATAAGGCTTTGTTGGGTAGGTATTTGTAGGAGTTGTAGTAGGTACAGTGGCAGCATTCATTGAAACCAGTTGTTTCTTTGCGGATTCTTGGGAAGACCCACCCTTCCTTTTATTCCACAGTCTCTTCCTGCTATTGTTGTTGTTGTTGT
This sequence comes from Lactuca sativa, assembly GCF_002870075.4. NCBI lineage: Eukaryota > Viridiplantae > Streptophyta > Magnoliopsida > Asterales > Asteraceae > Lactuca > Lactuca sativa. The sequence goes on along the minus strand of NC_056624.2, from coordinate 169,752,605 downwards.
TGTTGTTGTTGTTGTAGTTGTTGTTGTTGTTGTTTCCTTTCTGTGGTTCTGGTGCAGAAGTGGTTGAGTTCTGATGACCTCCGTAGTCAATCAGAGATTGTGCTAGTTCCTTAGCACTTTCAAAGGTGTCAGGTTTGGAAGCTAACACGCTTGATCGAATTTGGGGTGTCAGTTCCCAGATGTATCTCTCTATCTTCTTGCTCTCGGGAGCAATCATATCTGGACAAAGGATTGCCAGCTCGCAGAATCTGTTGGTATAAGTAGCGATGTCGGTACCAACCATTTCGAGAGTCCATAGCTCGTGTTCAAGCTTTCAAATCTCTCCCCGTGGGCAGTATTCTCTCATCATCATGGCTTTCAGGCTCTCCCAACTTATGGAGTTTGCCACGATTAGGGTAAGTACTTTAACGTGGCCATTCCACCAAGTTAAAGCTTTATCAATAAGGGTGAAAGTTGCAAATTTGACTTTGTTGTGCTCGGGACAGGAGCAGATTTCAAAGACTGCCTCTGTCCTTTCAATCCACTGTCTCAGGGCCATCACACCACCAGTTCCATAAAACATCCGGGGCTTGGCATTAGTGAAGTCCTTATAGGTGCATTCTCGAGGTGGTCCATGACTCTCGCCATGGTTGGATGGGTGTGTGCCAGATCCCGAGCCATTAGTACTCGAGTTATTGATCTGCGACATGGCAGCTGCCACCGCTGCGGTGACTGCTGCTTGAAACATAACAGCATCAAATTGAGGTGGTGGAGGTGGTGGTGGTACAGGTGCTTCTTCACTGTTGTTTCGCCTTGGATTTCTACGCGGAGGCATCCTTCAACTATAGGTTGAAAAGACGAGGATGAGAATTTCATAGAATAGAAAATGTATATGACTCATGAACTAAATCGCTATAGTTCAACAACAGATGATAGTATGAGTCTTAAAATAGAAGAATGAAAGTTATTTGTAAGACTGAAGGTATGAAACAAGTATTTGGTTTCACAAAGACCTTTCAAGGTTCGAACGCAATACTTAACATAGTAGTAATAGTGTCACTTATATTAATATAAAAGTTGTTACAACGATCATGAAAATTTGACCCCTAAAAGGGTCTCCGATTACAAAGTTCGAGAAATTTAAAGACTTTTAGCCGAGGTCCTAAGCTATAACAAAATTTGAGTCTTTGACAAGCACTACTTGCGTCGTAGGTTGCGCTTGGAGCTTGACTCCGCATCTGATTGCTTTGACTCCATTAGACGCCTATCAAAAGCGGCTTGTTGTTCCCTCAGTTCGGCGAGGGCTGCAATCATTTGCGCTTGAAATGCTTCGGTTTGGAGTTGAGCATTGTCTTGTATCTTGTCCAGCCTACGGATGTCAGAAGTGTGAACCTGCACTTCCACGTTGACAACCCGGAGTCGACTAGCTTGAACTCCAGACTGGTAGGACTGATTGGCTAATTTACCCACCATTACCGGGAGTGCTCGATCAGCCGAACCTCCACCGCGGACATCATAGAAGTCCCGGCACATGCGATAGGGAGGGCGTAGGTTTTGCTGTTGGCTCCAATGGTGGAGGTGACTTCTCCAGACGGGAGTCGGTCCTTGAAAGTTCCTTACGAAGACGGGAGGTTGAATGGGTGATGGATCGATAACTTCCGGCTCTGAGTCGGTACCGGAGTCATCACCCACTTCTATGGGTTCCTCGTCCTCTTCGGGATCATCTTCGATCCATCCTCCGTTGCCTTGGTTGGGAAAGTAGGGGTCGCCAGGGTGGTGAAATCCAGCCATTTGACTGTACGAGAAATAAGGTTATAAGAATGGAATAAAGTTGAAACATGCAAAACATGTAAGTTAAACTAGTTTAGATAGCAAATACTCCTATAGTATTTAAATTCTTGTGTTTGATTCTAGTAATGGTTTGGTAAGTTTTGACTTGTTGCTTGCTACGATCATTCCTCTATATACGTTGGTCCAATCTCGGGCAAATATAGTTGATCACGCTATATTTGTCCAAAATCTGATTACATATATCGAGTCTCAATCGTAGTGTCAACTTGTCTAAATACTTGTATAGTTGGATAACATGAAAATAATGTGTGGTATGCATGTAATTGTACTTAAATGAACTATCAATTTAAGTTGAACGCAATGCTGCTTAAGCGTAAAAAGAAAATTTGTTTTGTCAGAGAGTATTAGTCCCTTAAGCATTTATAGTTTGTATATCCTATGTAGTTCGATATACTTAGTTCACTATAAACATTGCTCTGATACCAATCTGTCACACCCCCAAACCTGAACGGCGGAAACGTTCGGGGGCGGATGACTTCATGTGGTAACGTAACAAATGAATACATAGTAAAGAAAGCAATACAACCATCATATATATAATTGAAAGTTTACATTTGTCAAAAGTTACATGTTCAAAACCAATTACAATATGATGTCAAAAATATGAGATAAAACTGGCGCCGCAGCATCCCTTCATCAAAAGCGTAATGAATACCTAAAATTACTGATTTCCTGGGACATACAAGTAATTTTGAAAGAGTAGATCAGCATTTAAGCTGGTGAGTTTCATAAGTATTTAAGTGACAATGTTTGTATGAAATGAAATGTTTTGTCTTTGTTTGTTTGTGTTTAGAAAATCCTATATTTTCTACTAGTATAAAAGTAGCCTTCACTCAAGACCAATGTTTGTTTCTAAAATGTATGTAAGTGTAAAATAACCAATGTGTTTGAAAACCTCGTAAATCAATGCATTTTTAGTACCCCATGTGTGTTTTATAACCATACTATTGACTCGGAATGCCTATACACAACGTTCTTCAGGCGTTGGAATGTTATGACGTTTGTCACCCCAAACGGTGGACTGCAGCTAATAGTCAGGGCACGGGTTGTCAAGCCCGTATAGATCTATACACAAACACCATGCTCCCCCTCCAAGGGATTTTGGTATATAATACAGGACTTGAAATGTGTACTCGAACGTACATGAAGTTAGTGTCTCACAAAACCGTGGTATAAAAACAGATCTACTTGTTAAAATGTTACGTTTGTTCTTGTATACGAAAGTGACTTCTTGAAATTCATGTTTCTAGTACATAAGAGTTAGAAATTTGTTCGTAAAACTATACCTATTATAGTTTTCTAAAAGTGTGTCTCGTTTGTTTAGAAATACTAAGAAAAGGAATCATTTGTTATGAAAGCATAGATTTTCGGTGTAGAGTCTAAGAATGATAAGTATAATCTAAGAAAAGTTTAGTTTATACATGCATTACAACAAATTTTTATTTCAAAAGATAGAATGCTATTTTAACAAATGTTATATATATGAAAGTTCCTTAAAAGTTTGTAAATCGCATGTGATTTGGATATATAAAAGCATATAAAAGAGTTCTTTATGTAACACACGATAATACTCGTGTGTTTTACTTGTAATCCCCCCCTTGAAAGCATATAAAAGAATTTATAGAACATTTAAAAGGTAAATTAAGGGGTATGAACTCACTTGAAAGTTTGAAGATAGCGAGGTGGAAAACCGGACAGAGTTTCGTCTCGGGAAACAGATTTTTCTCGGGAATTTCGGGAGTAAAATCGACTCTCGGGACTTGAGCAAAAAGACCAGAGCTTCGGGTTTGAACGGGCATGGAAAACGAGGCAAGATCGTGAGAGAAAGGAGAGAAATGAGCATTTTTCTCGGAAGCCCTCGCATGCTATTTATAGGAGGGTCTGAGAAGCCTCGTACGCGGGGCGTACACTCGTACGCAGCGCGTATGCGTACGTCATGCATGACCGAAGCCTCGACTGCCTCGGTTTCGGATGGGACGGATCAGTCTGGCGGGTCGGATGGGACGGCGGGTCGGACGGGTCGGTCGGACGGGCGGGTCGGTAGCCTCGCATAGGGCGACGTGGACGATCCGAGGCCAAGTCTCTCGGGTACGCAGCGCGTACCTCGGATGAGGACGCTGACTCCTCTTCGGATAATGCTTGAATTTTGAATTAAATAAATATATAATTTATTTAATTAACTTCAAAAATTTATATCTTCTTCATACGAACTCCGTTTTCGATGGTCTTTATATCCACGCGTAGGTGAGACTACGCTATACAACTTTCGTTTAGACTCCGTTGACAAATTCCGAAATTATTTTTATTATTTATTTTATAACTCATCGTGTTTAAGGAATTTCTTCAAAAATTCATAACTTCTTTATCTGACGTCGGTTTTTGCCAGACTTTTTACCGTTGAAATACCATTGTCGAGACCTTCGATTCTCGTTTAGGTCATTCCGGCCAAAAGTCGCTCGATCTCCGATTCGAGTTTTTAGCTGTCTGTTGCTAAGCTGAACTTTGGAAAAATCATAACTTCAATATATGAAGTCGGATTTGGGCGTTCTTTTTACGTACGATCATGGTTTAAAGACATTTAAACATAGAAGGAATTTAAATAGAACTATTTGTTCATTTTATTATGAAAGTAAATTTTATTACTCAAAAGTGGTTACAATACTTGACCCTTTTAGGTCATTACAAAGAGTTGAAATATCGGGTTGTCACATTAACCGATTAAGACCCCAAAAGCTAAGGAGCATGAAACTGGGACTTACGTGGGGCGTAATCCCAGCACGCGCAACGTAGGGGGTCGCGCTCCCCGTTTCTGTGAGGTTGCCGGGTATGCCCAACGTACAGTTTTGGTACGTGCAGCGTAACCCGGAGAGTTGACTTTTGTTGACTTTTAGGGTTTGGTCAATGCCAGGGTCTTTGAGTCATGAGAGGGGTAAAATGGTCTTTTACCCTTCTGAGAGTGCTAAGAGAGGGATTTAGTCTATCCTTGAGAGTTTTATTTATTAGATTACTTATTCCATGTGATTAGGCAGAGGCTAGACCAGATTTTACCAAGTTCGAGATTTACCGAGTTACCCGAGGTGAGTCTTCTCACTATACTTTAACTAGAGTGGTAATTAAAGTTATATGAAAGAATATCTTGTATGTTGTTTATGTGATGGTGATACACTGCATTATTTTCTATGTGTTTCATGTCGTGTATGTTCCAGAGTTTACAGAGTTAGAACCGGAAGGTTCACAAAGTTAGGACCAGAGGGTCCACAGAGTTAGGACCGGAGGGTCCACAGAGTTATAGCCTCGGGTGGCTAATAAGTGTTATATGCGGTATTTTGGGGAACTCACTAAGCCTAGTGCTTACAATGTTGTGTTATGTGTTTCAGGTACCAGTGAGGATCGCGGGAAGGCGCCAACATGATCAGTACACACTATTGGAGTTTCATACATTTTGATCTTGGTATGTGATTTTATGGATTTGTTATGTGATATATTGAGAATTGAGAATCTTTATGAATGAAATTACATTTTTAAAAAGTGAAAAATTTTGTTTGAAATTTACGTTGTTACAAGTTGGTATCAGAGCCTTGGTTTGAGGGATTCAAGTGCACCTTCGGGCGTAACTAAATGAGTACAAAGTTTTTGAAATGAACAGGGCAAAGTAGTGTGTACGATCAGCAAGCGCCCGAACGGTGATTTCCCAAAATACACTTATATTATGTGTTATGAGATATGATATGATATGGTGTGCATGTTAGAGTAGGCTAGGTATTCTTATTATGACAAGAGTGACCTGATTTGTGATGCCTTAGCCTAGGGATTATGCTGCTAGAAGACGCTTGAGAGTGAGTAGGTAGCAGCGAGGAGCTTATGAGAGGTCTGCTAGAGAGTAACTTAGGCATAGTGAGAGTAGAGTACTCGGAAATTGGGATCCTAGGAGGAGGACTTGGGGTGAATACTGATGCGGTGTAGATGGTAGTATAGGGCCCATACTACTGAAGACACCGGATCAGTGAGCAACCCAAGTAAGAATCCTTAGGGTACCAGGGCTCGAGTAGGAATAGGATATCGAGTGTGTGCACTGTGCATACTCAAGCGAGTCTTTTATTTTTTGTGTTGTATTTCAGAGAGACATCATGGTTGGGACACGCCACACACCTGAGAGCAGTGGTGTTACTGATGAGGAGATCCGCATGTTCATTCATGAGGAGGTGGCTGCTGCCATCCGAGCTGAGATACCGGAGATGTTTGGGTCTATGAAGACCACTCTGATCGAGACTTTTGACGAGCGTTACGCTGCTCTTACTGACGTTGCTGTTGCTGTGGCTACCGCAGCTGTCGCTGCTAAGAGGCCGCAGAGGGGTGACTCGTAGCTGTACCGAGAGTTCAGTAACATGAAGCCACCAGATTTTGACGAGATGTAGGATCCGATCGCTGCGATGAGATAGATTTCTGATATTGAGGGATGCTTCTATACGTGTTCTTGTCCGGAGCATCTGAGAGTTCGGTTCGCGCTGAACCAACTTCGCTTGGGAGCGAAGGACTGGTGGAAGTTTGTGACATCGCACTATTCTTATGTAGAGCTTGCCATGGTGACCTGGGAGAGGTTCACCGCTACGTTTCGTGATGAGTACATTCCCCAGGTGGAAAGGGAACGTTTGGCTCAGGAGTTCTTGACCCTCAAGCAGGGTACTGAGTCTGTTACTATGATCACCAGGATGTTCCGTGAGAGGGCGATGTTCTGCCCTGAGCACGTGTCTTCCGAGCAGGCACACATGAGTTGGTATCTAAGCATTTTGAGGAGAGACATCCGCGAGTTCATGGCGAACTCGTCGTACAAGACATTTGCCGAGCTTCAGGAAAATGCTCGGAAGAGGGAGATAGAGCTTGAGATGTAGGCTAGGGAGGAGGCGGAGTCTCAGACGAGGGATTGGAGACCGGCTCTGTCCCAACCGGCAGACAAGCGGGCCAAGCCCGCCGATTCGAGATCAGGGAACCAGAAGGGCCGCACTTGTGGCAAGTGCGGCAAGAGTCATGAGGGGGTTTGCAGAGCAGGGTCTTGCTACTAGTGTGGCAAGGAGGGGCACATGAGCAAGGATTGCCCCAAGGGGTTTGTAGTCTGTTTTCACTACAACCAGACCGGATATCGGAAGGCCGAGTGTCTGCAGTTGCGGGGTCAGCGCATGGAGCATCACAGGGATCTGCCCTTGCTGATGTACGTGCTATAGAGAGTCGACCAGTGAAGGCCGAGGCACCAAAGGCTCGCGGGAGATCATACCAGTTGACAGTGGAGGAGGTCCGCGCAGCGTCCGATGTTGTGGCTGGTATGTATTCTTTCGTCTATTTATTTTGATATTGAGATATTATGCTTATATCATGATATGCGTAGGTACATTTCTTGTGAGTTCTGTACCTGCTTTGGTATTATTTGACTCGGGTGCGAGTCAGTCTTTTATGTCGTTAGCCTTTAGTCAGCACATCAGTATCTGTCGAGAGGCATTGAGTCAACCTCTTCGAGTTTCCATAGAGGATGAGTGAGCGGTATTTTCTACTAAGGTGATTCGAGGATGTGTACTCGAGATCTCTCGCATTGACTTTCCGATTGATTTGGTCCCGATTGCGATGGGGGATGTTTGTGTCATCGTAGGCATGGACTGGTTGAGCAAGTTTGGACTAGTTATCGACTGCGAGTGACAGCTGGTGACCATATGAGACCCTAGTAGGGGAGTTCTTATTGTTTATGGCGAGGGTACCCGTTCTGGGTCAGCATTTTGTTCGGCCGCTAGGGCAAGACAGACCCTACGACAGGGCTGTAGTGGGTTCGTGGCTTATGTGGTGGATACTAGAGTAGATGCAGAGAGGCCGAGGTCAGTCAATGAGATCCTGATAGTGCGTGAGTTCCCGAACATTTTTTCTGAGGAGTTGCCGGGAGTGCCTCCCGAGAGGCAGGTAGAGTTCCGTATCGATTTAGTTCCAGGGGAAGTGCCTATCGCCAAGGCGCCCTATCTCCTTGCACCACCAGAGATGCAAGAGTTATCCTTACAGCTGCAGGAGCTGCTAGGGAAGGGTTTTATTCGGCCGAGTAGCTCACCGTGGGGAGCGCCGATCCTTTTGATGGGTTTTAGCCATATGAACATTCCTATGTGCACATTCAAACCCTAATGCTTGGATCTAGGTTTCTCTAATTAAACATGCATTGAATCCAAGACTTCTAATAATTAATAAAGCATAATAACATATGAAATCAGAATTATAAGTTTACCTTAAATCACTTGCTTGATCTTCTTGTCCTTGGAGCTTTAGAGTCACAATTGTCACTCCTCTAATGGCTTAAAAACACCAACTAGAAAGAGGATGATTTGAGAGAGAGGAGAGGGAAGTGAAAATCGGCCAGGGTTTCTTTCTAAAGCACAAGTGTCGATTTCCTTAACCCTTGGGGTGTATTTATACTTGGAAGGCTCCTAGGGTTTCACCCTTAAACCCTAATTGGATAACTTAGACCCTAAGCAATCCAATACCCTAATTGATAAGCCTTTGAATGAATTCTAAGCCTATCCTAAGCCCTAGAAATCATCCACCATTATCCATAAGGGATTTGTAGCCCAAATTACAACTATCATACAATTGACAGTTTATACCCCTTTATTCAATTAATCTCTTTAAGTCACCAAATTAATTCCTAATTAATTTATGACTTATATTAATCAAATAATAATAATATTATTCCTTACATTATTCTCATAATATATTAATAATATTTCTTCTCTCATAATAAATCATCCTGTCAAGTTGCTATGGTGAAGGCAACCCAAAAGGACCATGCACAACCGGGTCAAATACTTGCCTAATATAGTTGCAGCCTTACACACTATTCCAACATTCTCCCACTTGCATAAGTTTAGTAACTATATATACAAGTATAATCCGATTAGCAATCGTAGCTCTCAAAGACGCTGTCAAACTCTGATCTAATCAATCTTGTCCTTCAGATAAGGGATCATACAGTCCTCTGTTTAGATATCATCCTGACAATTCTATGGAACTCGTTTGTCTAGCATTTGGTTTCTCGATCTCAGATTTATTCAACATAGAACTTAATCGAACACATCAATTCAGTTCTGACCGGGCCCGACACATAAGTCAAATCAAATCATCGAGCGGCCGAGATATCGCTTTTAACCTCTTAGGATAAAAGTAACAGATAAACTTCGACTTATATGCATTTACTTATTCATTAATCAACTATACACAACAACACGTTTTATAACATCAAGTTACTGATGCGGTTTCGCATTATCAATGTACAACCAATTAACAAATAACAAACCATATATCTAGGTTTTAAGACCATATGATATTATCGTCTTGCGATCACCCTTTTATCACATTCCATAAGGTGATTCCAACAAGCGTGGGTTTGTTCCAATGCTCAAAATCAGTTCATAAGCACTCATGAACGTTGCAGCAACCTTTTGCTATGTCTAATACCATTTAGACAATCTGCACACCAATTCATGACAATCTTCATTCATATCTACTTCCAACACATAAACGATTGTGGACAATTTGAATAATTCGATTATTCTTAATAAACACAATTATTCTGGAAGTCAAAACATGCAAAGAGAAACAATAGTTAAACAATTAACATAAGACAGTAAAATTACTCATAAATAATACTCTTTTATTTAATCATCAAATTTTAATTACATTTATCTATTACACGTTTCTAATACTATCTAATCTATACTAATATCATCCTTCAGCCCAATACTCCTGGCATGCTGCAAGTGCTTAACCCTACTCAGTCCCTTCGTAAGCGGATCTGCTGGGTTATCTTCTGATGATATCCTCTTCACTACGAGTTGTCCTTCTTCTACACGATGTATAATAAAGTGATATTTTCTGTCGATATGTCAAGATCTACCATGATCCCTCGGATCCTTGGTCAAGGCAACCGCTCCTTCATTATCACAGAAAATCTCCATGGGGCTCCTTTATGGCAGGTACAACTCCAAGATCACTGATGAAGATCTTAAACCATATTGCCTCCTTCGACGCTTCGCTCACTGCAATGTACTCTGATTCGCACGTTGAATCAGCTATGGTTTCCTGCTTGGAACTTTTCCAAGTTACTGCTCCTCCATTCAGGGTAAAGACCCAGCCCGATTGCAAACGGTAGTTGTCCCTATCGGTCTGAAAGCTGGCGTCACTATACCCTCGCACCTTCAAGTCATCACTCCCTCCGAGGACTAAGAACCATTCCTTCGTCCTCCGAAGGTACTTAAGGATATTCTTGACCGCAATCCAATGGGCTGTGCCAGGGTTCACTTAATATCTACTAACCATGCTCAAAGCAAAGGCTACATTAGGGCGAGTACAAGTCATAGCATACATGATTGAGCCAACTGCGGAAGCGTATGGTACTCGGCTCATTTATGTTATTTCAGCTTCGGTACTCGGACTTTGAGTCTTACTCAACTTGGCATTACTTTGTATCGGTAATTCTCCCTTCTTCGAGTTTTCCATACTAAAACGTTTTAGTACTTTATCTAAGTAAGTGTTCTGACTAAGTCATATTAGTCTCTTACTTCGTTCTCTCACTATCCTTATTCCCAAAATATAGGAAGCCTCTCTGAGGTGCTTCATAGCGAAGCACTTCCCAAGCCAAGACTTAACCTCCTACAGAGTCGAGACGTCGTTTCCTATGAGTAGTATGTCATCAACATACAGAACAAGGAAGCTTACTATACTCCCACTGGCTTTGACATATACACATGATTCATCTTCGCTTTGTACAAATCCAAACTCTTTGACTTTCTCATCGAAGCAAAGAATCCATCAGCGAGACACTTGCTTAAGTCCATAAATGGACTTCTCAAGCTTACACACTCTATTTGGATGCTTCGGATCGACAAAATCCTCTGGCTGAGCCATGTAAACATCCTCAACCAACTTTCCATTAAGGAAAGCGGTTTTGACATCTATTTGCCAAATCTCATAATCATGAAATGCGGCAATAGCTAGCATCACTCTAATAGACTTTATCTTTGCAACTGGTGAGAAGGTCTCATCATAGTCAACTCCGGGAGTTTGAGTAAAGCCCTTCGCAACCAATCGCGCCTTATATGTGTGTACGTTTCCATCCACATCGGTCTTCTTCTTGAAGATCCATTTGCACCCAACGGTCTTACGTCCGCGCATATTATCAACCAAATTCCAAACTTGGTTGTCATACATGGAATGGATCTCACTGTCCATTGCCTCTTTCCATTTCACAGACTCCGGGCCTGCCATGGCTTCCTTATAGCTATTAGGTTCATCTAGATTTATTAGTGTACCATCACTAATATACGTGTCCCCTTCAGTAGTAATATGAAAACCTTAAAACTGGGGTTGAACTCTAACTCTTTCGGAACGTCTAAGAGGTAATGACTCGTCAATCGGTTCAACCGGAGTTTCCTCCTCGGGTTGAGTGCCAGCGGTAGAGGTTCCTTTATATATCGACTCTTGAATCTCTTCAAGCTCGATTTGCCTCCCACTGTCTCCTTGGCTTATGAGTTCTCGCTCTCGGAAAACTCCTCTCCTCGCAACGAAGACAACATTGTCCTTCGGTCTATAGAAGAGATATCCAAAGGATTTCTGCGGGTAGCCGATGAAAATACATCGCTCACTACGAGGTTCGAGGTTGTCATGAGTATCTCGTCTTACGAAAGCCTCGCAACCCCAAACCTTGATATGTGCTAACGAGGGAGCTTTCTCTGTCCACATCTCGTAAGGTGTTTTGGCAACCTTCTTAGTAGGGTCTCGGTTAAGGATATGGGCGGCAGTCTCTAAGGCATACCCCCAGAATGAGATAGGTAGTGAAGCACGACTCATCAAAGAGCGAACCATGTCCAACAAGGTTTGATTACGCCTTTCTACCACACCATTCAACTGCGGTGTCCTAGGTGGCGTCAATTGTGAAACTATTCCACACTCCTTGAGATAGTCGTGGAATTCAAGACTTAGGTACTCTCCTCCTCGATCGGATCGAAGCATCTTGATTTTCCTGCCCAATTGATTCTCCACTTCATTCTTGAACTCTTTGAACTTTTCAAACATTTCTGACTTTTGCTTGATTAAGTAGATATACCCATATCTACTATAGTCATCGGTAAAAGTCACATAGAAGCGGTTCCCATCCTTTGTGGTTGATCTAAACGGTCCACATACATTGGTATGTATGAGGTCCAATAGACCCTCACCCCTTTCACACGTACTAGTGAAGGGTGACTTATTCATCTTTCCAAGCAAACAAGACTCGCATGTGTCATCTTCCCTAAGGTCGAATGACTACAACACTCCATCCTTTTGGAGTTGGGCTATGCGCTTCTTGTTGACATGTCCAAGATGACAAATCCACAAGGATGCTCTATCCATACCATTGGAAGAATCCATGCATAAAACATCATTTCCTAAGTTATCTACAATCATAACAGTTTCATAAATTCCATTACACGGTATTGCTTTAAAATATAAGACACCATTTAGATAAGCAAGAACAGAATCATTCTCATTATTAAAAGAAAATCTAAATCCTTGTCTATATAAACCATGAAATGAAATGATGTTTCTTGCCATTTCTGGTGAATAGCAACAATTGTTCAAATCTAAACATAAACCATTCCTAATCACTAAAGAATAAACTCCAATCTTGGTCACAGGCGACGATCTTCTGTTCCCCATGATTAGATTTATTCTTCCATGCTCCACATCCCTATTTCTTCTTAGTCCCTGCAATTCAGAACAAATATGGTAACCACAATCGGTATCAAGGACCCAAGAAATAGCATGAGATGAATCGTTAGATTTAATTGTGTATATACCTGCGAAAGACGGCTTGATCTTTCCTTCCCTTATGGCTTGCAGGTAGTATGGGCAGCTTCTCTTCCAATGCCCTATTTTATGGCAATGATGGCACTCTGCCTCCTTTGGGTTAGGGTTAGGTTTAGTGGGATCAACTTTGGTCCCACTAGAAGAGGAACCATCTCGGGACTTTCCCTTGCGGTGGCTCTTAGACGGAGCCTTCGTCTTCTTGCCTCTTCCTTGCCCAATGGCCAAAACAGGAGCATCGGGTGGATTGGGAGTGGGTGCAACATACTTGTCCTTGAGGTTGCTTTCAGCAACCCTAAGGAGACCTTGGAGCTTGCTTAGGGTGACCTCTTCTTTGTTCATGTGGTAGGTCATCCTAAATTGATTGTAACACGGAGGCAAAGAGTGAAGCACCATGTCGATCGCCAAGTCTTCCCCAAAGTCAACATTCAACTTGCGAAGACAATCGACATACCTTTGCATCTTTTTGTAGGTGCACGGTAAGAGATTCTCCATGACCCATTTTGGCGGAAATCATGTTAGTGAAAATCTCGTAACGCTCTTGCCTCGCGTTTTGGTGGTATCTCTCCAACAAGTCTTGGTGCATTTCGTACGGATACATGTCCTCATAGGACTTTTGGAATTCGGCATTCATTGTGGCTATCATGATGCAATGAACCTTCGTTGCATCACGTTCATGAGTCTCAAAAGCAGTCATTTCAGCCGGAGTATCGATTTCTGGGTTGATCTTCTCTAGCTTCTCATCGAGGACATACTCCTTGTCCTCGTAGCGAGCAATCGTGCGAATGTATCTTATCCATTCGCTAAAGTTCATCCCATCGAAAGTTACCTTTTGGAAAAGGCTCATCAATGTGAACGAGCTAGCATCAACGTTGTTTGCGTTCGACATCTACAAATAGAAAGGACAAAGATAGATTAGAATTTGAATCCCTAATTATCACCCAATAAGAAAAATTAGGGCTAGGATCCAACAACAATATTTACATATTAGAAAAGGGATGCTGTAATCTAACATGCAAACAATCTGAAGGTAAGTGAATGACGATTCTCTAATTCTCCACCATGAAAACATAACTTTAAGTTCTAAATGTATTGAGAATTCCTAGGTTTTGATGAGATTCATTGAAACCTCTCAATGGCATATTTAAATCTCGATATGCCCCTCTCGTTTGTGACTAGGATACCGAGGATCACAAAGTGGGTGTGAATTACCATGCAAATTCACATGGTGCCTTCATTGTAACAATCACCTATTCGATGTGCCGGTAAACCACACACGCTCCATCGAACTATGATAAACAACGAATCACCCTTTGCCACCTTTTCTTAGAACCAATTAGTGTGCCGGTTAACCACACATGCTCCACTAACTTCTTAGCAAGGGTGCAAAGTGTAATTTCATGGGATTGCATCAATTCACTTTTCCTAAAGTAACTAGGATTGGGAATTTTTGAAAAACATGTAGTTACTTTGTATTTCATATTATACTTTTAAAGAGGGGATGAGGTTGCCCTATCCTACCCGTTCGGCTAACGACCCTCCACCGATCAAGCAAGCGGTGGGTGTGAGTGTACACCCATTAAGCGCCATTTTATAGGCAGCAACCTTATACCCACCTTATAGACCGGCTTCGTAAATGAGGCCTACTAACGGTAAGACTAGCATTTTAATTATACATACATACATACATACATACACACACACACACACACACACATATATATATATATATATATATATATATATATATATATATATATTAATCTTGTAATATTATATTAGTATAGGGTTGAATTTCAAACTTGTAAAATTCTAGGGTTTGAAATTTAAATTGTCTAAATTAAACTTTTAATCACAAAACATAAATTTCAAAAGTTGTGGGAAAGTTTTAAACTTTTCAAAACATAGGGGATCAAATAACAAATAATCTAAATTAACATTTAATCACATAATTATCCATATTTGATTTATTTAATAATTTCTTGCAAAACAATTTACCAATTTAATCAAAATAATTAATCAACTATCACATAAGGAAATAAATATTTTATTAATTGATAAATATCTTTAATTAGATCAAGAATATACTCATATATATATCATAAAATCGGATTTATATTGATCTAATATGATAAAGGCAAGTATCTCAAAGATAAACAGCAAGAAATCCCGACATTTGCTCTTTCTGACGCTTGGAGTCGCTGAGTACCCCAATGGACTCGCCGAGTCGAGCCTACTCGCCGTGTCCACTATGGGACTCGCCGAGTCCATCAGACAGAAACATAAAATTCGAATTTTGAAGGCATCAAACAAGCAACCAATGCATCAATTCAATAGAAACCAATCTAGGCTCTGAAACCACTGATGGGTTTTAGCCATATGAACATTCCTATGTGCACATGCAAACCCTAATGCTTGGATCTAGGTTTCTCTAATTAAACATGCATTGAATCCAAGACTTCTAATAACTAATAGAGCATAATAACATAAGAAATCAGAATTAGAAGTTTACCTTGAATCACTTGCTTGATCTTCTTGTCCTTGGAGCTTTAGAGTCACAATTGTCACTCCTCTAATGGCTTACAAACACCAACTAGCAAGAGGATGATTTGAGAGAGAGGAGAAGGAAGTCAAAATCGGCCAAGGTTTCTTTCTAAAGCACAAGTGCTGATTTCCTTAACTCTTGGGGTCTATTTATACTTGTAAGGCTCCTAGGGTTTCACCCTTAAACCCTAATTGGATAAGTTAGGCCCTAAGCAATCCAATACCCTAATTGATAAGCCTTTGAACGAATTCTAAGCCTATCCTAAGCCCTATAAATCATCCACCATTATTCATAAGGGATTTATAGCCCAAAGTACAACTATCATACAATCGACAGTTTATACCCATTTATTCAATTAATCTCTTTAAGTCACCAAATTAATTCCTAATTAATTTATGACTTATATTCATCAAATAATAATATTATTATTCCTTATATTATTCTCATAATATATTAATAATATTTCTTCTCTCATAATAAATCATCCTGTCAAGTTGCTATGGTGAAGGCAACCCAAAAGGACCATGCACAACCAGGTCAAATACTTGCCTAATATAGTTGCAACCTTAGACACTATTCCAACACCTTTTTGTCAAGAAAAAGGATGGTTCACACCATATGTGCATAGATTACCAGGAGTTGAACAAGCTAACGGTCAAGAACCGTTACCCCTTACCGAGTATCGACGATTTGTTCGATCAGTTACAAGGAGCATCTTTTTTTTTCCAATATTGATCTGAGGTCTGGATATCATCAGATGAAAGTGCCGAGGAGGATATCCAGAAGACAACGTTCAGAACTCGATATGGGCATTACGAGTTCGTGCTAATGCCTTTCGGGCTCACCAATGCACCGACGACATTCATGGATCTCATGAACAGGGTGTGCAGGCCGATGTTGGATCGTTCGGTGATCGTGTTCATTGATGATATTTTAGTGTATTCGAGGTCCAGAGAGCAGCATGAGGAGCATTTGTGGGAGATCCTCGGAGTTCTGAGATCGAAGAGGCTTTACGCCAATTTCTCCAAGGGCGATTTCTGGTTACGAGAGGTCCAGTTCCTAGGACACCTCGTCAACCAGAATGGGATATTGGTTGATCCGGCGAAGATTGAGGCTGTGATGAGCTGGGAGGTGCCGAGATCCCCTTCAGAGATCAGGAATTTCCTGTGGTTCGCCAGTTACTATCGGAGATTTATCAAGGATTTCTCCAGGATTGCTGTTCCTCTCACCAGGTTGACCTGGAAGGGCGTGACTTTCAGTTGGGGCCCGGAGCAGTAAACCTCATTCGAGACACTTCGCCAGGGATTATGCGAAGCCCCAACGTTAACCCTTCCAGAGGGGATGGAAGATTTTGTGGTATATTATGACGCATCCATATCGGGATTGGGTGCGGTGTTGGTGCAGAGAGTACATGTGATAGCATACGCATCGATGCAGCTGAAGCCTCATGAGACGAGGTATCCTACTCACGATCTGGAGTTAGGGGCTTTGGTGTTCGCCCTCAAGATCTGGTGTCACTATTTGTATAGGGTTCAGTGTACAATATACAGGGACCACAAGAGCTTGAAGTATTTGATGGATCAGCCTAACCAGAACATGCGCCAGAGGAGATGGTTGGATGTGGTAAAGGATTATGAGTGCGATATCCTGTACCACCCGGGCAAGCTAGCATTGTGGCCGATGCCTTGTGTCATAGGGTGGAGAGTGCCCCAATACAGGATGTTTGTATGAGGTTGACGGTGATGAATCCGGTGTTAGACACCATTCTGGAGGCCCAGGTAGAGGCCATGAGACCGGAGAACCGCAAGAGAGATTTGGTGATCGGGCAAGTATCTGAGTTCATTGCCGATAACTGAGGGCTAATGACCTTCCAGGGCCGGATTTGGGTGCCATTTGAGGGCGGGGCACGTACCATTTTGATGGAGGAGGCACACAGATCGAGGTTTTCGATCCATCGTAGGGCCACTAAGATGTATTTGGACCTGAAGAGAGACTATTGGTGGCCCTATATGAAGAGGGATGTGGTGTGGTTTTTAGAGAGTTACTTGATCTGTCGCAGGGTTAAGGCCGAGCACCAGCGACTGCATGGCAAGCTGCAGCCACTTGAGATTCCCCAGTGGAAGTGGGAACATATTTCCATGGATTTTATCACCAAATTTTTGAGGACTGCGAGAGGTGTCGATGCAATTTGGGTGATTGTTGACCGGCTAACGAAGAGCGCTCATTTTCTTGCTATCAGTGAGAAATTTCTGTAGAAAAGTTGGCAGAGTTCTATGTGAGAGAGGTGGTATCACGACATGGAGTACCAATCTCGATCGTGTCGGACTGAGATGTGTGTTTCACTTCTAGGTTCTGGAAGAAATTCCACGAGGAGTTGGGTACGAGGCTAGATTTCAGTACCATATACCACCCACAGACGGACGTTCAGAGCGAGTGGACGACTTAGACGCTTGAGGACATGCTTAGGGCATGTGTGTTGGACTTCGGAGGAATTTCGGACTCGTATCTGCCGTTGGCTGAGTTTTCTTATAACAACAGCCACCATTCGATTATCGGTATGCCTCCCTTTGAGTTATTGTATGAGAGGAGGTGTCGGACTCCCATCTGCTAGGGGGTGGTTGGGCAACGAGTTTTAGGTAGCACTGAGTTAGTGCTTCAGACGATAGAGCAGATACATCAAGTCAAACAGAGGTTGTTGACAGCTCAGAGTTTCCAGAAGAGTTACGCGGATAGGCGACGATCCGAGATTGATTTCCAGGTGGGAGACTTCATACTCCTGAAGGTATCTCCTTGGAAAGGAGTGATCCGATTCAGGAGGAGGGGCAAGCTGGGGCCCCGGTACATTGGTCCATTCAGGGTGACCGCGAGGGTGGGCAGGGTAGCATATCATTTGGAGCTACCTGCGGAATTGAGCCATATTCATGATACCTTCCACGTGTCTCAGCTGAGGAAGTGTATAGTCGACGAGTCGGCAGTGGCGCCGTTGGAGGATATCTAGGTGGACGCGAGTTTGAATTATGTTGAGAGACCGATCGCGATCTTGGACCGGAAGATCAAGGTTCTGAGGAACAAGGAGGTGTCTCTGGTTCAGGTCCAGTGGCAACATCGGAGATGGTCCGAGCTGAGTTGGGAACCAGAGTCAGAGATGTGGGAGCAGTATCCAGAGTTGTTTGCGGCATGGGACTTCGGGGGTGAATTCTGGTTCTAGTGGGGGAGAATTGTAACATCCCGAATTTCAGGTGTTTCTCTTGAACCCTTTTCCTTTTCCAAGGTTGTCAAGTTAAGACCTTAATTGAAATATTAAGGAAAATGAGTATGTTGGGCGTACTGGAAAGTACGTTGTGCATACTCATGCGCTTTAATTGGACGCAGACTCGCCTAGGTACGCTGTGCATACCCAGGTTTACGCTGGGCGTAGCGGGCCAAGGTGCAAACTCTAATTTATGGATTGTGCACCATAAAAGGAATGCTAAGGCCTTATCCTCAGCCACCATTTCAGAGAGTGAAACCCTAAGAGAGCATTTCCTTCGTACTAAAGCTTGTGTGTGAGTGTTTTGATCTAAAAGTGCCTTTGTGAGTTAGTGAAGAAGAAAGAGGGGTGCTTGTGGAGGCTAAAGTTTGGAGTTCTAGCTTGGATCTGAGTTCTTCAGAGGAAGGAGCTTCACTTTGAGGTAAAAAGCTCAGAAATTTCCTCTTTATTTTGGTTTGTTGTTTTATGGTCCATTTCTAGGGTTTAAGTCCCAAAGGTGGAGACTTTATGAGCAAGAGGGGCTCCATGGACCTAAATCTGTCCCATTTCAGTGTTATGTGTGATGTTGATCCATAAAAATCCCAGCTTGTTCGTCATTTGGAAGTCATGTTTGAGTTATAGGCTTTAGAGTGTTGAAAGTGGAAGGATTTGGATGTTGGTGACTCTCACATCCATGCAAAGGATTGAAGTCACCAAATTTATGGATTATTAGGCTTAGCGGTGGTCAGATCTGAGAGTTAGACGTGTGTCTTAACCGTGTAAGACGCCAAAAGCTAAGGAGCATGAAACTGGGACTTACGCGGGGCGTAATCCTAGTACGCGCAACGTAGGGGGTCGCGTTCCCCGTTTCTGTGAGGTTGCCGAGTACGCCCAGCGTACAGGTTTGGTACGCGCAGCGTAACCCGGAGAGTTGACTATTGTTGACTTTTAGGGTTTGGTCAATGTTAGGGTCTTTGAGTCATGAGAGGGGTAAAATGGTCTTTTACCCTTCTGAGAGTGCTAAGAGTGGGATTTAGTATAGCCATGAGAGTGGTATTGATTAGAGTACTTATTCCATGTGATTAGGCGAAGGCTAGACCAGATTTTACCGAGTTACCCGAGGTGAGTCTTCTCACTATACTTTACCTAGAGTGATAATTAGAGTTATATGAAAGAATATCTTGTATGTTGTTTATGTGATTGTGATACACTACATTATTTTCTATGTTATTCATGTCGTGTATGTTCCAGAGTTTACAGAGTTAGAACCGGAAGGTTCACAGAGTTAGGACCAGAGGGTCCACAGAGTTAGGACCGGAGGGTCCACAGAGTTATAGCCTCGAGTGGCTAATAAGTGTTATATGCGGTATTTTGGGGAACTCACTAAGCGTACTGCTTACAATGTTGTGTTATGTGTTTCAGGTACCAGTGAGGATCACGGGAAGGCGCCGACATGATCAGTACTCACTATTGGAGTTTCATACATTTTGATCTTGGGATGTGATTTTATGGATTTGTTATGTGATATATTTAGAATTGAGAATCTTTATGAATGAAATTACATTTTTAAAAAGTGAAAAATTTAGTTTGAAATTTACGTTGTTAGAAGTTGGTATCAGAGCCTTGGTTTGAGGGATTCGAGTGCACCTTCGGGCGTATCTGAACTCAAACTGAGGATTTGAGAGATTTTCAAAATAAAATCACAAAAATTTTCTAAATGAGTAAAAAGTTTTTGAAATGAACAGGGCAAAGTAGTGTGTACGATTAGCAAGCGCCCGAACGGTGATTTCCCAAAATACCCTTATATTATGTGTTATGAGATATGATATGATATGATGTGCATGTTAGAGTAGGCTAGGTATTCTTATTAGGACTAGAGTGGCCTGATTTGTGATGCCTTAGCCTAGGGATTATGCTGCTAGAAGACGCTTGAGAGTGAGTAGGTAGCAGCGAGGAGCTTATGAGAGGTCTGCTAGAGAGTAACTTAGGCATAGTGATAGTAGAGTACTCGAAAATTGGGAGCCTAGGAGGAGGACTTGGGGTGAATACTGATGCGGTGTGGATGGTAGTATAGGGCCCATACTACTGAAGACACCGGATCAGTGAGCAACCCAAGTAAGAATCCTTAGGGTACCAGGGATCGAGTAGGAATGGGATATCGAGTGTGTGCACTGTGCATACTCAAGCGAGTCTTTGATTTTTTGTGTTGTATTTCAGAGAGACATCATGGTTGGGACACGCCACACACCTGAGAGCAGTGGTGTTAGTGATGAGGAGATCCACATGTTCATTCATGAGGAGGTGGCTGCTGCCATCCGAGCCGAGATACCGGGGATGTTTGGGTCTATGAAGACCACTCTGATCGAGACTTTTGACGAGCGTTACACTGCTCTTACTGACGTTGCTGTTGCTGTGGCCACCGCAGCTGTCGCTGCTGAGAGGCCGCAAGGGGTGACTCGTAGCTGTACCGAGAGTTTAGTATCATGAAGCCACCAGATTTTGACGGGATGCAGGATCCGATCGCTGCGATGAGACAGATTTTTGTCATTGAGGGATGCTTCTATACGTGTTCTTGTCCGGAGCATCTGAGAGTTCGGTTCGCGCTGAACCAGCTTCGCTTGGGAGCGAAGCACTGGTGGAAATTTGTGACATCGCACTATTCTTATGTAGAGCTTGCCACAATGACCTGTGAGAGGTTCACCGCTATGTTTCGTGATGAGTACATTCCCCAGGTGGAAAGGGAGTGTTTGGCTTAGGAGTTCATGATCCTCAAGCAGGATACCGAGTCTGTTACTGAGATCACCAGGATGTTTTGTGAGAGGGCGATGTTCTGCCCTGAGCACATGTCTTCCAAACAGGCAAGCATGAGTCGATATCTGAGCATTTTAAGGAGAGACATCCGCGAGTTCGTGGGGAACTCGTCGTACCGGACATTTACCGAGCTTTAGGAAAATGCTCGGAAGAGGGAGATAGATCATGAGACGCAGGCTAGGGAGGAGGCGGAGTCTCAGACGAGGGATCAGCGACCGGCTCTATCCCAGCCGACAGCCAAGCGGGCCAAGCCCGCCGATTCGAGATCAGGGAACCAGAAGGGCTGCACTTGTGGCAAGTGCGGCAAGAGTCGCGAGGGGGTTTGTAGAGTAGGGTCTTGCTACAAGTGTGGCAAGGAGGGGTACATGGCCAAGGATTGCGCCAAGGGGTTTGCAGTCTGTTTTCACTAGAACCAGACCGGACATCGGAAGGCCGAGTGTCCGCAGTTGCGGGGGTCAGCACAGGGAGCATCACAGGGATCTGCCCATGCTACTGTACGAGCTACAGAGAGTCGGCCAGTGAAGGCCGAGGTGCCAAAGGCTCGCGGGAGAGCATACCAGTTGACAGTGGAGGAGGTCCGTGCAGCGCCCGATGTTGTGGCTGGTATGTATTCTTTCATCAATTTATTTTGATTTCGAGATATTATGCTTATATCAAGATATGCATAGGTACATTTCTTGTGAGTTATGTACTTGCTTTGGTCTTATTTGACTCGGGTGCAAGTCGGTCTTTTGTGTCGTTAGCCTTTAGTCAGCACATCAGTATCTGTCGAGAGGCGTTGAGTCGACCTCTTCGAGTTTCCATAGCTGATGAGCGAGAGATATATGCTACTAAGGTGATTCGAGGATGTGTACTCGAGATCTCTGGCATTGAGTTTCCAATTGATTTGGTCCCGATTCTGATGGGGGATGTCTGTGTCATCGTAGGCATGGACTGGTTGAGCAAGTTTTGAGCGGTTATAGACTGTGAGCGACAGCTGGTGACCATATGAGACCCTAGTGGGGAGTTCTTATAGTTTATGGCGAGGGTACCCGTTCTGGGTCAACATTTTGTTCGTCTTCTAGGGCAAGGCAGACCCTACAGCAAGGTTGTAGTGGGTTCATGGCTTATGTGGTGGATACGAGAGTAGATGCACAGAGGCCAAGGTCAGTCAATGAGGTCCCGATAGTGCGTGAGTTCCCAAACGTTTTTCCCGAGGAGTTGCTAAGAGTGCCTCCCGAGATGCAGGTAGTGTTCCGTATCGATTTGGTTCTGGGGGCAGTGCCTATCACCAAGGCGCCCTATTGCCTTGTGCCACCAGAGATGCATGAGTTATCCTCACAACTGCAGGAGCTGCTGGGAAAGGGGTTTATTCGGCCGAGTAGCTCGCCGTGGGGAGCGCCGATCCTTTTTGTCAAGAAAAAGGATGGTTCACATCGGATGTGCATAGATTACTGGAAGTTGAACAAGCTAACGGTCAAGAACCGTTACCCCTTACCGAGGACCGGTGATTTGTTTGATCAGTTACAAGGAGTGTCTTGGTTTTCCAAGATTGATCTGAGGTCTGGATATCATCAGATGAGAGTGTGTGAGGAGGATATCTAGAAGACAATGTTCAGAACTCGTTATAGGCATTACGAGTTTGTGGTGATGCCTTTCGGGCTCACCAATGCACCGACGACATTCATGGATCTCATGAACAGGGTGTGCAGGCCGATGTTGGATCGTTCGGTGATCGTGTTCATTGATGATATTTTAGTGTATTTGAGGTCCAGAGAGCAGCATGAGGAGCATTTGAGGGAGATCCTCGGAGTTCTGAGATCGAAGAGGCTTTATGCCAATTTCTCCAAGGGCGATTTCTGGTTATGAGAGGTCTAGTTCCTAGGACACCTCGTCAACCATAATGGGATATTGGTCGATCCGGCCAAGATTGAGGCTGTGATGAGTTGGGAGGTGCCGAGATCCCCTTCAGAGATCAGGAATTTCCTGTGGTTGGCCAGTTACTATGGAGATTTATCAAGGATTTCTCCAGGATTGCTATTCCTCTCACCAGGTTGACCTGGAAGGGCGTGGCTTTCAGTTGGGGCCCGGAGCAGTAGACCTCATTCGAGACACTTCGCCAGAGATTATGCGAAGCCCCAATGTTAACCCTTCCGGAGGGGATGGAAGATTTTGTGGTATATTATGACGCATCCATATCGGGATTGGGTGCGGTGTTGGCGCAGAGAGGACATGTGATAGCATACGCATCGATGCAGCTGAAGCCTCATGAGACGAGGTATCCTACTCACGATCTGGAGTTGGGGGCTTTGGTGTTCGCCCTCAAGATCTGGTGTCACTATTTGTATGGGGTTCTGTGTACAATATACAGGGACCACAAGAGCTTGAAGTATTTGATGGATCAGCCTAACCTGAACATGCGCCAGAGGAGATGGTTGGATGTGGTAAAGGATTATGAGTGCGATATCCTGTACCACCCGGGCAAGGCTAGCACTGTGGCCGATGCCTTGAGTCATAGGGTGGAGAGTGCCCCGATACAAGATGTTTGTATGAGGTTGACGGTGATGACTCCGGTGTTAGACACCATTCTGGAGGCCCAGGTAGAGGCCATGAGACCGGAGAACTGCAAGAGAGAACGGGTGATTGGGCAAGTATCTGAGTTCATTGCCGATAGCCGAGGGATGAAGACCTTCCAAGGACGAATTTGGCTGCCACTTGAGGGCAGGGCATGTACCATTTTGATGGAGGAGGCGCACAGATCGAGGTTTTCGATCCATCCCGAGGCCACTAAGATATATTTGTTCCTGAAGATAGACTATTGGTGGGCCTTTATGAAGAGGGATGTTGCATGGTTTGTAGAGAGGTGCTTGACTTGTCGCAGGGTTAAGGCCGAGCACCAGTGACCATATGGCAAGCTGCAGCTACTTGAGATTCCCCAGTTGAAGTGGGAACAAATTTTCATGGATTTTATCACCAAATTGCCGAGGAATGCGGGAGGTGTCGATGCAATTTGGGTGATCGTTGGTCGGCTGATGAAGAGAGCTCATTTTCTTGCTATCAGTGAGAGCTCTTTTGCAGAGAGGCTGACAGAGTTGTATGTAAGAGAAGTGCTATCGTGACATGGAGTACCGATCTCAATCGTGTCGGACCGAGATGTGCGTTTCACTTCTAGGTTCTGGAAGAAATTCCACGAGGAGTTGGGTATGAGGCTGCATTTCAGTACCGCATACCACCCACAGAAGGACGGTCCGAGCGAGTGGATGATTCAGACGCTTGAGGACATGCTTAGGGCATGTGTCTTGGACTTCGGAGGAAGTTGGGACTCGTATCTGCCGTTAGCTGAGTTTTCTTATAACAATAGCCACCATTCGAGTATTGATATGCCTCCCTTTGAGTTGTTGTATGGGACGAGGTGTCGGACTCCCATCTGCTGGGGGGAGGTCGGGCAGCGAGTGTTGGGTAGCACTGAGTTAGTTCTTCAGACGACAGAGCAGATATAACTGGTCAAGCAGAGGTTGTTTGCAGCTCAGAGTCGCTAGAAAAGTTACACGGATAGGCGACGGTCCGAGCTTGATTTCCAGATGGGAGACTTCGTACTCCTGAAGGTATCTCCTTGGAAAGGAGTAATCCGATTCAGGCAGAGGGGCAAGCTGGGGCCCCAGTACATTGGTCCATTCAGGGTAACCGCGAGGGTGGGCAGGGTAGCATATCATTTGGAGCTACCTGCGGAATTGAGCCAGATTCATGATACATTCCATGTGTCTCAGCTGAGGAAGTCTATAGCCGACGAGTCGGCAGTGGTGCTGTTAGAGGATATCCAGATGGACGCGAGTCTGAATTATGTTGAGAGACCGATCGCGATCTTGGACCGGAAGATCAAGGTTCTGAGGAACAAGGAGGTGCCTCTGGTTCAGGTCCAGTGGCAACATCGGAGAGGGTCCGAGCTGACTTAGTAACCGGAGTCAGAGATGCGGGAGCAGTATCTGGAGTTGTTTGTAGCATGAGACTTTGGGGGTGATGTCTGGTTCTAGTAGGGGAGAATTGTAACATCTCGAATTTCAGGTGTGTCTCTTGAACCCTTTTCCTTTTCCAAGGTTGTCAAGTTAAGCCCTTAATTGAAATATTAAGGCAAATGAGTGCGTGGGGCGTACTGAAAAGTATGCTATGCTTACTCATGCGCTTTAATTGGATGCGGACTCGCATAGGTATGCTAGGCGTACCCAGGGTTATGCTGGGCGTAGCGGGCCCAGGTGCAAACCCTAATTTATGGCTTGTTCACTATAAAAGGAATGTTAAGGCCTTATCCTCAGCCACCATTTTAGAGAGTGATACCCTAAGAGAGCATTTCCTTCGTCCTAAAGCTTGTGTGTGTTTTGAGCTAAAAGTGCCTTTGTGTGTT
Organism: Lactuca sativa; assembly: GCF_002870075.4. Lineage (NCBI taxonomy): Eukaryota > Viridiplantae > Streptophyta > Magnoliopsida > Asterales > Asteraceae > Lactuca > Lactuca sativa. Next base: position 169,726,946 of record NC_056624.2, on the reverse strand, counting down.
AGTGAAGAAGAAGTAGGGGTGCTTGTGGAGGCTAAGGTTTGGAGTTCGAGCTTGGATCTGAGTTCTTCAGAGGAAGGAGCTTCACTTTGAGCTAAAAAGTTCAAAACTTTCCTCTTTATTTTTGTTTGGTGTTTTATGGTCCATTTCTAGGGTTTAAGTCCCAAAGGTGGAGACTTTATGAGAAAGAGGAGCTCCATGGGCCTAGATCTGTCCCATTTCAGTGTTATGTGTGATGTAGATCTATAAAAATCCCAGCTTGGTCGTCATTAGGAAGTCATGTTTGAGTTATAGGCTTTAGAGTGTTAAAAGTGGAAAGATTTGGATGTTGGTGACTCTTACATCCATGCAAACGCTTAAAGTCACCAACTTTGTGGATTAAGAGGCTTAGCGGTGGTCAGTTCTGAGAGTTGGACGTGTGTCTTAACCGTTTAAGACCCCAAAAGCTAAGGAGCATGAAACTGGGACTAACGCGGGGCGTAATCCTAGTACGCGCAGCGTTGGGGGTCGCGTTCCCCGTTTCTATGAGGTTGCCGAGTACGCCCAGCGTACAGGTTTGGTACGCGCAGCGTAACCCGGAGAGTTGGCTATTGTTGACTTTTAGGGTTTGGTCAATGTTAGGGTCTTTGAGTCATGAGAGGGGTAAAATGGTCTTTAACCCTTCTGAGAGTGCTAAGAGAGGGATTTAGTCTAGCTTTGAGAGTTGTATTTATTAGAGTACTTATTCCATGTGATTAGGAGAAGGCTAGACCAGATTTACCGAGTTCGAGATTTACCGAGTTACCTGAGGTGAGTCTTCTCACTATACTTTACCTAGAGTGGTAATTAGAGTTATATGAAAAAAATATCTTGTATGTTGTTTATGTGATTGTGATACACTACATTATTTTCTATGTGATTCATGCCGTGTATGTTCCAGAGTTTACAGAGTTAGAACCGGAAGGTTCACAGAGTTAGGACCAGAGGGTCCATAGAGTTAGGACCGGAGGGTCCACAGAGTTATAGCCTCGAGTGGCTAATAAGTGTTATATGTGGTATTTTGGGGAACTCACTAAGCCTAGTGCTTACAATGTATTGTTATGTGATTCAGGTACCAGTGAGGATCGCGGGAAGGCGCCGGCATGATCACTACACACTATTGGAGTTTCATACATTTTGATCTTGGGATGTGATTTTATGGATTTGTTATGTGATATATTCAGAATTGAGAATCTTTATGAATGAAATTACATTTTTAAAAAGTGAAAAAATTTGTTTGAAATTTACTTTGTTACAATATTCAAGATCATTATCTTTCACCAAGAACACACACTTGTTCTTGGTGGCCGTGAACTCCAAAGGATCCCAAAATCGTAAGTGTTTCATCATGTACTTTGTTATAATTGAAAGACCACTAGATCCAAGCCTTGATTCTTCATGTTTCAACATCACCTTCATGATCTTAAAGGGTGTACAGTCGTGAACCCTTCATAGATTCATTGGCCGTACACACCCTAAAAGGGTCCCAAATCATAAGAAATCCACCCTTGACTCGTTGTACATTAGACACCCTAGTTTCCCCATGGATCAATTACCTCTTTTGCATGTTTCTTCCATGAGTGTACAATCGTACACCCATTGGCCGTGAACCCATGGCCGTAAACTCAAGTGTGGCCGTGAACACACATCCCTTTGGCCATAAACTCCCTTTAGACAATCACATGTGATTGTAATACTTCATTCCAAGTGTTTCCTAGTTCGTAAGGTTATTTCCTTACATGTTAGTTGTTTTAAACACTAATTACATGCCTATATATGCCGTAATATGTCATTTAGGACTCGTTTGTGTCTTGGGAATTCATTCGTGGAACTTCTAATCCTTGCACGAACCTTCAATTGAATCACCCACATAAGGTGTGTTCATACCCCTATAATTAATCTTTTAAATGTTTTAAATGCTTTTAGGGGGGGGGATACAATTTGAACACAATGATAATTGTGTAAATGTTATTTGTGATAATCATCACAATTAAAAGATTTCTTATGCTTTTATAAGTGGTCAAAACTGTTCCAAAAACTCTTTTTAAGTTATGTTACTTTCTTGTTTATAAAACACCGTTTTAAAGTACAATCATAACTCAGTAGATAAATGAGTCTTTTCTTCAAGTCAGTATCAGTTCAAGTAAACATACTAGTAAACTCTAATAGGTATAGTTTAGGGGTTCAGAACATGCTATAACGAGGAACAGAAAGAACATACTATAAAGAGAAACAGGTAGGAACATACTATACACTAGAATAGAAGGAACATAGAATAACAAGAACAAGATAATAATAATGTGAAACCACTACTTCACGGTTTAGCAATATATTTGTTAGGTCGCGTTTTGTAACCAGAGTCTCCTGGAGGGAGAGAATGAGTTTGTGTATAGATCTATATGGGATTGACACCCCACACCTTGCTACTAGATACAGTGGGACTTGCAAGTCTATGGGTGACAAATGTCACATCAGTTTCGGCGCCATTAGGTCGTTGTGTTAAAGACTAGTCATATCAGTATGGTTACAACCTTCTCACATTTTAAACATAAATTAACAAACTGGTTTTAAGGTAGTAAGTGTTCAGTAGTTACTTTTTTTCAAACATTAATGAGCAGTTTCATTTTTCCAATTACATTCATATTGTGATCTTCTCACATAAAAAGTAATGTAAACTAAATTTCTAGTAAATATAGTTTTAAACTTGGGAAAACGTAGAAAAGACAAACAGTACAGTCGAGTCTTAGTACATTCACTTAGAAAGGGGCATATAATGCTAACTTTATGATTCCTTAGTGCATACATCAGGGATATATATTAATTGGGTCCGGTAGACAGTAGAGTGTGTGCTTTCTGCTTCATTTCCTATTCCTGTGTGATAACGAATCTCGCACTTGTAATCATTCAGTAGTTCTACCCATCGTCTTTGCCTCATGTTGAGCTCTTTTTGATTGAGGATGTGCTGAAGGCTTTTGTGATCCGTAAAGATAGTACACTTTGTTCCGTAGAGGTAGTGCCTCCAGATCTTTAGGGCGAATACTATTGCTCCCAATTCGAGGTCATGTGTGGCGTAGTTGACCTCATGCATTTTTAACTTCCTCGAGGCGTAGGCAATGACCTTTCTTCGTTGCATTAACACACATCCAAGCCCTAGTATGATGCGTCGCAATAGACCATGAAGTATTCAGTTGCTTCCGGTAGGGATAAAATTGGAGCACTGCACAGAGCTAGCTTTAACGTTTAGAACGTGGCTGCTCATCTTTAACCCAATGCCTTACCACTTGATCTACCTTGCCACATGCTACTTTCCTTTCGAAATTTAATTGAAAACCACTCCCAGTCACACCAAATTTATCATTTTAACCCATTTAACCCAAAATTCAAATTTCTTTTAATTTTAAATTCCATTTTCAACCAACAATTTTAGTTTTTAAATTTTAACTTTTATTTTTGACTTTTCACTTAAAATTTTGACTTTGACTTTTAAAATTTGACCTTTGACTTTAAACTTTGACTTTCTCGTTAAACTTTTAAATTTTCAAATTTAGCTTTTCGGTTTGACTTTTCAAGTTTGAATTTTGAGTTTGACTTTTAAAATTTCACTTTTAAGGTTGAGTTTTGAGGTTTATAGTCAAAGGGCATTTTTAAATTTAAGTTTGACTTTTAAGTTTGATTTTGGCTTCTAGTTGTGCTTTTAATGGCTTTTGAACTCTACAAGGGAAATAAAGACATGAAAGAGAATCGTCAGGATATGTTAAGACAAAATTTCAGCATGTTCAACTACATTCCCAGAGAAACCCTGGAGGCTCAGCTACAACGATTCACCACTCGCACTACTGAGATGAATATATATGGGGTCTTCTTGACTAAGTTGGAGATAAACAAAAGTCTACTAAATTCACTTCCGAAATCGTGGGATATGAACATGGCTGTCATCAAGAAGACAAAAGATCTCAATCATCTTAGTCTTGCTGTTGTAATTGAAGAACTTGACGCTTTGAAGTGTGGAAAAACAATGAGTTCTGCAAACATCCCGATCAATGAAGTTTCATGCTCTCAATCATATGAAGCTACGATTAAACTTCTTCGTGAACAAATTGATTTATTAAAAAGAGAAGTTGAGGACCTGAGTTATGAAGGATATCAACTCAGGAAAGGACAGAAACCCCTAAAGGCTGAATTAGAAGCAAAAACCAAAGACTTTAGTAATAAATTTGAAAATTATGACTATGTTAAGAGACAACTTGCTGAATTAACTGCTAAACTTGACACATTAAAAAGCAAATTTGTAACTGCAGATTTTGATTTTAGAAAACTTGATGTGTCAAGCAAAGTAGTTGCGAACATGATAGACCATTGTTTGCAATTTAAAAATAACCAGCAAAAAGGTCTAGGGTATTTGAGTGTTCCTCCACCTTTCAATCATAACTGCACATCCATCCCTATGACACAGGAAGAAATTGACAGGGAGGCACATCTTCAATATGGCAAACTAGCTGAACTTGTGTCAGGAGGTATTCAGGTTGAAAATACTAATGCTTCTACTTCATGTACAGGTAAAGTAGCAAAGGATGAGAACAAAGAGAACACTATTGAACAAACCAACATCTCCTTGAACTCTGAATCTGTTGCTTCGAACTAAGCTGCTTCTGATCAACCTGCTGTTGAGAAATACAGGCCACCAATTCCAGTGAAACAGAGTGCCTGTTGTAACTGTTCAAAAAGCAAGAGACAAGGCAAGGATACGCCACCAGGAGCATGATGAAATAACTTCCCAGCCAAGAAAAAGACTTGCTTTCACTGTGGAACACCTGGACACATTGCCATAAATTGTTCAAATTGCGCATACGTTCCCTACTACGCACAAGGCTGGCAGAGCGCGCAAAGTGGAAGATTCTACAAAAGAAATCATTCCAGGTCACAATCGCGCAATGGTGACTGGAACACGCAGAAGGACAAGAATCCAACTCCTAAGAACAAGAAGGGAATGCCAACCAAGAAGTCCATTCCAAGAGATGCTCCAGCGAAACCATAACCGGCTAGGTCAAAGTCATCTCAACAACCAACTTCAAGTTCAAAATCAAGTGTCGAGGTACCCATTGGATCGAAAAAGAAATGGGTCAAACCCAAATACAAATTGGTTCCAAAGGTTCAATCTCCCAAATCACCTAATGACTATAATATTTCTACATATTCTGTTTGTGATAAACAGGACATGTCGTGGGAGAATGTTCCTTGCAAAGATGACAAAGGTCGACCCAGTTTCAAAATGGACTAGGTTCCAAAGACCAACTGATCCCCCTCTGTGCTGGAGCAGCTATGGAGGCATATCATCAGACTTCGGTTTGTTGGTAGTGGCTGTTCCAGGCACATGATAAGAGATATCTCCCAACTGTACAACACTCGGAAATTTGTTTGAGAGTATGTGTCCTTTGCGGGAAAAGAAGAAAAGAAGGGGTCACTAATGGGGTTTGTGCTTAACGACATGAAGAATTTTTAGATCTGTTCTGAGATTATGTGTGCTGTTCTCAGACCTTCCAGATACAAATTCAATCGGTGAATTATGGTTTGAGTTTTCTTCTCTATACTCCTGAGTTTATCTTACACTGTATCATTTTAAAGACAATCTTTTATAGTTTTTTGTTAGTAATTATTGTTTGGAGAAGTTGTTGGATAAGGTGTCTAAGTCAATAACTTATTTGGTATATACTTGACCCGACCCGGCATGGTCCATTTGGGTTGCACTTCACCCAAACGATTTATGGATAATATTATGAGAATTGTATACTTATGTTTTATTAATATATTATAAGTTATAATATATTAATATAAAGTCATGTTATTTAGTTAAGTTTTAATCTTAAATTAATTATGAATTGATCTACTGATTAAAAGAAAGACTAATTAAATCATGGGCTATTATATTTATGTGGTGTGGGCTAACACTCATTTGGGAATGGGCTTAGCTTATATGGAAGTCCATGGAGCTTTTAACCCATGGATCCTTGGAAGAGGAAAAGACATGGGTTATTAGGGTTTACCCTAATCATCTACACTATATAAACAAGCCTATGTTGCATGAATTGACACCCTAGTGTGTGTGAGAAGTGGTGGCCGATTTCTATTGTAAAGTATACATTTTCATACGGTTTTCCAAGTTTGTGGTGATTTTTGATTTCCACTTGAGGCATTCACATTATTGGTGCTTGGCTATCAAACTCCAAGGAATCAACACTCATCAAAAGGTATGTAATTCATCTAGTTCTTTTATGTTTAAAAGTTCCCCATGCCATGCTAGATAAGTTATAAACCTTGGAAAACAAATTTTGCATGTATTTTAGACAAACATAGATCCAAGGTTTATTAGGGTTGCATGTACACTTAGGAAGTGTTAGAATGCTCAAAACCCAACAGTGGTATCAGATCCTAGGCTTGTTTGTTGATACTTGATGCAAAATTGTGCTTAAAATCGAAACCGCTTGCTTTCTGAATAGGGGACTCGCCGAGTCCATGGGGGGACTCGACGAGTCCAAGCGTTTTTTCATTCAACTCACCGTGTCAGTTCATGCGGTCGACGAGTTGGTCATGCAGAGTGCAGTTTTTCGATTGTTGCTGCTGGAAATGGATTAGAAACGTTACCCTAAACTGTTTTGGTGTTTTAAAACTTGTTTTAGTTGGTGTAATGGTTTTTCTAATCCATTTACAATATCTTATATCAAAATCTCATGCTTTGTATGTGTTCATATAATACTTGGAACTTTGATGATCATGGTCATGTTCTTATGAATTTAGAAGATGATAGGAATTATTTGCTGAATTGTTTATGATTAATTCTTGATCATTTATGTGTTTTAATGGAGTCCATAATTTGTCCTCAAGTTATGGATATCCAAAGGTCACTTCTTTTAAACACACATTTAAAACACATAAGTTACATAAAAATGAAGAGTCTTCATTTTTATGAACCTTTAATTCATAAGTTATGAAATGAAAAGTTTTGAATAGTTACAAAACTTGCCCTCAAGTTTTGGAATTTGTAAAGTTTCACACACTTTAATAAACTTTAATTCCAACCCTTAGTGTTTTAATAGTTAAAATTCAACACTTATACTATTCATAACATTAATGGTTAATTATTATATATATGTATAAGAATAAGTCGTTTTACCGTTAGTAGGCCTCATTCACGAAGCCGGTCTATAAGGGGGTATAAGGTTGTTGCCTATAAAATGGCAGCTTAATGGGTGTCCACTCTCACCCATCGCTTTCTTGATCGGTGAAGGGTCATTCACCGAAAGGGTAGGACAATGACTTTAAATTCTCATTAAAAGTATAATGATTATTATAAAGTAACTAAATATTTTAATTCCCAATCATAGTTACTTTAGGAAAAATGTGAACATGGTGCTAGCCCATGGAATTCACACTTTGTACCTTACCAAGTCGTTGGTGGAGCGTGTGTGATTAACCGGCACACTAACTTGGACTAGTTAGGATCACGAAGGGTGATTTAATGTTTGTCATAGATCAATGGAGTGTATGTGGTTAACCGGCACATTGATTAGGTGATAATATTAAGGGTACCAAGTGAATTAGTATGATTATTCACACCTTGTTTTGTGAGGGAACAATCGAGATTGAAACATGCCATTGAAAAGTACAATGAATCTCAAAAGAATCTAGGAATTTCAAGTCCAATTAAAACCTAATAATTCATTTCATTTCTCATGGTGGGAATTGGTGAATCGTCATTCACCTACCTTTCAAATCCAATTACGACATCCCTCTTCTAAGTATAATATATTGTGATTGGATCCTAGCCTTAATGTTACATTTGGGTGTCTTATTAAGGAATCTATATATCTAATCTAAACTTGCTTTCTTCTTTTCAGATGTCTTCCAACAACAATGCTTCGGGCTCTAACCCAACTGGCTCTTTCTCTCTCATGAATCTTTGTGGGAGAGTCATCTTTGATGGTTCCAACTTCATGGACTAGATTAGGAACATCAGGATGGTTACTCGTTATGAGGACATGGAATACGTCCTTAATAAGGAGTTAAAGGAGCTTGATGAGTCCACTGCTACTCCTGAGGAGATCGCTAAATTCTGGACGCATGAAAGAGATGCTACTAAGGTGGCATGCATCACGATGGCCACGATGACAGCGGAGCTCCAAAAGTCCTATGAGGACTTTTACCCTTTTGAGATGCACCATGACCCGATGGAAAGGTACCATCAAAGTGCTCGTCAGGAGCGGTATGAATAATCTCCTCCATGATAACAACCTGCATGAAGGATGGTGAATCCATCACGAGCCACATGCAAAAGATGCGAAGGTATGTGGACCGTTTGCTCAAGCTAAATGTGAACTTTCCTGAGGAGTTGGCAATTGACATCATTTTACACTCCTTACCTTCTTGTTATGACCAGTTTCGTATGACATATCATATGAACAAGGAGGAAGTTACTCTTAGAAAACTTCAAGGACTCTTGAAGACCGTTGAAACCGGTCTTAAGGGTAAGTCGGTTGTTACCTCTACTACTCCTACTCCTTACCTTCTTGTTATGACCAATTTTGTATGACATATCATATGAACAAGGAGGAAGTTACTCTTAGCAAACTTCAAGGACTCTTGAAGACCACTGAAACCGGTCTTAAGGGTAAGTCGGCTGTTACCTCTACTACTCCTACTCCAACATCTACCCCTGTTTTGGCTATCGGGCAAGGCAAAGGGAAAAAGAGGAAGACCCCTTCGAAGGGTACCAAGGGAAAGTCTCTTGAAGGCTCCTCATCAAGGACCAAAAGCGGTTCTGTCACTCCTTCTTCCATTCCCAAGGATGCTGAATGCTACTATTGCCAGGACAAGGGGCACTGGAAGCGAAACTGCCCTAAGTACTTGCAGGATCTAAAGGATGGGAAAGTGAAACCCACCCATGTAGGTATTTACACAGTATTGTCTAATAACTCACCATATTCTAACTCTTGGGTGCTTGATACAGGATGTGGTATTCACATATGTTCTGATTTGCATGGCCTAAGAAGAAGTGAGGATGTGGAGCACGGGAAGATAAACATGATTATGGGAAATAGGAAGGCTTCACCTATTTCCAAGATTGGAGTTTATTCCTTGTTGCTAAGTAGTGGCTTAAAGTAAGATTTCAATAAATGTGTACTCGTCTGAAATGGAAAGAAATATTATTTCTTTTCATGGTTTGTACAAAGAAGGTTTTACCTTTTCGTTTGATAATGAATGTGGTGGTATTAATGCTTTCTTTAATAATGTGTTTTATTTTAAAGCATTACCTTGTGATGGTGTGTATGAAACTGTGTCGGTTGTAGACAACTTAGGAAATAATGTATTGTATATTGATTCTTTTACTAGCCTAGAATAAAGCATCATTGTGGCATTGTCGTCTTAGACATGTAAACAAGAAACACATAGGCCAACTCCAAAAGGATGGAGTCTTGGAATCATTCGACCTTAAATCGGATGATAGTTGTGAGTCTTGTCTACTTGGAAAGATGACAAAGTCACCCTTTACTGGTACTTGTGAACGGGGTGAGGGTTTGTTGGACCTAATACATATTGATGTATATGGACCACTCAAAACTGCCACAAGGGATGCTAATCGGTATTATCTGACTTTTAATTATGCTTTTAGTAGATATGGTTATGTCTACTTAATCAAACATAAGTCAGAAACCTTTGAAAGGTTTACAGAATTTAAACAGGAAGTAGAAAATGAATTGGGCAGGCACATTCAGATGCTTTGATCCGATCGAGGTGGCGAGTATCTTAGTACCGAGCTCCTTGACTATCTTCAGGAGTGTAATATTGTCTCACAATTGACTCCTCCCAGGACACCACAGCTAAATGGTGTAGTTGAAAGGCGTAATCGAACCTTGTTAGACATGGTTCTCTCTATGATGAGTCGAGCTTCGCTACCAATCTCTTTTTGGGGGTATACCTTAGATACTACCACCCATATCCTTAATCCAGTCCCTACAAAGAAGGTTACTAAAACACCTCATGAGATGTGGACTGGGAAGGTTCCCAATTTGGACCACATCAAGATTCGGGGTTGCGAGGCTTTTGTGAGGCGTGAGACTTATGACAAGCTCGAACCTCGAAGTGAAAGGTGTATTTTCAGCAACTACCCACATAAATCCTTCGGTTACCTCTTTTACAGACCCAGTGAGAATGTGGTCTTTGTAGAATGAAGAGGGGTCTCTTTCGTGAGAGAGAGTTTATAAGCCAAGGAGACAGTGGGAGGCAAATTGACCTTGAAAAAAATTCAAGAATCAATTGGTGAAGGAACCTCAGACACTAGCAATCAACCTGAGGGGGAAACTCCTGTTGAGCCAGCTGACGAGTCTGTACCTTCGAGGCGTTCCACACGGGTTAGGAACACACCTGAGTTTTATTATGGTTTTCATATTACTACGGAAGGTGATACATTTATCAGTGATAGTACACTGGTAAATTTGGATGTACCCAGCAATGTTAAGGAAGCCATGGCAGGCCCGAAGTCTGCTAAATAGAAGGAGGCTATGGACAGCGAGATACAGTCCATGTATGACAATCAAGTTTGGAACTTGGTTGACAATGTACCAGGCCGTAAAACAGTCGGGTGCAAATGGATCTTCTAGAAGAAGACCAACATGGAAGGAAAAGTTCACACTTATAAGGCTCGACTGGTTGCGAAGCATTTTACTCAGACTCAGGGTATTGATTATGATGGAACCTTCTCACCGGTAGCAAAGATTAAGTCTATTAGGGTTATGCTAGCCATTGCTGCATTTCATGATTATGAAATATGGCAAATGGATGTCAAAATCGCTTTTCTTAATGGAAAGTTGGCTGAGGATGTGTACATGAATCAGCCAAAGGGTTTTGTCAGTGCAGAATACCCTAATAGAGTGTGCAAGCTTGAGAAATCCATTTATGGGTTAAAACAAGCATCTCGTAGCTGGAATCTTTGTTTCAATGAAAAGGTCAAAGAGTTTGGCTTCTCGAGAAGTGAAGATGAGTCTTGTGTGTATGTCAGAGCTATTGGGAGTATAGTTAGCTTCTTCGTACTATATGTAGATGACATACTACTTATAGGAAACGACATCCCAACCTTGCAGGAGGTTAAGTCCTGGCTTGGGAAGTGCTTTGCTATGAAGGACCTAGGGGAAGCTGCATATATCCTAGGGATAAGGATATTAAGAGAAAGGAGTAAAAGACTAATTGGACTTAGTCAAAGTATCTAATTGGATAAGGTGTTGAAAAGGTTCAACATGCAAAATTCCAAGAAAGGAGATTTACCGATCCAAAGCAATGCCAAAATGAGTAAGACTCAAAGTCCAAGTACAAAGGCTGAGATAGCAGAGATGAGTCGATTACCGTATGCTTCCGTTGTGGGCTCGATCATGTTTGCTATGACTTGTACCCACCCTGATGTGGCCTTTGCTTTGAGCATGGTCAGCAGATATCAGGGGAACCCTAGCAGGGCTCATTGGACCGTGGTAAAGAACATTCTCAAATACCTGCTGAGGACTAAGGATTAGATCCTTACCCTTGGTGGGAGTGATGAATTGAGAGTATTAGGGTATAGTGATGCTAGTTTTCAGACAGATATGAATAACTTCTGCTCTAAGTCGGGCTGGGTCTTTACCCTAAATGGAGGGGCAATTTCTTGGAAGAGTTCCAAGCAGGAGACAGTGGCCGATTCGACTTGTGAATCAGAGTATATAGCAGCGAGTGAAGCAACAGAGGAGGCGATATGGCTGAAGAACTTCATCGAAGACCTTGGAGTTGTACCAGCTATTAAGGAGCATATGGAGATTTTCTGTGACAGCAATAGTGTGGTTGCCTTAGCCAAGTAACCGAGAGATCATGGCAGATCCCGACACATTGACATAAAATATCACTTCATAAGACACAAGATAGAAGAAGGACTCCTCGTCGCAAAGAGGGTATCATCAGATGAGAACCCTGTAGATCCTCTTACGAAGGGACTGACAAGGGTTAAGCATTTGCACCATGCGAGGCGCATCAGGTTGAGGGACGATATTAGTTTTACAGATTAGATAGCCTTTTCTGAAACTTGTAAAATGTAATCGACGTTTGATGATGAGTAAAATTTGTGATTTATTTATGAGTAAAGTGTTTCTATCATTGTCAATTATTTACTATTGTTTCAGTTTTGCATGTTTTGACTTCCAGAATAATTAATTTATTCAAACCTCCACAATCGGTCATACGTTGGAAGTAGGTATGAATCAAGATTGTCATGCATGAATTGGGTTTGTAGATGGCTAAAGGTATTTAGACATAGCAATCTTTGCTACAACATTCATGAGTACTCATAAGTTATGAGTATTGGAATAAACCCACGCTCACTTGTATCACTTCATGGAATTTATCTTGAGTGATCGTGAGAAGATAATATCATATAAGTCTTCAAACCTAGAGATATGAGTTGTTACCTATGAGTTGGCTGTGCATTGATTGCACGAAAACGCATCAGTAACTTGATGTTATAAAACGTGCCTTTGTGTGCAATTCAACAAGTAGTAGAACAAGCATATGAGTCAAAGTTTAACTATTCTTTCTAGAAATAGAAGCGATATATGGGCCCCTTGATGATTTTTTGTTGACCCATGTACTGGGCCCGGTCAGAACTAAATTGATGTGTTCAGTTAAGTTCTCTATCAAACAAATCGAAAATCGGGAAACAACTACCAGACAATAAGCAAGACATTGTTCCATGTGTTTGTCCGGATGATATCATGAGAACAGAGGATTATATGATCACTTATCTAAAATGGTGCTTCATAGTTCAACAGAGTTTTCGAGAGCTACGATTGCCGGTTGGTTCCTGAAGTAATATAGGCAAATATAGTTATTAGACTTATCCAAGTGGGAGTCTGTTGGATAAGGTGTCTAAGTCCATAACTTAGTTGGTATATACTTGACTAGACCCGGCATGGTCCATTTGGGTTGTTCTTCACCCAAACGATTTATGGATAATATTATGAGAATTGTATACTTATGTTTTATTAATATATTATAAGTTATAATATATTAATATAAAGTCATGTTATTAAATTAAGTTTTAATCTTAAATTAATTATGAATTGATTTAGTGATTAAAAGGAAGACTAATTAAATCCTGGGCTATTATATTTATATGGTGTGGGCTAACACTCATTTGGGAATGGGCTTAGCTTATATGGAAGTCCATGGATGATACATGGAGCTTTTAACCCATGGATCCTTGGAAGAGGAAAAGACATGGGTTATTAGGGTTTAGCCTAATCATCTACACTATATAAACAAGCCTATGTTACATGAATTGACACCCTAGTGTGTGTGAGAAGTGGTGGCCGATTTCTAGTGCAAAGTATACACTTTCATAAGGTTTTCTAAGTTTGTGGTGATTTGTGATTTCCACTTGAGGCATTCACATTATTGGTGCTTGGCTCTCAAACTCCAAGGAATCAACACTCATCAAAAGGTATGTAATTCATCTAGTTCTTTTATGTTTAAAAGTTCCCCATGCCATGCTAGATAAGTTATAAACCTTGGAAAACAAATTTTGCATGTATTTTAGACAAACATAGATCCAAGGTTTATTAGGGTTGCATGTACACTTAGGAAGTGTTAGAATGCTCAAAACCCAACATAAGTGATATCAAGAATGTGATAACGGGCAGTCTAAAACATGTGTAAAGGACTAACTCTGAATTGTCTAGATTCTGTGATCAATGTGCTGGTAGGCACGAAGGATTTGACAGTGTGGATTTAGATAGGATTGTTTGGACTGACCATACGACGCTCGGGTAGATTGAGAACTGAGATAAAAATGGGAACCCACAAGATACACTAAATTAATGCGCATCTAGAAATGTGGCTTAACGTTTCCTTGATGTACAAACTTATGTCCTTCATTCTGGTTCTGATAGGGCGACTGGGGGGGGGGGGGGGGTTCTGATAAAGTAGGTATGTAGAAACTATTTTCTTGCTTTCTATCTGTCAATCATATGTTGCCTCCTCTGCGTGATCGGAAGATCCGACCTGGATTGCAACATATGCAACTCCATTTCTATGCACCTCCTTATCTATGAAATTCTTTCTATCTGTTAGCCATACGCTATCCCCTCTGCTTGATTAGAAGATCCGACCTAGGACACAACATATGCAACACCCTACTATCTCTATAACCCTTTATCTCTGTTAGTCATATGTTGTCCCCTCTGCGTGATTGAAAGAGATCCGACTTGGGACACAACATATGTATCTATCTCTAAATCTAACTTCCTCCTTAATAATTATTTACTCACATAAAGTAAGGAGTCCTTAGGAAGTTCTTGATAACTAGGGTATATCGGGAAGTGGGGAACACGTTCTAGTGAAACTAAAATTAAACCATTTAAGAGGTTGCCTATAGATCTCGTTGCTTTATTTTAGTGGAAAACAATACAAGTGGTCGTCGTCAGCAAAATAGTTTACTTAGAAAAGGTTGTCAATATCCTTCGTGTTTAATGGACAACAATACCGACAATTGACCGCATCTATTCATGAAGGTGAAGGTACTGATAAACAAAGTTAAGAATGTCTCACAACTTTGATCCCAAATATTTTTGTTTTTGTTAAATTTGTTCATAGTTTTCCTCTATGCACAAATTTAGGGGGAGAATTTAAAAAAAAATCAAAATCCAAAAATAGTGTTATTCCTGTTTTATTTCTTGTTAAAAAAAAATCAAAAATCCAAAAATATTTTTGTTTCTGTTTTAATTTGTGTGCTAAGTTTTCTTTTAGTTTTGTTTTGTCTTGAAGAGTGAATTTAGGTGTAGATGAGACTCATGGAGACTGTATCAAGATTTCCGAGCCAAAGTTTCATCCATGATCATCAAAGAATTCTCATTCAAAGGAGCAACAAATGAAGATTATTCTTTCAACATTCAATTTTTCAACCCTAAAAGTAAGGTGAAGCTGCACTTAAAGATTATGTGATGCATTGAAGCCTCCTTAATCAGTCTGCTGCTATCTCTAACTTGTTGAAGTGATCCAGTAGATTTGTTCTCTCTAAAGATTCTCAAGCTGAAAGCGCTATCTTTCAAGAATCAGTACATCAAGCCTCCTCACCCAATGTGCGTTCAAAGTCAATTTTTTTAAGAAAAGCCAGCTACCTTTTTAGGAGGAGCCTGTTGGGTCAATTAAGAAAAGAAAGCTGTAAACCAAGGGGGAGATTGTTGGGTCAAAAATATGGTTTATACTTTGCTTTTCTAGAAAAATGTATTTTTATGTATAGGACAGTAAACAGCTCAGTGTTTACGATTATATATATGTTTACGGTCAATGTTTACGGTTGTGTTTACGACCGTAAACAGGTTTACGGCCGTATACATGTTTATGGTCCATGTTTCCCAACTATATATAGGTTGAGGGGTGATAGAGAGTGTACAGTCTAGAGGAGCTTATGTGTGTGTATTCTAAGGTGTTCTAGATAGAGAAACTAGAGAGAAGAACAAATGTGTGTTAGTATGTGTGAATGTCATGTAAAGGATCATCATTCTATTCATCAATACATTGAGATTCATATTATTCTTATTCTCCTTCTCTTCTATTTGATCTGTCGTCATCCATTTGATTGGGATTCCACACCATCAAATGGATCTGATTGATACACACGCGTTTTGGGGACTTACATGTTACCCCCTTTTGGGTCAAGTTGGTAAGTGGTTTGGCGATCTTGGAGAAGTTTTGGATGAACCTTCGGTAGTAACCAACAAGGCCTAAGAATTGATGGATTTCTGTAGGCGTCCTTGGTGCTGATTAGTTCTCGATCACCTTGACTTTGGAAGGATTCACGTGTATCCCTTCCTTGCTTACCACATGTCCGAGGAAGCCTACTTCTCGGATCCAGAATTCGCACTTTGAGAATTTTGCATATAATTTTTCCACCCTCAATGTCTCTAATACTTCTCGTAGGTGCTGGTTGTGCTCTTCCTTACTCCTAGAATAGACCAGTATGTCGTCTACGAAGACAATCAAAAACTTATCTAAGTGGGGCCGACACACCCGGTTCATCAGGTCCATGAACACCGTAGGCGTGTTCATTAATCCGAAGGGCATCACTACAAACTCGTAGTGAACATCGCAGGTGTGTTCCTGGACCCGTAGTTTATGGTATCCTGAACTCATATTGATTTTTGAAAAGTAAGTTGCTCCTTGGAGTTGGTCGAAAAGTTCGTCGATCCGGGGTAGAGGGTATCGGTTTTTGATGGTATGCTTATTTAGCTCGCGGTAGTCGATGTACATGCAGAACGATCCATCCTTCTTTTCACAATTAGAACTGGTGCTCCCCAAGGTGAGAAGCTTGGTCTGATGAACCCTTTGCTTAGCAGTTTGTTTAGCTGGCTGGATATTTCTTGCATCTTGGCTGGCACTAGACGGTATGGCGCTTTGGCTACGGGGGTAGCGCCGAGAATTAGGTCGATTCGGAATTTGAACTGTCGTGCGGGTGGAACTCCAGGGAGGTCTTTTAGGAATACGTCAGGGAAATTACAGACCTCCGGAATGTCCTTGATGTCTTTCACCTCCTGCTTCTCGTTCACTACATGGGCTAAGAAGGTGTGGTATTACTTGCGGAGATACTTTTGGGCTTTGACATAAGAGATGATTT
This sequence comes from Lactuca sativa, assembly GCF_002870075.4. NCBI lineage: Eukaryota > Viridiplantae > Streptophyta > Magnoliopsida > Asterales > Asteraceae > Lactuca > Lactuca sativa. The sequence continues at coordinate 169,710,253 of NC_056624.2, read as the reverse complement.
GTAGGATGGCACTAGGTTTTTCGCCATAAAGGAAGAGAGTTTTTCCATTTGGCAGATTTAGGTGAACGACCCTTTCGTAACATAGAATGTTAACACGATTAGAACTTAGCTAATCCATGCCAATGATGATGTCAAAGCTTTTTATTGAAACTGACATTAGATCGATTTAGAATGAATGGTTGTTTAGAGTAAGGGTACACCCTTTGTATATATCGTTAGTGCTTTCTGTCTTTCCATTTTCCATTTCTACGACGTATGTATCTTTTAGTAATTGGGGATTTTGTTTTAGTAATTTTTTGAATTTGTGGCTAACGAAACTCCTCTCCACTCCACTATCGAATAACATACATGCATATGAGTTATTGAGGAGAAAATGTACCAGTAACCACCATGGGATCTTCCATAGCTTCCCCTTGCCCTAAGACCAAGACCCTTCCAACACCGCTAGGATTTGCGTTCTTTGCCTTTGGGCAATCTCTTTTGAAGTGTCCGGTCTCCCCACAGCCGTAGCAGGATCGGCTTGCCCCAACTTTGGCGGCCGAGGTGGCTTGTTGGGCTGGCGCCTTGCAGAATCGGGTGGTATGCCCTTTCTTGTTGCAGTTGCGACAGTGTATCTCTCGACAAGGACCGGTGTGGTGAAAGTTGCACTTGTTACATTTAGGGAGGATCCCAGCATACTACCTCAGGGGTGCTGGAGCAGCAAGGGTAGTGGCAATGTGAACCGCCACCATTTGTTGTTTCTTGGCCGAATCCAGAGTTGGCTGGCTCTTCTTGTTGTTCCGGAACTTTCTTTTGTTGTTTCCCCCTTTTTCTTGATCAGGGGTGGCTGCCACAATGCCATGGCTGGCCCTATGGTCGATGAGTTTTTGTGCTAATTGCTTGGCACTGTCAAATGTAGTTGGTCTTGAGGCCAACACGCTCCCTTGAATCTGGGGGGTTAGCCCCCAAATGTATTTTTCCACCTTTTTACTCTCCGGGGTGACCAAAATGGGACGTAGTATGGCCAGACCGCTGAACCTGGCCGTGTAAGATGCGATATCAGACTCGGTCATCTTGAGGCCCCATAGTTCCTGTTCCAATTTCTGGACTTCACCCCTTGGGCAATATTCGGTGAGCATAAGGGCCTTCAAATCCTCCCAGTTCATTGCATTCGCCACTGGGAGGGTCAAAGACTTTACCTGACCGTTCCACCAGGTAAGAGATCAGTCAGTGAAAGTGCAAGCTGCAAACTTGACCTTGCTAGCTTCAGGACATGGACAAATTTCGAAGACTGATTCATTCTTCTCGAACCATTGCATCAAGGTAATGACGCCCTCGCTTCCGTAGAAGGATTTGGGTTTGCTATTTGTAAAGTCTTTGTAGGAACACTCTTTTGAGCATCCATGACTGTCGCCTTAGTTAGAGTTGGTGGCTCCATTTCCCGATCAACCTGCACCATTCTTACCAATTTATGACATTGCAGCTACCACGGCTGCAGTTACAGCAGCTTGGAACATGGCGGGGTCAAACTGCGGTGGTGGTGGAGTTGGTGGCGGAGGTGGTGCGTTGTTGGAAGGTCTGGGATTTTTCCATGGTGGCATAATTCTGCCACAAGTTTTTAAAGACGAAAAGATGGTAATCCTTTAATAGTAGCGACAAGTCGGTTGCTATTGAACTAAACTATCTGGGTTATGTTCCGACTTTTTAAAGCAATTGCAAGCAACTTTATGTTGGAAAATTCATATGTTTTAATCTCATGAATTTAGTATTAGTGTCTTCGAGAATTCTTGTGACTTGATATATGCTAGGTCCTTGATATTGCCATAGTTATACACATTTTTAGGCAATATTCATTTACATTTTTGTTAATATTTTGGTTATTTGCATAGAATAATGGTACTTATAAGTTTAAATTGTTATTTGCAGCCAAAGAGAAGCATTTTCGAAGATAGGGACTGAAATTGACAGAATATGGAACTTTGGAGATTGAAGAAAAGAAGAATGAAAAAAATCAGCAAAAGACGCACTCACGATGTGAATAGTTCATGATTCACGATGTGAGTGGAGAATTCTAGAAGATATGCATGCGGGTGAAAGAGTCCTTGCCAAACATGCTTATCTCATATTCATGACATGGATCTTTATGGTTCACGACGTGAACATGGGAAATCAGAAAACTATAAATTCCCTTGCCCATTACGACTTGGGAGACTTTTTTCTGATTGGAGAGTTTCCTAAAGACGACTTTTAGCAGAGGAGAAGTTCTGGAAAAAGGTTTTCAACACCAAAGGAGTAGAGGTTCATAATTTAGTTTATTTATTTGATACTTATGAACATGTCTGCCTATTTAGTTTGTGCTTTTTTGTTAGTTGCTATTATGAGCAGCTGAATCTAGCTACTCTTGTCTAGCTAGATGAAGCTTCTAACTTATGAATAACTTAATTTTACATGGATTTATTTAGTTGGTGAATTGCTTGTGTTGATTTAATGTTACCTAGCATGCTTATGTTTGTTTCTTTAGTTGCTTAAATTAATGTTCTGTGTAGCTTAGTGATCATTAGTGAACATTAAATTGTTAGAGCTAGGATTGACCAACCTTAGTTAGTAATTAAAGTAAATAAATTTAGTTGTGCTAGAGAATGTAGATTATGACTATAATTGCGTTTGCATAATAAATCTTGCATAGCATATTCATAATCATAATTGGTTCTGTATTTAATTGTGTGTGACCATACATAGTTTTACATGAATTAATTAATTATTAGTGAAGTTAGAATTAAATTACTAATATAATAATAACCGACTTGATAATCCATAATTATTAGCTAGCCATAAGGACGAAGTGGATTCCAACTAGAAAGGAGTGCTTTTAATTAATTGATTGAATTCTATGATTTAAGTTCATCTGGTCTGGCAAAATCAGATAAAACCCCATCTTTGCTCTAAAATTAGGTTAATTTAGTAGTAGATAAATAAATTAGTTAACACCGTTCCCTGTGATCGACACCCAACTTACCCAACTATTCTATAATTCGACTAGGTACACTTCCTAGGTGCATTTTAGTTATTTAAGGTAGTTAGATTATAAATTATAAAATTAGTGTGTACTATTGTGCACATCAGTCCTTCTACAATCGCTTAGTGTATGCTTGTTATGAGTAATTAAGATCAAATAGATCGTTGATTCTAATGGATTTGCCCTAAGCCCACAACAAAACAAGGAATGGGACCTAAAGCGGAACCACCACTTCTAAACCGATAGAATCTTAATTATATACAACTTTATTGCCTACACCAAGTAGTTGTAGACTCACCATAAGCAACGACATATATTATTATGAATTTAGAGATCACACTCCCAATGAAATAAAATATGCATGCCAATTCCATTGATATGTTTTTAGTACATAGAGTTTGAAAACATTTGACCTTGCTGCAGGTCTACATCACATCAATGCAAGGAAAAGTTTTGACATCATTACGCTCCTTTGATTAGTGTAACCACTTAATCGCAGGACTAAGCATACACACAGAGAAGAGTAGCACCAACGCATACTCCTAAACATAATCTATAAAGATTTGTGAGTAGTGTGGACCCTACTCACGGCGACCAATCCCCTGCGGCCCTTGAGACGAAGTTGAGGCGCCCTATAGTTCTGCTAACCGGCGCTCAGCTGCGATCAGTTTCTCCTCGAGAGTCGTGTGTCTCTCTTGATAGTCCCTTACCTCTGCCCGAGTGGCGGTAAGGTCCTCAATGAGTTGTTCCATGGGATAGTATTCTATTTCTAAGTCTCGAGTACGTGCATCGGTGGCTTTTGCAGTAGCGCTAAGCTGCTGCACTTGATCCACTATTTCCGTATTCTGATCCCCTAGGTTCGTGATTTGCTGGATCACAACTAGGAGGGCTTTGTCAGCCGGTCCCCCATGGTTGAGGTCATAGTAACCTCATTGATCGCCAAATGGTGATCGTTGCCGCTGATGACGACTCCACCACTCGATCACTGATGCCTAATGGGGATCAGGTCCGTTGTAGCCAAAACGGTTCACAGGAACCCTGGCTATATAAGGAAGTGTAACGTCGTGGAAATTCAAAACAATTTTTCATTTTTCATTCATAAAATTATATATCATATTGTTCAACACCAATTATTCATTTAACAAAGTTTTCAAAATCATTACATAAAATCCAGGATCCATAGTAGCTCTTCCCAAAACATAGTGTGCATGTTCAATCATGTCGATGCCTTCTTGCGGTCCTATGAAGTACCTGAAACACATATCACATAAATGGTAAGCACGCATGCTTAGTGAGTTCCCCAAAATACCACATACATACAACTAGCCACTCGTGGCTACAGCTCTACGAGACCTTCCGGTCAATGTGTCTCAGGGGCCTTCCGGTCCCACAATCTGAGTAGACCTTCTGGTCCTACTCTATCGAACTTCCGGTCCGTACCATATTGACCTTCCGGTCCATGCACTGTTCACCTTCCAGTCCCCACACTGTTGACCTTCCGGTCCAAACCCTGTTGACCTTCCGGTCCATATCATACTGACCTTCCGGTCCATACCATGCTACTGATAACATACATAACATATACATATAACATAGAAACATATATCAGATACTCGTCATAGCAGATAAGACCTTCCGGTCACACATAATTACCATTCTAGGTAAGGTATAGTGAGAAGACTCACCTCGTATGTTGTCTAGTAACTCACATGCTCAATATCCCCGAACTTGAAACAATGACCTAGCCCCAGCCTAATCACATAAAGTAAATATCTCAAATGAATAACGGCTCTCAAGGCTAGACTAATCCCTTCCTATGTTCTCTCAGAAGGCTAAAAGACCATTTTACCCCTCTAATGGTCCAAAAGTCCACATGTTGACCAAACCTTAAAAGTCAACGAAAGTCAACTATAGGGAGGCATGCTGCACGTACCAGCTCTGTACGTGGGGCGTACTCCGTGGTCATCCAGAATTATGGAACTCGACTCCCTACACGGCGCGTACTGGGATTATGCCCAGCGTAAGTCCCAATTTCATACTTTCTTGATTTTTGGTCTGAATAGATTAAGACATAAGCTCATATCTCAGATCCAGGCACTCTACTGACTCTTAAGCCATAAAGTCGAAACCTTTAAGCCTTTGCATGGCTGTAAAGGTCACCAATCACTTCAAACACATATCCTCTTTCCCCATTAAGCCCTAATCTCATGCATGATTTAATCTTAACGTCCAAGATTGGATTTTTATGGATTTATAACAAAAAATACACTAAAATGGGGGTAGATCAAGGTCCTTAGAGTTCCTTTGCTCAATAAGTATCCACCTTTGGGACTAAAACCCTAAAAATGCTCGTATATGATGTTTATAACAAAAGAGTGGTAAAGTTTGTAGCTTTTTACCTTTGTGAGAAGCTCCCCACTCAGTTTAGCTCAGATCTAGAAGCTTAGACTCCAATCTTTCCTCTTCAAGGTCTTCTTTTCTTCTTCACAAGCACATAATGACACTTTCAAGCTCAAATACACACACACAAGTTTAGAACGAAGGTTTAGCTCTTTTAGGGTTTCAGTCTCTGGAAATGGAGGTTGGGATGGAGGCCATATCATTCCTTTTATAGTGCTCATGTCTCATTTAGGGTTTTGACTTTTGAGTATAGGCCCATTACGCGCAAGATAACTATGGTACACCCAGCGTACCGGGTAGGATCTGCTTCAAAGGCATGTCCATGGGTACGTGCATCATACTCTTCAGTATGCCCAACATACCCACTTGCCACCATTTTCTATTTTGGGCTAATTTTGACAACTTGGAAAAGAAGAAGGATTAAAGAGATATACCTAAATTTCAGGATATTATAATTCTCCCCCACTAGAATCAGACTTCGCCCTCGAAGTCTAATGCCGTAAATAACTCCAGATGCGGCTCCCGCATCTCTGAATCTAGCTCCCAAGTTAGCTCGGACCCTCTCCGATGTTGCCACTGGACCTAAACCGGAGGCACCTCCTTGTTCCTCAGAACCTTCATCTTCTTATCTAGTATCGTGATCGGTCTCTCGATGTGATTCAGGCCCGTGTCTACCTAAATATCCTCCAATGGTACTTCCGATGTCTCATCGGCTATACACTTCCTCAACTGAGATACATGGAAGGTATCATGGATCTGACTCAATTCCTCGGGTAGCTCTAAATGGTATGTTACCTTGCCCACTCTAGCGATCACCCTGAAAGGACCAATGTATCGGGGCCCCGACTTTCCCCTCTTCCTGAACTGGATCACTCCTTTCCAAGGAGATACCTCAGGAGTACAAAGTCTCCAACCTGGAACTTGAGCTCTAATCGTCGCCTATCCGCATAACTCTTCTGGCAACTCTGGGTTGTCAGTAACCTATGCCTGACCTGCTAAATCTACTTCGTCATCTTAAGCACTATCTCAGTGCTATCCATCACTCGTTGCCCTACCTCTCCCCAACAGATGGGGGTCCGACACCTCCTCCCATATAAAAGATCAAAGGGAGGCATACCAATACTCGAATGGTGATTGTTGTTGTAAGAAAACTCAGCCAAGGGTAGGTATGTATCCCAACTTCCACCAAAGTCCATGACACATGCTCAAAGCATGTCCTCAAGCGTCTATATCATCCGCTCACTCTGACCGTCCGTCTGTGGGTGATAAGCAGTACTGAAGTGCAATCTCGTACCCAACTCCTCATGAAACTTCTTCCAGAGCTTGGAAGTGAAACGTACATCTCGGTCTGACACAATCAAGATCGGCACTCTGTGCCGAGACACAACCTCTCTCACATACATATCTGCCAGTGGATCTGTAGAAGGGCTCTCACCGATAGAAAGGAAGTGAGCATTCTTCGTCAGCCGATCCACAATCACCCAAATTGCATCAACACCCCTCGCGGTTCACGGAAATTTGGTGATAAATTCATAGAAATATGTTCCCACTTCTACTGGGGAACCTCTAGTGGCTGCAACTTACCACGCGAACGCTGGTGCTCGGCCGTAACCCGGTAACAGGTGAAGCATCTCTCAACTACCCATGCAACATCCATCTTCATACAGGGCCACCAATAATCTCTCTTTAGATCCAAATACATCTTAGTGGCCCCTGCATAGATCAAGAATCTCGATTTGTGTGCCTCCTCCATCAGTATGCTACGTGCCCCGCCCGTAAACGGCACCAAAATCCGGCCGTGAAAGATCATAAGCCCTCGGCTATCAGTAACAAACTCGGACACCTGTCCAATCACCCGCTCTCTCTTGCAGTTCTCCGGTCTCACAGCCTCTTCCTGGGCCTCTCTGATGGTGTCCAATACCAGAGTCATCACCATCATCCTCATGCATATATCTCTAATTGGGGAACTCTCCGCCCTGCGACTTAGGGGATCGGCTACAACATTAGCCATGCCCGGATGGTACAAGATCTCATAGTCGTAATCCTTTACCACATCCAACTATCTCCTCTGGCGCATATTCAGGTTGGGATGATCCATCAGATTCTTCAAACTCTTGTGGTCCGTGTATATGGTACACCGAACCCATACAAATAATGGCGCCATATCTTGAGGGTGAACACCACTGCCCCTAACTCTAAATCATGGGTGGGGTACCTCGTCTCATGAAACTTTAGCTACCTCGATGCGTATGCTATCACGTGCCCACTCTGCATGAGCACCGCACCCAACCTTGATATAAATGCATCGCAGTAAACCACGAAATCCTCCATTCCTTCGGGAAGGGATAACACCGGGGCTTCGCACAGTCTCTGACGAAGAGTCTCAAACGTGGTCTAATGCTCTGGACCCCAAGTAAAAGCAACGCCCTTCCGGGTCAATCTGGTGAGGGGAACGGCAAAATCTTGGAGAAGTAATAAATCTCCGATAGTAGCCGGCCAACCCCAGAAAACTCCTGATCTCGGTGGGGGATCTCGACACCTCCCAACTCATAACAACCTCAATCTTGGCCGGATTGACCAATATCCCATTCTTATTAACGAGATTTCCCAAGAACTGGACCTCTCGTAACCAAAAATCACACTTGGAGAATTTGGCATAAAGCCTGTCCGATCTGAATACTCCAAGAATCTCCCTCAGATGCGCCTTATGTTGCTCTCTGGATCTTAAATACACTAGAATATCGTCGATGAACACAGACACCGATCGATCCAACATCGGCCTACATACTCGGTTCATGAGATCCATGAACACTGCTGGTGCATTGGTGAGCCCAAAAGGCATTACCACGAAATCGTAATGCCTATAACGAGTCCTAAACGCCGTCTTCTGGATATCCTCATCTGGCACCCTCATCTGGTGATATCCATACCTCAAGTCTATCTTGGATAACCAAGAAGCTCCCGACAACTGATCGAACAGATCGTCGATCCTCGGTAGTGGATATCGGTTCTTGATTGTCAACTTGTTTAACTCCCGGTAATCAATGCACATCTAGTGTGAACCATCCTTTTTCTTGACAAAAAGGATCGGTGCTCCCCACAGCGAGCTACTCGGTTGGATGAATCCCTTCCCCAACAGCTCCTGAAGGGGATAACTCTTGCATCTCCGGTGGTGCAAGGAGATAGGGTGCCTTGGCAATAGGCACTTCCCCGAAACCAAATCGATGCGAAACTCCAACTGCCTCTCGGGAGGCACACCCGGTAACTGCTTGGGGAACACATCTAGAAACACTCGCACTATCGAAACCTCATTGACAAAACTCAACCTCTTTGCGGCGACTCGTGTATCCATCACATAGGCTACAAACTCTCTACAACCCTGCTGTATACTCTGTCTCGCTCTAGAAGGCGAGCAAAATGCTGACCCAGATCGGGTACCCTCGCCATACACCATAAGTACTCCCCCACTAGGGTCTCGTATGGTCACCAACTGACGCTCGCAGTCGATAACAGCTCCGAATCGGCTCAACCAGTCCATACCCACGATGACACAGACATTCCCCATCGTAATCGATACCAAATCTATCGGGAACTCAACAACGAAAATCTCGAGTACACATCCTCGAATCACATCAGTAGCAAAAACCGCTCGCTCTTCAGCTATAGAAACTTGCAGAGGTCGACTCAACGCCTCTCGTTGAACACTGATGTGCTGACTAAAAGCTAATGACATGAAAGATCGACTCGCACCTGAATCAAATAACACCAAATTAGGTACAAAATTCACAAGGAAAGTACCTATGCATACCACAATATAAGCACAATATCTCGAACTCAGTATAAGCATAAGAATACATACCGGCCATAACATCAGGTGCTGTGCTGACCTCCTCCGCTGTCATCTAGATGGCTCTCCCCCGTGCCTTCGGTGCCTTGGCCTTCGCTGGCCAAACCTTAGTAGCTTGTGCAGCAGTAGGGGAAAATCCATGTAACAGCTGCAGGCACTCGGCCCCCCGGTGGCCAGTCTGGTTGCAATGAAAGCAAACCATGAATCCCTTGGGGCAATCCTTGGCTATATGCCCCTCCTTGACAAATTTGTAGCAAGCACCTGCTCGACAAACTCCATCATGTCCCTTACCGCACTTCCCACAAGTGCGGCCCTTCTGGCCTCCAGATCTCGTATCGGCGGGCTTTGCCCGCTTGGCTGTCAGTTGAGACTGCATCGGCCGCCTGTCCCTCCTCTAAGACTCGGCCTCCTCCCTGGCCTGAGTCTCTAGCTCAATCTCCTTCTTCCGAGCATTTGCCTAGAGCTCGGAAAATATTCGGTACGTCGAGTTTTCCATGATCTCCCAAATGTCTCTCCTCAGTATGCTCAAATATCGACTCATGTGTGCCTGCTCGGTAGACACGTGCTCAGGGAAAAACAATTCCCTCTCATGAAACATCCGCGTGATCACCGTCACAGACTCCGTCCCCTGCTTGAGGGACAAGAACTCCTAGGCCAAACGTTCCCACTCTACCGTGGGAACATACTCGTCTCTGAACATAGTGGTGGACCTCTCCTAGGTCACCGCGGTAAGCTCTACAGGAGTCAGATCTGCCGTCACAAACTTCCACCAGTCCTTCGCTCCCAACCGAAGCTGGTTGAACGCGAACCGTACTCTCAAATGTTTTGGATAGGAACAAGTGTATAAACATCCCTCAACGTCAGAGATCCAACTCATCGCGACTATCGGATCCTGTGTCCCATCAAACTCTGGTGGCTTCGTGTTGCTGAACTCTCGGTACAGCTACGAGTCACCCCCTGTGGCCTAGCAGCTGTGAGAGCTACAGTGGCTGCAGCAGCAACAACCTCCATAAAAGCAGCGTATCGCTCATTGAACATCTCAATCAACGTGGTCTTAATAGACCCAAACATCTCTGGTATGGCCTCTCGTATAGCTGTGGCCACCTCATCATGAATCATGCTGCGAATCTCGCCATCGCTGACTCCGCTGGTCTCTGGTGTGTGACGTGTACCCACCATGATGTCTCTGAAATGCAGCATAAAATAAATCAGAGACTCGTTCGAGCATACTCGCACTTGATCTCCCAATCCTACTTGTTCCTTAGTATCCTAAGGATTCTTACTTGCACTGCTCACTGATCCAGTGTTTCCAGTAGTGCGGGTCCTATACTACCTTCTACACCACATCAGTATTCACCTCAAGTCCTCCTCCTAGGATTCTAGATCACAAGTACTCTACATCTTATCACAAAAAGGCCACTTTCTAGTTGACCTCTCATAAGCTCCTCTCTGCTACCTACTCACTCTCATAGTAACTCATAGTAGCAGTAACTCCTAGGCTAAGGCATCACAAATCAGGCCACTCTAGTCCTAGATATGAATACCTAGCCTACTCTCTAGCATGCATAACATATCACATAATATTTCATAACATATAACGTAAGGGTATTTTGGGAAATCACCGTTCGGGTGCTGGATGATTGTACACACTGCTCCTTTTCACTTTCTTGAAAATCTTTTACTTATCTTAGAAAATCATTTTTTTTGAAAACTTGCCTGAAATCCTCAGTTTGAGTTCTGATATGCCCGAAGGTGTATCCGAATCCCTCAAACCAAGGTTCTGATACCAACTTGTAACATCATGGAAATTGAAAACAATTTTTCATTTTTAATTCATAAAAACATATATATCATATTGTTCAACACCAATTATTCATTTAACAAAGTTTTCAAAATCAACACATAAAATCCAAGATCCACAGTAGCTCTTCCCAAAAGATAGTGTGTCTGTACAATCATGTCGTTGCCTTCCCGCGGTCCTCTGAAGTACCTGAAACACACATCACATAAACGGTAAGCACGCATGCTTAGTGAGTCACCCAAAATACCACGTACATACAACTAGCCACTCGCGGCTACAGCTCTACGAGACCTTCCGGTCCATGTGTCTCATGGGCCTTCTGGTCCCACAATCTAAGTAGACCTTCCGGTCCTACTCTGTCGACATTCCGGTCCATACCATATTGTCCTTCTGGTCCATACACTGCTGACTTCCGGTCCATACACTATTGATCTTCTGGTCCACACACTGTTGACCTTCCGGTCCATAGCGTGTTGACCTTCCAGTCCATATCATACTGACCTTCTGGTCCATACCATGCTACACATAACATGCATAACATATACATATCACATAGAAACATATATCACATACTCTTCATTGCACATAAGACCTTTCGGTCACACATAATTACCACTCTAGGTAAGCTATAGTGAGAAGACTCACCTTGTATGATGTCTAGTATCTCACGTGCTCGATATCCTCGAAATCGAAACAATGACCTAGCCCCCGCCTAATCACATAAAATAATTATCCCAAATCAATAACGAATCTCAAGGGTAGACTAATCCCTTCCTATGTTCTCTCAGAAGGCTAAAAGACCATTTTACCCCTCTAATGGTCCAAACGTCCACATGTTGACCAAACCTTAAAATTCAACGAAAGTCAACTGTAGGGAGGTATGTTGCACGTACCAGCTCTGTACGCCGGGCATACTCCGTGGTCATCCAGAATCGTGGAACTCGACCCCCCACGCAGTGCGTACTGGTATTACGCCCAACGTAAGTCCCAGTTTCATACGTTCATGATTTTTAGTCTGAATAGATTAAGACATAATCTCATATCTCAAATCCAGGTACTCTATTGACTCTTAAGCCATAAATTCAAAACTTGTAATCCTTTGCATGGCTGTAAAGGTCACCAATCACTTCAAACACATATCCTCTTTCCCCATTAAGCCCTAATCTCATGCATGACTTAATCTTAAGGTCCAAGATTGGATTTTTATAGATTTATAACACAAAATACATTGAAATGGGGTAGATCAAGGTCCATGGAGTTCCTTTGCTCAAAATGTCTCCACCTTTGGGACTTAAACCCTAAAAATGCTCCTATATGATGTTCATAACAAAAGAGTGGTAAAGTTTGAAGCTTTTTACCTTTGTGAGAAGCTCCCCACTCAGTTTAGCTCAGATCTAGAAGCTTGGACTCCAATTTATCCTCTTCAAGGTCTTCTCTTCTTCTTCACAAGCACACAATGACACTTTCAAGCTCAAATACACACACAAGTTTAGAACAAAGGTTTAGGTCTTTTAGTGTTTCACTCTCTGGAAATGGTGGCTAGGATGGAGGCCATAACATTCCCTTTATAGTGCTCATGTCTCATTTAGGGTTTTGAGTTTGGGCCCATTACGCCCAATGTAACTATAGTACGCCCAGTGTACCGGGTAGGATTCGCATCAAAGGCACGTCCATGGGTATGGACAGCGTACTCTTCAGTACACCCAACGTACCCACTTGTCACCATTTTCTATTTTGGGCTAGTTTTGAAAACATGGAAAAGAAGAAGGATTAAAGAGATATATCTAACTTTCAGGACGTTACAGGAGGATTAATGACCTCTGGCTCCTCTTCGAACTCCTCTTGATCTTCATCTTCCTGCATTTCCTCTTCAATTTTGTCTTCTTCGGGTTCTACCTCTTCGGCTTCTTCGGGGTCTTCTTTCGGTTCCTCCTTGAACACCTCCTCGGGATCTTCTTCTGGTTCCTCCTCTATCCATCCTATGTTTCCCTGGTTAGGGAAGTAGGGGACTCCTGGTAAGTGGAATCCTTCCATGACGTCTGTGCGTGAATTAGGGTGTAAGAGGCACATAATGAATCTAGAAATATTGTAATGAAGCAACATAAAATACTCTTATAGTATTTTAAAGGCTGTCTTTGGTTCTTAGTGCGTTTCTTGTATGGTGATGTTAGGTTATTAGATTTGTTGACCAGTACGACTATCCCCCAGAATGTGCGACTCACTCTTCGGACAAATATAGTTGATCATGCTATATTCCTCCCAGACTTGATTACATGTCCCAAGGCATAATCATAGTGTACAACGCATCCATTTTTGTTTTTCATGTTTTTCTTAGATGTGAGACTATACCATCATGCATGCATGTACCTATACTTTTCATAAAACTAATGTTTTATTTTTATAAGTATAGTTGTATGAAAATGTTTAATCAGAGAGTTTTAGTCCCAAAGCGTTTATAGTTGGTATATCTTATGTAGTTTGATATACTTAGTTCACTATAAACAATGCTCTGATACCAATCTGTCACACCCCAAACCAAGGATGGCGGAAACGTCTAGGGTTGGAGTACTTCATGTATAGTATCACAACAACGAGCATAATAGTGATCAAAGTAAATACAACCATCATAAATATAATCGAGAAAGTTACATGTTTTTATGAGTACATGTTTCAAAATCGATTACAATATAATGATAAAATGGTTTGTCTAACGTCGAAGTGTTCCATCCTCAAAAGCTGGTAGTCACTTGCTTCTATTGATTACCTTAGAATACAAGTAAATTTTGAAAGAGTGTCAACGATTACGTTGGTGAGTGCATAAGCTTTTGTTTATAAATTTGAAAACCATTCTTTGTAAATGTAGTGTATGCACAAAAAAAATCCAATATTTTCCTTATTAAATGAGTTGTAGTCTTAAGACCCAAAGACCAAAATGTACAAGTATTTTTCCATACATATAATAGTGTAAGCAATTTTATAATCATAAACCCCATTAGAATGTAGGTATCCCCGTAAACTATGTGTTTCGTTATCTCCCTAAGTGAGTTATTATAACCATACTGATTGACATAATAACCTGTTACAACGTTCTTCAGGCGTCAGAGTGTTATGACATTGTCACCCCAGACCTACCGGTCTAGCTGTTGCATGCAGCTAAGGTGTGGGTTGTCAATCCCAATATAGATCTATATACAAGTATCACGCTCTCCCTACAAGAGACTTTGGTTATAACTACAAGATTTTTACTAGTACTCTAAGAGTACAATGAATTAGTGCCTCATAACCGGATTTAACGAGTTTACGTGTAATGTGATTGTAAATCCTTTTTGTAGTAGGAATACAACCTTCCTTAGTAAGTTCATAGAGTTATTGTAACATAAACTATACCTATTATAGCTTATCATGTATGTTTGTAGTAAAAGAACGACTCTGTTGTAGTGAAAACTAAACCTTTTCATAGTGAATAGTAATTTATCAAAACATAAACTATACTTATTATAGTTCATCTTCTATGTTTGTAATGACTAAGAACCCTTATAATGAATGAGTACTTCTATTTGATAAGTGTAACTTAATAGGAAACACAAATAAATATGTAGTCATCATTGATAAACACTTTGCTCAACGCATTACAAAGTGTTAGTAAACTTGTAAATTGTTTGTAGCTAGTTTTAGATTTCCATCACTGTTTTTGAAAAAATCACAGAAAAATCATCGTGCGTCAAAATCTAAATCAATAAATTCCGGAAGTTCAGAAAACGTGGCTAGTAAGTTCACAATTTATATTATGGTTTTTAATGATCCCCAGCTAGTGTAAAAATGACCATGTTCACCGACTAATCCGAAATATTTTCTATAGTGATAGGGAGTTTTGTAAAAATCACCATAAATTGTAGAAAAATCGTATGAACATGTGCAAGTAGTCTTTTGAAAGTTATAAACCTGAACTATTTGCATATCGAACAGTTTTGAAAAGTATTGAGTTTAAGGTGGTCAAAACAGTTCTTGATTGGACCATAAATTTTCTGTTGAAAGTTGTTGTTTGTGTTTAAGCATGTTGTGATGTTGTAACTTGTATTCTCCCCTATAAAACTAGAAGAAAACATGAAAATATGGGGTATGAACTCACCTTGAGTGATTCTATGAGATGGATGGTTGAAGAAAGGAGTTTCCAAGTCAAGAACACTTGGAGAATGCTTAAGGATTTTAAGATCCTAAGAACAAATATGACGATATTTGTATAAGAAATCCATGTTTTGAGTGAAGAAATGTAGTATGTTTACGAGTAATGATGAAGAACTTACCAAAAGTGAGGGAAGGATTCGTGACTTCCTGGGAGTTTTGAGTTCCATAGAGAAGAAAAGAATAAGAGACGGAGAAAATGTTTGTCTTTGGATAAAGGTAAGTAAGACTCTTGGGAATTGTTGAGAATAAGATCACTTTGAGAATAAGATCTCTTGGGTGGATTTGGTTAATGAAATCTGATGAAGTGTGGGGATGAGTTGAAAAACGATAATGATTTGACTATGTAAGGTGTGAAT
This sequence comes from Lactuca sativa, assembly GCF_002870075.4. Taxonomy (NCBI): domain Eukaryota; kingdom Viridiplantae; phylum Streptophyta; class Magnoliopsida; order Asterales; family Asteraceae; genus Lactuca; species Lactuca sativa. The sequence goes on along the minus strand of NC_056624.2, from coordinate 169,694,669 downwards.
AGTGACATAAAGTGGGTGATTACCTGATGAATAAAATAATAAGTCTTAGGCATTATTCATAAAATGTGTTCTAACTCTTCAAGGTTGGCATACAATAGGAGTTTAAAGGGTTCGAGACATGAGAAATGCGAGTTTGAGGGTGTTCTTGACGTTAAACACTCCTAAAATTCCTAAGAGGTCCGAAATGCTCAAAAATCCAGAATGGGGTCCCAGTCTACGAGGGTTCCGGGGTCAAGAAGTCACTTATGGAGCCAAAATACGAGTTCTGAAGTTGGCCTTCATGTTCTGGAGTTGAATCAACATAATTCGAAGTCAGAAGGCATGAAGGAGTGGGGTTCGGAGCAGGCCGGTCTTCCGAGATGCGAAGGAGTCTGGATCGTCAGGAGGTTCCGGAGCAAAACCTTCCGGAGTGGATCTATGACAACCATCAAATTTGGGTCAGAGTCAAAGCCAAATAAGGGCCAACGAGTCGAAAACAGTAAGTACGATGTGTACTTGTTTAGTAGGATTTACTCTATGTTCAGTAATGTACAAACACCTTATATCAATACAAAGTATCACTCGAAAGTTTCACATATTCAGATATTCAAAACCCTTGTAGGGTAAGTGATCGGAATGACTCGATAAAACACTATTACATACCCTTCGGGGTGTGTAGCTTTCATGACGAATCATAACGGGGAGTGCAAACCCCGCAATACAAGGCTGAACACTATTAACAATCATAAACAAAGTCACTTTTTAAATCTGTTAACTTTTTACTAAACACTGGGGGCACCCAACCCCTGTAGCGTAGTCAAAAATTACTCGAGATGGGAAGATTTCACAAAAAGCAGCAAAAGGAACCGAAACCACCTACAGACCAAACCCATATTCGGTCCGGAATCAATTCCGGCCTGAGACCTCCTTCGATCCAGATTACTGTGGTTCGAGATCGCTTTCGGTCTGAGTCCACGTTCGATTTATCTCACTACGGCATGGCTCGGACTACTGTCAATCCCAGACTACCTTCGGGTCATTACTATCCATAGTTCAATCCATTTTCGGTCTGTAGCCTCATAAACTGAGACTCCGCACCAACCTCACAAATCAAAGACCCAAGTAGAAAACCCAAAAGGGACCCCCTTGGTCCGGAGCCCTCCAAGCCCGGAACATGACCTTCTAAAATGAACCGGACAATCTCTGCATATTCCAGAACGCTCTTCTCATTTGGAAACCCTCATCCGGAACTAACTCACCTTGAAAGGATCCACACCAGACGAGCTTCGCGGCCCAGAAGACCAAGGCCATTCCGGATCCATAGATGACTCAGAATCCATAAACACCTCCGTACGAACGTCCCTAACTCCGAACAAACGCTCCCGATTCCCAGACACTTCCATTTTGTTGCCAACCTTGGAGCGATAGAACACCATTGTGATGTCTAAAACCCATTATTTTAATCATATTATGGGGAAATCCTCGCTATAAACCATATTTTTGGTGAAAGATATTCTTCAAGGGACGGTTGAGTTTCCCCAAAAAGTTATGACACAACCTATTCCCCATAACCACTCTATGATTAATTTATGGAACTATTCCAATCATACCTAAGTAAATCAATATCTTTCCCCCAACACTCCATCAGATTTCCTTTCCCCAAATCCACTCATTAGATCCTTAATCCTCACCTATAAAACTCCAATCATATCCTCCAAAGGCACACTTTTTCTCCCTCCCATTTCTCTCTGGAACTCGAAGATCTCCAAGAAGTTCTCAACTCTCACTTCACTCTTGGTAAGTTCATCATTATCACCATTGAATATTCTTCCCTCTTCCATTCAAATCTTAGATTTCATATACAAATAACATCATATTTTGTTCTTAGGATCTTCAAATCCTCAAGCATCTTACAAGTATTCTTGACTTGTAAACCTCTTTCCTTCAACCATCCATATCAGGGAATCACTCAAGGTGAGTTCATACCCCTATAGTTTCATGTTTTACTCAAGTTTTAAGGGGGAGAATACAAGTTAAAACACTAAAATACATTATAACTCAACCAAAAGCCTTCAACAGAAAAGTTGGGCCTCATTCACAGACTGTTTTGAACATCTTAAACTTTTTATTTTTCAAAACTGTACAAGGTACAAATAGTTCAGGTTAACACCTTTCTAATGGCTACTTGCACATCCTCATATGATTTTTTTACAAATTATGGTGGTTTTTACAAAACTGCTATCATTTCGAAAATGAACCCGGACCAGTCTGTGAATATGGGCATTTTCGCACTAGTTAGAGACCGCTAAAAATCAAAATAAAAATTATGA